>NC_134854.1:160005223-160348973 GCF_049852395.1 Peromyscus maniculatus bairdii | reverse complement strand
TCTTGCTTAATTGCTCCAACTACAACACTCAGTACAGAGTTGAATAGTACATTCTTGCCCTTTTCCTGGTCTTTGACATTTTATTTTATTTTTCACATTTGTGTGTGTGTGTGTGTGTGTGTGTGTGTGTGTGTGAGAGAGAGAGAGAGAGAGAGAGAGAGAGAGAGAGAGAACAACTTATGCAAGTCGATTTTCTTTTTCCACCGTTTGGGTTCCAGAGATTGAACTCTGGCTGTCAGGCTTGGCAGCAAGCTCCTTTCCTAGCTGAGCCCTCTTGCTGGTCCCTTCTTCTGGATTTTGACAGAAAGTTTTAAGTCTTTTTCCATGGAGAGTGATGTTTAGTGGATTTCATAGCTATGGATTTTAGCCCACTAAGGAAGTTTCTAATCTGCATCTTTTGATTGGAGAGAGTTTAATACATTTACATCAGAGTATTTACTGATAAGAAGGAACTCTGGTAATTTTGTGGTTATTTTCTGTTTACTATATTGATTTTACATTCTTGGTTTTCTGTGTTGCTGTCTTCTCTTATGCTTAGTCAACTATTTTTGCTGTGATGCATTAAAAATCTCTTCTAGTTTCTTTTGGTGTACATTTTATACCTATTTTCCTTGTATTTACAAGGAGATTTATGCTTAATATCTTGGAAATATGATTTTATAGCAGCTTAACACTCTGTCTCTGTCTCTCTTTGTCTCTGTCTCTGTCTCTCTGTCTCTCTCTCTGTCTCTGTCTCTCTCTCTCTCTCACACACACACACACACACACATTTTCACCTTTTTCTCTTCAGCACCACCCCTTTCACTTGCTGATATGGCAAGATCACATCTTCATACATAGTGATCCAAATACATCGACAAATAACTGATTTTTAACCAGTAATGTTTTTTTAAAAGTTACTATTTATTTTATATGCATTGGTGTTTTGCCTGCATGTATGTCTGTGTGAGGGTGTCGGGTCTTCTGCAACTGGAGTTACAGACAGTTGTAAGCCACCATGTGGCTGTTAGGAATTGAACCCGGGTCCTCTGGAAGAACAGACAGTGCTTTTAACCACTGAGCCACCTCTCTAGGCCCTCATTAGTTTCTTAACTCATATAAAAATCAAAATGTTACAAGACAAGGTTGTAACATTCGCTCCTAGCTCCTACTCTTGTCTGTGTTAGTCTGTTTTGCCCTTTCCTCCAGGCCTATAGCCACTTCCTTCTCTGCCTCTCACCCCCCACTATTTCATCTTAGTATTTGCTGTTTCCATATCCTGCCTGCTGAAATCTCTCTTTAAATTCTTCTACTGAACTTTGGACATTGATTGTTTTACTTTTTTAGCTGTAGAATTTAAAATTCAAATCTTCTTTGAATCCATCCTTCCATGTTGCTCAATGTTCTCTTATCTTCCTCAAGGCCTTGGGCATCTTTGACACAGGCTTTTAAGGGCTTTATTACATGGATTTGCCCTGAGGCCCTTCTCCAAGAGCACTTGCTGTTGATTAGTTTCCTTTGAGTGGGAGAGTCTCTGTGGTTTGTTATCATACATCATTTTAAAAAGCCAGGTATTTAAATAATAACATTCTGGAATAACAGTGGCCTCTTCTTCAACTATGGCAGATTTTTTTTTCTTTGTTTTGTTTTTTATTGCCTGGGACTAAAAGAAAGGCTTTTCACCTTCCAGGCAAATACTCCATCAGTGAGCTATCTCCTTAACTATTGTAGGTAAAGCCTGATGTATAATTAAAGGCCTTCCTTCCCTTTTTCATTTTTTTATAACTCTCAGTTTTATCTCATTTCATTTTTGACACATAGTCCTACTTTCAGCCTAGTTTGGCCTCAAATTCACAATCTTTCTGCATTGTGAGGCTGGGGTTACACATGGCACCCACCATGCCCAGCTTCCTCCCTCCCTCCCTCCCTCTTCCTTTCCTTCCTTCCTCACTCTCCCCCTCCCTCCCTCCCTCTTCCTTTCCTTCCTTCCTCACTCTCCCCCTCCCTCCCTTTCTTTTTTCCTTCCTTGCAGAAGACTCTATATTTTGAATTTTATAAAGTAGCAACTTTAACCATCACATTTTCTTGCCTCCAGGTTGTGCTTGGTTTTGTTGTTGAAGTATTATCATAGTTTGCTTTGTGCCTTTTGGAACCTGTTTTAAAGTGTGTGTTCTCTGTTGTGTCTGACATCTTTGTAGTTAGCGTAGAGGTCAACTATAATTTGACCAATTTCTTTAAACTCCTAGAACCTAAGTAAATAAATAAATCCTTCTCAGTCTTTATTGAGTCTCTGTGCATGGCAAAACATGCCTTCATCTGGATCTCCGTCCCACCTTCACCTTTATGCCAACCTTGCAGAGTCTGGAAGGCAGTCAGAGATGGGTACTTCCAATAAACTCTCGGCTTCTCTCACTGTGAATTTAAGTTGGGCATTTGTGTGTTTTTCTAGATCCCTAAGAATTAATGGAAAAATTTCCAGGTGCTTATTCTTTAATTTACAGACTCTATCTTTAGTCAATGTTTATGCACGTGAGTCTGTGTGAGGGCCGTGGCTACACAAGTATGGGAACTGGAGGCCAGAAGAGTTGATTCACTGTAGCTAGAGTAATGAGCGGCTGTGAGCCACCATGTGGGTGCTGGAAACCAAACCCAGATCCTCTGCAAGAGCAACCAGTGCTCTGAACCGTGGAGTACCTCTCCAGCCTCAAGGCCCTCACTCTTTAAGGTGTGACATTCCCTAACTTTGTCATGGTTCCCCCTCCCCCCAACCCCTTTCATTCTCTTGTACAGTCAGACTAGAGGTGAGCAGATCCAGAGAGGAAGTCAAAGGCCTGGAGAGAGAATTAGATCTTTGTACCAAGGCTGGTCTAGAATGAGGCTCTGGATGTGGTTCATAGTCACTTCTGGAGGAGGCAGGGTTCTTCACAGTGAGAACACCAGGATAAGAGCTCCCCTTTGCTTTGTCTGAGGATGCACTGTCAATGAGGAAAACTGGTGTAGGCTTAGGGCTTAAAACCTGGCTTAGGGAAGCAGATCTCAATAAGATGTAAAATGAAAAGTGAGTATTCAGTGTCCAGAGAAGCAGAGTAGTGTAGGATGGACCTGGTGTGTATCTGGGGACAGCACAGTGTACTATGTCACTACAGTGTCATGGGATGGGCTTGACAGAGATGGAGACATTTGCTCAAGATCTGAAGGATGTGTGGGAGTCAGAAAAGTGGACATGGGGGCCAAAAGAACCATTTTTGGAAGAAGGGGTTGGCTGATCAAAGATTCCAAGGACGGAGCATGCCCGGGTGCCCAGGGGACAGAAAGGAGGCCATGGGCTTGATCTGTGAGGATAGAGGGACACAACGAAAGTTAACATCAGAGAGACAGACAGCTGTGGAGAAGTCAGCAATAGGGCCTTTCAGGTTATTTTAAAGGCTAGGGCTTCTGCTCTGAGATTAGAAGCCCCCACAGAGTTTAGAGCAGAATGACATCAGCATCCCAGAGGCCAGGGTGTTGGGAAGAGAATGTAAGGGGTGAGGGTTCCTAGAAACCAGGAGCTGCGTAGAAGGCATGTGTGGTAATCCACGATAAAGATGACAGCAGGAACTTGGACTAGAGAGGAAGTAGGAAAAGAATGTAAGTGACTGGGCTTGGGATGTAGTTTGAAGATAGGTCTAATGGGCCTTCTTAATTGACTTAATTGACATACACACGAGAGAGAGAGAGAGAGAGACAGAGAGAGAGAGAGAGACAGAGAGAGAGAGGAGAGAGAGAGTGAGAGAGAGAGAGAGAGAGAGAGAGAGAGAGAGAGAGAGACAGAGAGAGACAGAGAGAATAAGGAGGTGTTAAGTATGATTCAATTGACACCTGAAAGGTAGGCTTATTATTAACCAAGAGAAAGAGAAATACAGAGTATAAGACATGTAGGGGAAGATTAGGAACTCTGTTTTTGAGATAGCAAATTTGAGATCTTTATTAGCTACTCAGAGCAATGTTTAGCAGGCAATTGGACACTCACAGCTGGAGTTTGGGAGGGATTGTCGGATGGAGTTATAAACCTGGGAACCATTAGCATTCAGATAACATTTAAAGCTTCGAGAACGGATGAGACTATTACCAGGGATGAAGGGAGCACTAAGTAGGGAGCCTGGGTTACTGCAGCCCAGGGGTCTCCTGGAGGCACGAGACCCTTGAGCTGGAGAATGAGAACAACAAGCCAAGGTTTCAAATAGAAAACATGGAGGGTGTGTGAGAAGTCACTGGAAGAGAGTATGTGGATGGCAGTCACTGAGTGCACTGATACTGTTGATGAGAGAGATCAGACTGGAGATGGAAACAGAGAGCTGGGTTTAGCTGCATGGAGGTTTTTACTGAAGTGGTGGGGCAAACATCTGCCTCTGATGGGCATGGAAGGACACTGGAGGACAGAAACCGCAGCAGGCAGAGACAGCCATTTGAAAACTGTGAAGAGGAGCAGAGTGTTGGGATGATGTGGCTAAGGAGCTGTGTCAAACGCACAGCTGGGGACTGATTTGGGAGAAGCACCCATCACTCTTTCCCAGTGGGGAGGTGAACCACAGAAGCTGCTAGTGCTGCAGGCAGGGCAGCCGTGGGAGACTGTGGAAGTTTCCTTTGATGGAGTCCAAGCGGGGGAAAAAAGTCACCCGGGGGAATGTAGACAAAGGGAGAAGATGCTGAGGAGGTTTCAGCAGAAGAGAGGGTGTGCCACCATTGTCTATAAGACAGAACAGGGGATAGTGTAAGAAGCAACAGAGCAGTTGCTCCCAATGTTAATGACTTTCTGGGATGGAGCCATCATGCATTTTAGTGAGACCCTGTTGGCTAATATAAGTAATTGATGTAGTTTTCAGTGACTAAATATAGAGGCTTTCATATGTTTATATGATTAATGACCAAACAAAACAATCTGAATTCCTTGTTTTAATGAAGCAAATAAAGATTACAGAAGCAAAACCAATGACCATTTACACGGCAGATGTTTTAATTTTTAAATGTCCAGTTTGATGATTTTGAAGGCATACAAGCCTGGGTCTGCCTGCTCTGCAGGCAACACTCTATAAGATTATCTAGTCAGACCATGGGGAGCACAGGGGAAGGTTCAAGAGCAATGATGATGTTTAACAAATGAAAAGGAGTTTTGACAGTGAACTCAAAGGTCTGACGTTTTGGGTTTGGGCATTAGCAAGGTTTAAGGTGTGAACATGATCATGGTTGGGAGAAACAATGATAATGAATTAACTGATATCAAGAGGAAATCCTTCTAAGAGCTGAACTTAAGAATTCTAGGCCACATCCAACGACTTGGGACCCCAGCAGTAGGGAGACAGAGGCAAGTGGACCACTGTGAATTTGGGGCCAGCTTGGTCTACATAGCTAGTTCTAGGCCAGTTACAGATATGTAGTAAGATGCCCGTCTCAAAAAGAAAAATCCCTACATGAATATGGGGAAGAGTGGTTGTTGATAGGAGCGGGAGGGAACTGAGATACGGTGAGAGGTGAGAGTAATGAAAGGCATTACCTACACACATAAATCGGTAAAGAAAAAAAAATCTAAGTAATAATAGAAAATCTTAGCTTTCTTGATAGAAAAATTATAATACATGGCAGGTGTTCACCAATTCTCTCAATAAATATGATCATGACTAGACATGTGGGTTGTACACATATTTAAGTTTTAAATCAATTGCAGATGTTCTTAGCTTTCAAATTCATTCATGAGCATTTTCTAGCTGTCATTCTTTAGAAAACATCTTGAAAGTATAATTTTGACTACAACAAGCAATTAAGACAAGATGTGCACCTATGTTTGATTCAAAACACATATTAAAATTAATCATTCTTTCATTATTTTGTATATGGAATTTTACATGGTGAATATTCCAAGGTGAAAATATGATAGGGAAACAATGAAAGAATAGAGACAAAATAACTAAAAACGACTGATTTTGATCTGGTTCCCCTATGTCCTTCATACTCTGCTATCTTCCATAAGAAAGATATCTTGTTTATGTGATAGAGGGAATTAGAAATTAAAAACTTGCAAGTACTTAATCAATAATGCATATGCTCATGGCATTGGTCAGATAATACTGTTTCCTAGAGGGTACCACTTTTCTTCATTGAGGGGAACACTGGAGAGTTGAATGTTAATTGCTCCCACAAATACAGCTTTGCTCTTCACAATAAGCATTAAGACATGGCCTTGGAGCTCCAAGACTTCATCATACACCACCTGAAAATGGAAAGAGAAGGAACATATAAATCAGATATGATTGAATGCATCTTTCTTTTCAATACTGATTTGTAACATGAATCTTAAAAGGTCTTATTGCTGTGGGATGTCTTTCTGTACACTGTGAATATGTATTGCTCTGATTAGTTGATAAATAAAATGTTGATTGGCCAGTAGCCAGGTAGGAAGTATAGGTGGGGCAAACAAATAGAATTCTGGGAATGGGAAGGGCTGAGTCAGGAGTTGCCAGCCAGACACAGAGGAAGCAAGATGGCAAGGCAGAACTGTGAAAAGGTACCAAGTCACATGGCTAAACATAAATGAGAATTATGGGTTAATTTAAGTGTAAGAGCTAGTCAGTAATAAGCCTGTGCTAATGGCCAAGAAGTTATAATTAATATAAGCCTCTGTGTATTTACTTGGGGGACGTGAATGCGAGAGATTTATTTCAACCACTGCCTGACTGGGACACAGGAAAACTTCCAACTACATTTTATAATTAAAAAAAACAAAAAACAAAAACCTGGAGCCAGATATTGGAGTGAAAGCTGAAAGATCAGAGAAGTAGAACAAGCAACAACCAACCTCACCTCACCAACTCCTCAGTTGATCCTGTTTCCATGAATCCTCAGACTGAAAGCCTCTGAGTCCTCACCCCTGAGGGTCTCAGTTGAACTGCTCTTAGTTCCTGTCTCCTCAGGCCTTATATACCATTCTCCACCCAGCCATGTCACTTCCTGGGATTAAAGGCGTGTGTGCTTTCCAAGCAAAGACATGAGATCTCAAGTGCTGGGATTAAAGCTGTTTGAATCTGTTCCCAGTGTGGCCTTGAACTCACAGAGATCCAGATGGATGTCTGCTTCTCGCTTGATGGGATTAAAAGTGTGTGTCATCACTGTCTGGACTCTATGTCTAATCTAGTGGCTGGCTCTGTCCTCTGATTCCCAGATAAGTTTTATTGGGGTACACAATATATCACCATGCTGATTTGAATTTTAAAAATGATGCTAACATCTGATACCCTGGAGACAATAGGTTTATGTCAAAATATTTTGTTTCCAATGTTAACCCTGAAGAGCCTAGGTCTAATACTATAATGGACTACTTCTCCAAGAATCTTAACAGTTACTGATTCCATTAAAATTTTCCCCTCCAAATTCAGTGATTCTGTCAATTATTCACTAGGAATACAGTCAAATACTCTCTGTCTTTAACCACCCTTGAATCTATTGACTGCCATAGGAGCTTGGGTACCCCACAGTGCTACAGGTCTGTGGGGAAAGACAGGCAAGCTCATATGTTTTTCTTGTGCTGCTTGAACAGAGAAGGTAATATTTCCTTGCACATGTGATGGAATCATTTTCTGATTACTTCTTTTACTTAAAACTGCATGACTTTTGATTATGAAAAATATGTTTATTCAATCAATACTTACATACAAACAAAAACAAAAAAGAAAGGAAAAAATCTGCCTTTCTACCATAGAGAGATAATCACAGTTAACATTTTGATGTTCTTCTGGTTTTATATATGCAATTACTTGTTTTTCTTTTTAAAGATATGACTTGTATTATATGTATAAATAAATGGTTGTTCATGTGATTTAATTTTTTTCCCAATGGGGTCTGTTCAACTTTGCTTTCTAATATTCAGGACATTACAGTCATGACAATTATAGACTTGTTGAGGTCAAGAGACATTGGAAGTGGGGTATGGATGAAGATGTTAGTTATGAGACGTGAAAGGAATGGAGGCCTTGAGTGGAAAGCCAACACGGTTGTCAGGGAAACATGTTAGAACACATTGAAAAGAAGGAGTTTCACACAGTGCTATAGGTTTGCTATTTACAGCCACATTTTAAGGCAGAAGGAAGGGTTCTCTGTATATGCAAAATAGGGGGCAGCTTGAGAGGAAAGTCCCCAGACAGCTGGATGGCCTCCTCTGTGCTTGGGGATAGGGTTTCTGAGCAATTGCAAGGTGTTGGCATCCCTTTATCATGCCTGATGTCATCATTGGTTGAGGCCCCAAAGGTAATCCATTGCTGAGCATGTGTTTGCCCATGATTTCTTTCCTGATATTGAATAAACAGAAGTTATCAATGACATTTAGTTCAAGATCAACCTGTTCTCTGCCTTAGACAAAAATTTACTTAGCAAGTAAAAACTGACTCAGTCTCGGAACATGGCATGCAACGTTATCCAGTCTCCCCATCCAGCTACTTCATCCTATAGAATCTTACTTCAGTTCCACATGGAAAATTATCTTCAAATTTCTAGTATTTCTGTTCGAAGTATTCCAAGCCAGGCCTGGGATAAATGAAAGATTTTAGAGAATGCTTCAAATATCCCCAAATTCACTCCCTGTAACTCATGTTCTTTCACTGTAGCTGGATGCTCAGTGCCCAGAAATCCATCCAGAACATCAGGGAAAGCGCCCCTCCCCCCATTCCTTCCACAGTGGCCACCTTCAACTTTCTGACTTGTTCTCCATTTTCCTTCCTGTAACGTGTCAACAATGAATTCCTCATCTGTCTGTCCTACAGACAAAACAGATGAAGGGCCCTTTGGAATGACAGTGGGGATGGGGAGGGGGAGGGGGAGGGGGCACAATCCCAAGCAGTGGGAAAGGTCTGGCTCAAGGACTCTGTGAATTGGACAAGTCAATTCTAAAAGGAGAATTTTTCAACAAAATACAGCAATAACATATTCACACCAATCTGTCATCAGCTGTGAACTTTTGCATGTGTTAATAATAACACTAACCTGCAGCACTGTGAAAAAGAATTAATGAAAGAATAATGCAAGTTTTATGCCAAATATTCAGCACTCATAAATCAACTTAAAATATCCATCAAATACACTAGAAGAGGGATTTTTTTTCATCACTTGGCTGAGGAATATTCTTCCAGACACAAGTGATTCCCAAATGCACCCAGAAAAGTAGGAAGTCTTGGGAAGTGACTTCACTTGGGAAGTGAAATTTATCCCCACCCCCACACCAAATGTAAACATTGGGACTTATAAATCTTATGTTACTTGGTAGCTTTAACATTTCCTCAGTCATGCAAATCACTTCCTTAAAGTGACCAAAGTTACAGCATTGACGGTATATAGCAGCTCCTAATTGTTCTGTGCACCCATAGTGCTGTGTTTTGTTTTGTTTTTTAATACTCTTTTACCATACAATGAATAGTTGATGGGTCATGCTAGAGAAGAACACAGATAAATATATTCTTTGTGGTGTTTTCATCAAATGACTTAGTATGTCTTGATATAAATGGAATAAAGAATAAATATTTCTTTTAATTAAGTTTTATAGTATATACATACATTTTTACCTATGAGCATGAGGCAAGTCTTCAGTTCCTCTGACAAATACAGAATTTGTGGGCTTGAAATTGGCACCTCAAATAGAAAGCTTTGAGTGTAATGAGTATCTATTAACTCATACACAGGCATTCACTGTACATTATTTGACACAAGGGCCTAATAAATATTGCTAAAGAGCGTTTTCATGAGTGTGGTGGGAGAGTAATAAAAAGGAGATCAGTGTGGCCGTGCTAGTGGGAAGAATATCAGGGAGGCAGGGATGAAAGGCAGCTCAGCACACCTGAGAACAGAGAAGTGTGAGAGAGACAGTATCCTGTGGTGGAGTGGATTTGGGTTTTGGAATCAGTCACATCTGAGACTGAATAAACTTTGTGCCCTCTGGGCTTCAATATCTTTTACATATACAGGTACCTGATATTTAATGAAAAGATGTATCCTGAAACATTGTCATTTGGTGACCTTTGTCCTCTTGTGAAGATGATCACAGTGTTGTAGGTGACAAAGTTAGGGGAGTACTGTCTTATAGTGGATCAATCCCCTGAAACTTGTAGTATATAACTGAACAAGTTTTATCATCTTGTGAATATCAGAAGAGTTGAGGCTGGGGAGATAGCTCATCAGCAAAGAACAAAGACCAGAGTTTAAGCCTCAGAACCCATGGGAAGAAAAACTAGGTGTAGCAGGGTGTAGTAGTGCATGTCTTTCAATCCCAGGACTTGGACGTGAGGCAGAGGCAGAGGAGGGCAGAATCTCTGTAAATCTGAAGCCAGCCTAGCTTACATCTGGGAGACCTTGTCTCAAAAACAAACAAACAAACAAACAAACAAACAAACAAACAAACAAACCTAGTGAAAATACAGCATCTGAGGAAGGACACACCTAATACATAGAGACGTGCATGCACATAAGCACACATGTATACACACAGACAGACAGACACACACACACATACACACACACAAAAAGGAGACAGAGTAGAGACAGAGAATGATGATGTTGAACAGGTAACAATGGCTCCAGCTTGCTGACTAGACCTAAAGCATTGTCTGTGTACCTTCACCACTCGTTAGGTTAGGTACTCTGCAAGAGAGCATTAGGCAGGTAAAACATGTAACATGCCTGTCCTGTCCTTTCTAGTGTTTCCTTTAGAATTTCTGTATAATACCCCCCAAAAGGACAGTGTAGGAACAAATGGACTATAATCATGTAATTCTGTTACAGGGTAGAGAGTCTACCTTCATTACTGATTACGTGAATCCCTTAACAATGATAGTTTTAAACCAGATGTTAGAGGTAGCTGAGCACACAGAATAATGGTGTGAGGTCTAGAATCACACACAGCTCTGTTTCTCAAAGCTGTCAGGATGGTGCCCTAAGCAGCCTGCTCTGACCTAGATGCACCATGGGATTTCTGTAAGACAGGAATTCAGAGAGACTGCTGGCAAAGCCTGCTGAGATGCACACTGGGAAGTGTCAAATAGACAAGCTGGGCCCTGGAGCACAGCTTTGGTCATTGAAAGGTGGAGCCTCTGCCACTGGACCAAGTCCTTGAACTAGCCCTTCCTCTGAGGGACATATGAATAAAAAAAAGGGAAGAATAACTTTAGTGAAATTGTGGTAAGACGTCGATATGCAATATCTTATCTCCTTTTTATGTGTCTGAGAGATGTACACAAAGATCAAAGATGGGAACAATGTCTTTTTCTCTCACCTCACAGTATGCTGCAAGGCCTTGGCAGTTTGAGGAATCCCAGCTGTAGTGAGTGGCTGATGCAATGAGCGTGCTTTAGATGAGGTGGAAGAGCAGAGCTATTTAAAACCCATGGGTGCCATGCGATCGGCCTCTGAGCTCTTTAATAAGCGCCGGGTCTCTTACTAAGGACATCTATTAGGGTGCCCTTGAAGATGCACAGAAATAAAGCAGAGCCTTATCGTAGAAATTGGATCGTATATTGCAGTTGAGGGCAAGAGAATATAAAGTCAGATGTCAAGTTAAATGTACGTTTTGTGTATCTTTTATAATAAGCATTGCTGTATTGATACAGATGAAGAACATGACATGAGAAAACTTAGAATCTTGTGACCTATTTCTGTCTTGTGGCTCTCTAAATTCAACTGGCCTCTCACTGTCCCTGGATCAGTCTTTATCTACTCTCTGATGCTCACATTCCTTCAGATTTCTGCTGGTTTGGATTCCATGCACGTTATTTGTTTGTCCTTTAAAATGTGTACAAAATACAAATACTGCTTGTTTGTGCTTTAGGCAGGCTTCAGCTACCTAAAGGAGTTGTAGTGATTTTGAATCACCAGGCCATGGATTTAGGAAGACCTAGGATTATTTCAAAGCCATCAGAAAATTTATGTCCACAGCAAGAATTATAAAATAAGCTTCATGCATGTGCACTTACTGCTGATTTTATAATTCATTGAGCTTTTGATGAATTAACTTCCACCTTATTAAAATAATACTGACTGTCTAGTGACTTTTTAAGTGTTTCCTTAGATTGCAAACACTAAATTGCAGGGTGGAGACTCTTTCCTTCCTTCCTTCCTTCCTTCCTTCCTTCCTTCCTTCCTTCCTTCCTTCCTTCCTTCCTTCCTTCCTTCTTCTTTTCTTTCTATTGCAACAGCTATAGATTTGTGTGTGTGTGTGTGTGTGTGTATGTGTGTGTGTGTGTGTGTGTGTGTGTGTTTGTGTGTTGTTTATGTGGCAACCAGAAGACCACCTCAGATATTGTTCCGTAGGGCACCATCCACCTAATTCATTTATCTTTAGATTAAAAATATTTTATGTGTATGAGTGTTTGCCTGAATATATATGTGTATCACATGTGTGCAGTGCCCATGGAGGACAAAAGAGGATGTCATATCACTTGGAGCTGGAGTTACAGACAGTTGTGAGCTATCATGTTGGTGCGGGGACACAAACATGGGTGCTGTGGATGACTGATTGATTGATAAATAAAGTGCTGATTGGCCATTAGCCAGGCAGGAAGTATAGTCAGAACAAGGAGAGAGGAGAATTCTGGGAAGTGGAAGGCTGAGGCAGAGAGACGCTGCCAGCCACCACGATGTAGAGCAGGATGTAAAGTACCACTAAGCCATGAGCCACGTGGCAAGGTATAAATTTATAGAAATGGGTAATTTAAGATATAGGGACTAGATAACAAGAAGCCTGAGCCATTAGGGCAAACAGATTAAATAATGTAAGCATCTGTGTTTTTATTTTATAAGTGGGCTGCAGGACTGCCGAGGCTTGGTGGGAGCTGGAGAGAAACTCTCCAGCTACACATGGGTCCTCTGCAAGAACAGCTGATGCTCTTAACTACCCAGTAATCTCTCTAGTCCCCTTCTTATCCTTTGATACAGGGTCTCTGAAAAGTTTCTTAACAGTGAGGTCGAGTGTCTTATATTCAAGGATATAGACTCCATATTGCTGGATGTGTATCTTTAGCTATGACTGGAATGGACATTATTGTGAATAATAAGACATCAAAATATTGCTACTAATTTAGAGAATCCCTTGTAGGCATGCATGTATACACACTAATGCTTTATATACATTTTATACACACACACACACACACACACACACACACACACACACACACACACAGTATCACTTACAAACCTACCTGAACTATTTAAAGACATATCTTTTCCAAGTCACCAAGTGTTAAATATATGAGGGAAAAGGAGACATTTCCGTTATTCTCAGGAAATTTACACTCTAGGTCTAAAGGGTACAAAGTAGTGTAAGAGCTGGAGGTGCCAGTATTCACAGGTCACAGCAGCAGAGAAGGGCAGAGTGGGATGACTGGCTGGAGTGGGTCATTAGCACCATATGCAGCTATTTAAGTGAATTAGTATGGAGTTACAGTGACAAAAAAGGCTTGACAGTGAATCTTGGTTGCCAGCTTGATGGGATTCAGAATCACCATGGAAACAAGCCTCTGAACATGCCAGTGAAGGAATTTCAAAAAGATGCACCCTGAATGTGGGCAACACCATGACGTCTGCCTGAAGTGCCTGCTGTCATGTCTTCCAACAATGATGGACTGCATCCTACAATCGTGAGCTCCAACAAACAAAGCCTCTCCTGAGCTGTTTTTTTTTTTTTTTTTTTTTTACGTATTTTGTCACAGCCATGAGAAAAAGTAACTGACACAAAAGCCAACTTCAAATGTTATAAAGGGTACACTTCCATTCATGTAACATTTAAAATGATAAATTCATAGGGACAGAAATCCAGTAGCAGTCAGAGGCAGACAATTGTGGCTATAGTAGGGTGGTCTTTGTAAACCTTGGATGGCTCTGCTGTGTGCCTTGACTGTGGGATCAAGTATGTGACTCAACCAAAGCTCAGAGCTAGACATCTACATCCACAGAAGGGGTTTTTGGGGGATGCTAAAGTTAAAGTGAGCTATTTGGACCATACCAATCTCAATTTCCTGGTGTCCATACAAACTACAGTTATGCTAGCTTTTACACCAGGGGAAAGACCTTGAGGGGCATTGAGATCTGAATTATTTCTGTTAACTGCACACAAATCTAAAAAAGAAAGGAACACTTGGTGCTATTCTTCCACAGGAGAACCAAAGAAAATTACTGAGTTAAAATTTAAGGGATGCAAATGCCACATTTAAAATTTTGGTCATCAGTCGGCAGTAAGGAACCTTCAAATAATTTAAATGAATGAGTAATAACTATGTCTAGATAACACTCTAGGTAGAAATGTAAAAGACTAAATAAAACTATTTAACAGAGCCAGTCCTGGTGGTACATGCGTTTAACCCCAGCACTTGGAGGCAGAGGCAGGTAGATCTCTGTGAGTTCAAAGCCAGCCTGGTCTACGTAGCCAATTCTAGGCAAGCTGAGGTTACACGGTGAGATCCTGTCTCAAGACAAAGAATCAACACTCTAGAGGAGAAGGAGAACAGCTTTGTAATGGCTAGAAAGGCAGGGACCTCAGAGAGAATTTCACCAAGAAAAGAAGACCAGATTCAAGTCTGACAGTGTTAGCAGAAGAGGCACAGCTTTGTGCTTAGCTGAACATGTGCGTGAGGGAGAAGAAGGTGCCGTTAGAAGGTGTCCTTTGAATTTTCACATAATTAAGCCAGTCAACACTCTAACCCTGATGAGGAAGGGGCTCAGGTGGCCCCACCTCCATCTGAGGGGCTACTGGGATAGGGGAGTCATTTCCCTTCAGGGGTGTGATCACTCTGTGGATAGCCCCACACGTGTGTGCATGCAGAGTGTACTAATTAGACACACTGAGTTATAAAATATATACATATTTGAGGCTGTCAAAGAATAAAAACTAACCCCTACCCTCCCCCAAAGAAGCCATCTTTTGAGATGGCAAAGAAGCAAGCCTGCCTTCCAAGAGCCCAGGAGAACTTCACATGTCATGCTCCAGCAATGAGGACGAGGGGACATGTAGCAGGAATCTTAAAGGGTCTTGTTAATAACAGCAAACCTGAAGCCAGGTACTAGGGTGAATGCTGGAAGATCAGAGAAGCAGAACAAGCCACAGCTTCCTCACCTTGCCAATTCCTCAGCTGATCCTGTTTCCTCAGATTGGATGCCTCTCAGCTGAACTGTGCTGCTCCAAAGCCTAAAAGCTTAACCAGCCAAATGCTGCTAGTTTCTGATCTTCACGCCTTATATATCTTTCTGCCTTCTGCCATCACTCCCTGGGATTAAAGGCTCACTTATTGGGATTAAAGGTGTGTGTCCTCATGCCTGGCTGTTTCCAATGTGACCTTGAACTCACAGAGATCCAGAGGGATTTCTGCTTCTGGAAGGCTAGGATTAAAGGCGTGTGCTACCACTGCCTATCCTCTATGTTTAATATTGTGGCTGTCCTGTTCTTTGACCCCAAATAAGTTTATTAGCATGCACAATATTTTGGGGACCACAATACCACCAAACCATGAGAGATATAAGGTGTGGTTTGCACATCTGTAATCCTAGCACTTGAGGTGGAGGCAGGAGAATGAGAGGTACGTGGTCATCCATGGCCACAAAATGAGTTCCAGGCCAGCTTGGGTCATATGAGAAGTTGGGGTGTGAAGGAATCAATACATACACAGCTTATACTGAGATCATGATAGAAAACTCATGACTGTATCCAGACTTTATGAGTCTCTGTCACCATCCTTCAGTGTCCAGTGGAGACTGACTCCAGAACTCCTGAGGATGCTCAAACCAAAGGGTGTCTGTTGTTAAGACCACATAGCAATTCATGTTACAGGTGTCAAGGGAATAAAATATTCCGTGTTTAGGTACACCTGTGCACCTCACCCTGGGTACTGTAATCATCGGTAGCTCATTCATAACTCCTCAAGAAACACATGCATGTTACTGTGATTCTTAGAGCATACTGAGAGAAAAGGAACTTGGAGATGCTACCCATAGTTTTAAGACTTTTTTTTTTCCATCAAAAGTTGGTTGAATTTCCAGATGCAAAACCTTTGGTTAGTAAGGGCTGTTTTTTAAGGGGAGGCAGGCCAGGGTGGACTGTGGAACTTCAGCAAACAGAATTTTAAGAGGAAGAATGGCAACAAATGAAAACAAGATGATGGGCAGAGAAAAATAGAAGAGAATTAGGAAAAGGTGGAACGTGGAGGCACAAGAGTGGTTTGCAAGGTACCTCACTGTCAATTTGCGCCTGCAGTGGGAGAAGAGCCTGAGCACCCATTGGATTTAACCATTCGGAGCTTGCTGATAGCTTGAGTGGAGCCCTACCAGTAAAGGTGAGAAGCCACACAACAGAGTATTGAAGGGTGAAGAGGAAGCCGAGGACTGGAACAGCACATATGAGGTAATGGCAGGAGAGTCTGCAGCTGGTAGCAAGGGAAGGAACATTTTTGCTCAGAAAGGTTGAGATAGGAGCCAACACTCTTTGTCATCCTAGCACACGGAGAGGCTGAGGCAGGAGGATACCTGCTAGTGTGAAGCCCTGGCTGCACAGTAAGACCCATCCCAACAAACAAACAGCTGAAACATCAAGGGAAGATGCTTTTGTTTTTAGAGATTTATGAGGAGACTGTGTGGTCGACGATGACGACGAAGCAAGAACAAAGAGGCAAACAACTGGGTCAGGAGAGACGAGGTCCAAGAGAACAAATGCAGGGAGTGGCTTTAGAGAGAAACCCAGAGTGGATCTGCCGTCTGCAGCATGCTGCAGCTTTGATGTGTGTTCTGTATGTTTACTTTCTTTTTCATTCTGTCAAAAGAGATTTTATGAGACTCACTGTTCTTCACACAATGGCTTGTGATAAAATGATTAGGTAAGGAAAATCAAGTGCACCAGAATAAGACTTAAAAGAATAAGATGAACTTGGTAGAGAAAATACAATGGAGTCAGGGAAAGTGTTAGTATGCAAAACAAGCCTCCCATGCCTTCTGGAGGTTGGCCTGTCAGAACTTTGATGGCTGAGTCTGTACTTTCCGGTTCCCATAGCATCTAGAGCACTGTTCAGAATGCTGGGACTATTTTGGGCAAAATCATTCCTGTATGGAACAATGCTTCCAATTACCGAAAATTCTCCATATTTGGTTGTGAAGCTGAAAAAAAAAACCCAAACAAAAACCTGGTAAGAAAAATACAAACTACTTGGCCAGGTGATAACTCATACTTACAATTTCATTATAAGTGGGGTCAGTGCATCTTGGAACGGACTTTGTTTTCCTCCTTCGAACTTCACTGGGATGTGGTAAAAGATAAATTTCAACATGTGCACTGGGCGCAGAGCCATCTGGGAGATGCTGCAAAGGAAAGTGGTTATAAATATTAATGGTGTCGCTATCAAAGAAAACAAATACCTGAATACTAAGTGGCCAGACAAGAGAAGGGATCTGGAGTTATGAACCCTACTCTGGTTCATCAGGAGGAATAACAAGAAAGACAAGGAGGAAGAAAGAAGGGAAGAATGAATGAATGAAAGAAAGGAAGGAAGGAAGGAAGGAAGGAAGGAAGGAAGAAAAACTAAAATACTTGACTGTTCAAAAATAATTGCAACCACAGTGTCAAAGGTATTTTCTATCTGAAATTGTTAATTGAGAGAACAGAGTTCAAAAGTCCATCAATCACAGTTTATTTTTTAGAGTGAAATCTAAATTTGCATTTTTTGACAGAGAGATGAATGTTAGTCACAAATGAAGATAGGAATTAAGTATCTTGGGAGGATGTACAGTACCTAGAAATCTTTTAAAAAGCAAATTTAACACATATTAGCCCATACAGTGAGAGGGAGCCTTTAATGATCTGGATGCATCTATGATGACATCCCATTCTCATGAAGTTTGATCATCATAGCAATCAGACCTATAAGGGAACACACCCACAAGATTTGAAATGGCTACAATTAAATTATGATTTAGGTGACTGTCAAGTTTGTTAGATTACAGTGTCTTCAGTGAAGCAGCACCTGCTGAAGGGTCTGCCTGGACAGCAATGCTTCACTGTGGCCCTCTGACCCTCCTGTCACCTTCTCCCCTGCAGTCTCCAGTGTTGACTTTTTAAGTTCCCATACCATCTAGAACGGCAATCAGTGCATGGAAACTATTCGCCGGACTGTCAGTCCTTTTCAGAAAAGTGTGACCAGCAGCTACAGATTGTTTGGCAACATCTGTCTTTCCTTCAAGTCTATTAATTATTATTTTTATTTTATATATATTATTATTTATTATTTGTAGAGTGAATCCACCATCTTCAAAAACAAAATGACTGGAAGTAAATGGATCCTATCTTTGTGATTATGGTGAGATGGACTTTTAGTAAAGAACTCAGTGAGAAGTATTCTAATGATTTAAATTGAAAGATGGTTTAAAAATTAAATATGAGGGTTTGAGGGTTTATTATTATTATTTATTATGATTATTTACTGAAACATAATATTCAACAAATATTATTTAATGCTCTAAAATACAATGTTGTTTACACATTCTTGGTGGCCCAGGTAGTTATATGAATTGTTCCAAATGTTCAAAGTACTGAACTCTGCTACCATGACCTTTGTCTAGACCCAGACTTCATCAACTGCAGCAGGCAGCAGGAGAGTTCCTGCTGAGTTTTTTTTGCTCTTGGGGATTGCTCTTAAGACCTGTATGTGCAGTATGTGCTCTGCCACTGAGTCCCATCTCTACCCCCAAATTTCATATGACCGATTAGCAAAGGAAGAGAAGACCAAGACCTGGTCTACGGATAAAGCTCTCTATAATGGTAGGTGACACCTGGATGCTCACAGCTCCAGCCTTGAAGGCAGTTCTGGGATGATTCTGAAGAACAGCTGTGAAAGCAAATCCTCCCAGTGGGCAGAACTTCCAGCAGGAGCACCTGCTTGTTTACTTTGTTTGGAAGGAGAAATGGCCAGATGTGTTTATGTACCAGCTCATGGGCTAAAGCCAGCGGCTGGACTGCATGGTCAGGAACTTGGAAAGAATGCATTTGCAAACTTGGTGAAAGGGAATTTGGGGAAGAGGTTTGTGAAGAGGGGAAAAGGCCATGGATGTATTTGTGGTCTGTGGAAATTATCATCTGAGAATGATGTCATCAGAGTAGGAGATTAACAATCAAGTACATAATGATGGCCCAATCCATTTATACCGACCACCATGGGCCCATGACGAAGGTGAGCATGGTGGATGTGATGAACATTTTTAAGAGCTCAGCAACAAAGATTCCATTCACCAAGCATAGTAATTTACTCAGAACTGTAACATTCCATCAAGGAAGGAGGCCACCAGGTTCCTGAGGCCCAGGAAGTAAACTTCACATGTGTGGGAAAGCTTCAAGATTCATGAGGCTCCTCCCTACTGTTATAAAAGCAGTAAACAACTGTGGAGGAAGGAGACTTTAACCAAGGTAGTTGACAAGAGGTTCTTGGACCTGCAGAGCCACCTACAAGTGACACAGAGAGCTCCAGTGACATGACTTTCATGAGTCTTTACCCATGTTGTGGGGAAGATTTTTAGTGATGCCGCTGCATCTGAGCCATCCATGCTTCTGCAAGTAACCCCAGTAAAACTCACCAGTGTACCAAGTTGGACTTTGGTGCAACCTTTACTTTGGAGTGTCTGGGATGAGTAGACATGTGTTTTGTTTCTTCCTAGGAAAAGCCTCACATTAATACCAGGTTATGCTCATGGCAGTGTGACCAGTGTGCCAAGAAGAGAGAAGGATATTGAACCCTGAAAAAGGCACCATTCCCTAAGGCAAGCAGCTACCTGGTAGCAGAGATATTGCATTGGACCACTTCTACTAATGGGAGGGCAATGTTCCCTTCATATTGGTATAGATAGAATGGTAAGGATTCATATACAGCACCATGGTTTTCATGCAACATTATTCCTGATCAAGGGACTCACTTCAACAGCAAAAGAAGTGAAACAATGGAATCCACTAATTTTTCTCATGTTTCTAAATAGCCTGAGATGCTTGTCATTTATAGAATGGCTGAATGGCCTTCTGAAGACTCAGATACTGCTCCAGTTAGGAGATAATGCCTTGCAGAGTTGGGAAAGTATCTCCAGCAGGGGGTATAGAACTGTGGGTCTCCCATACCAGGTTCATAGTTCTCATGCTCAAGGGGTGAAAAAGGAGTGGAACTTCTCACCATGATACCAACGACCCACTTGTAACGTTTTTATTTATTGTTCCCACACATTATGTTCTGTTGGCCTAGTGATTGTTTTCCAAGGGAGAAATGCTTCTACTGGAAGACACAGTAGTGACTCCACTGAGCTGGAAGTTAAAACTGCCCTGGACTATGCTATTAACCTTATGTCATAGCATTTAAGCTCCAATATATCAAAGAGATTAAACATCAATGAGGTATTTTCCTTCTTTGATGCAATGTACACGTGTGTGTGTGGTGGAGATGGGGTGAAGGCCAGGGGAGGGCATTTGGTTTCCCCCTCTATTGCTCTCTAAACACTTGTTTTTGGGGGACAGAATCTGCACTGATCCTGTGACTCATCATGGTTAGGCTAGCTGGCTAGGAAGCTGGGAACACAGGTGTGTGTCACCGTGCCTGGGACTGGGGATCAAACTCAGGTCCTCTCCTCATGCTTACGTGCAAAGTGAGGACTTCATTGATGGAGCCATCTGCCCAGCTCTTTTAAATCTTCTTTTACCTGCTTCCTTCCTTCACTTTATGTATCACTCACTGGCTTATTTACTGACATTTCCAAACTGATTTGACGACATCACTTTCCTTCTCAAGATGTTCAGGGTTTCTTCCCCTTTGCCTGAAGAATAAACTCCAGTGACCAGACTGTAAAAGACTTTTGTGGAGTAGCCTCCATCAAGTGCTTCTTGTTTCTATTCCAGCTTCTGGTTTCTATTTCCAAGTCAATGTCCTTGAGAAGATCCTTGGAAATTCTGGAGTTTTCAGAATGATAGAACAGCGCAGGTTTCAGCGTGAGCCAGGAGTGTGGTCAATGTGAGCAGCAGGCTTCCCTTGTCCTTTAACAGCTTTAAGTGCAGACATTGATTTCTTGGTCTTGTAGAGAAACTTCCCTCTCGTGTAGCTGTTTTCTCAGCATTCATTCTTCTTGTTTTTTGTTTTTTTTTTTTTCTGACATTGCATCCTGTTCCTTCAGGATCTCAAATAATTTATTACAGGCATCACCAGCTGTCTCTTCATCCAGCAATTCTCAATTTGTTCTTTGCCCTCATGTTTATGCAAATTAACTTTTTCTTTGAAATCATTATACAACTCTGACTTGTCTACCTCTCACCTTAGGCTCTTATTTTTGTTGTTTTTGACTGATTGTCTTTTGACCTTGGCAAAGACTGAACAGAGACCTGGAGAAAGGTCAGACTCCACCTGAGCAATGGGGAGACTATCGCTATTCATGTTAGACTGTGGTGAAGCAGCATGACTCCTTTCTTTGAGTATTTTGGCTGATATTTTTAGAAAGTGCTCAAAAGGTAATGTGAAGCCTTATCAACTTAGTCTTGGTTGTTCATCCCAGCTCTAAATTCTACATAGTCAGGCTTGCATTTGAAATCGTTCATAAAACAAACAAGCCACAACAGAGCCTTTCCCATGTGTATTGTCATCTTAGGGGCTCAGAAGTTCTCCACCGGAAGACCCCTCTCATTCTACTATCTCTCCTTCCCTTTGCGCTTTTGTTCTGTTACTTCTTCACAAATCCTATCATATTCTTCTCACGGCTCATATATGAAAAGCTTGGTCACCACATGACAGTGCCATTTTGGAAGGTTCTGGAAACTTCCATGTCTCGGAGCCTAGCTGGAAAAAGTGGGTCACTTGGGGGTATGCCTGTGAGTGTTACATTTGCTCTCCCTCTGTTACTTGTTGAGATTTTGACCCTCTATCCTTTCCTGACCAGGAAGCTCTGCCTTCTCATAGCCCAGGCACAGAGAAGCCAGCTGACCACAAATTGAACTCCCCTCAGACCCTGGGCCCAAATAAACCCATGCCATACCAGGCATTTTGCCATAGCAATGGAAAACTGATGGAGACATTTAACCGAACTCCATCTGTGTATTCGTCTAATCTCAAATGAAAAGCTTAAAATTTTTACTTAAAATTTGGCTTCTCTTTACCTTTATTTCTATATAGACATGTCTTTTTGACTCCAACATTCTCCTAACACTGCTTGGGAGGCAGCAGCATCAAAGGCAGACACATGTGAGGATGCATTCTGAGACATGAACCTTCCAGGTGATCCTAGCACTGTGCGAAGTTCTTCACAGTGAGAACTTACACACAACCAGATGGTATTGCCTACTCTACACCTAGGCTGTACAGTGTAGCTCACTACTTCAGGACTATAAACTTGTACCCCATGGCTACAAGTGACTTCACGGCTAGTAAGTGAGTCACATTCTTTTTCAGGAAAGTAACTCATAGAGTTACTTCAGCATTAGCTGAAGCCTGTGTCTTGAAGCACTGTAGGATCTTCAGGGGAACAATGTGAATGGAGCTATCATTTCCGTGCTAAAAATACCTTCTTCTCAGATCCCTCCTGAGGATCTGCTTGGAGGTCTTGAGGGTCATTGTCTTTTCAGAGATATGTCCATGGCAGTTTGCTAGGTTTGCTTATCAAGCCTGTAATAAGTCTTTGGGAACATTTTCACCATTAATGGTTGATGTGGGTGGGCCCAGGCACTGGGGGCAGCTCTACTCCTAGGCAGGTGGTCCTGGGTCACATAAAAAAGCAAACTGAGCACACCATGGAGAGTTAATAAGCTATGTTGCTTCGTGTGCTCTGTTCCTCTCTCTGTGTCTCGCTGTCTCTCTGTCTGTCTCTCTGTCTCTGTTTCAAAACAGGGTTTCACTATGTAGCCCTGGCTGTCCTGGAACTCACTCTGTAGACCAGGCTAGCCTTGAAAAGTGCTCTGTTTCAATTTCTGCTTTGAGTTCCTTCCTTGAGTTTCTGTCCTGGCTTCCCACTGTGATGGGCTATAAATTTCAAAGCGAGATAAATCCCAGGTTGATTTTGGCCACAGTGTTTCTCATAGCTTTAAAAGCAAACGCATGGTCATCTAGATGGGGAACTGAATGAAAGGTATGCTGTGGGATATTCTTGTACCCTCTTTTAGTCTTCTACAAATTCCACTTTGTGTCTCTTGTGTGGAGTAGAAGGATGGATCAGAAAGAAACAAACATGGTCCTCTATTCTCATGATACTGACTGTAGCACTCACATTTAACTGGGCAGACGCCTTACAGAGACCCCTGTTTGAAGGCACAGGGAGAACTCACATAAACACTAAGTATTCTCCACAAATGAGATCAATGTCCCAAACATGTCTGCTACTGTTTTGTTAAATATGCATCTGTAGTCCTGTTGGCAAAGCTTCAATGTTTTAAAAATCACTGCTTCTATGAATTAGTTGTGATGGTACATATCTGTAACTCCTGCACTGGAGAGTTAGAGGCAGGAGGATCTTGAGATTGAGATTAGCTTAAGCTACATGAGACTGCCTTGCAACAATAAAGTAAAAAAATAATAGAAAGCAATATTTCACTTATAGTATTTGGAAAATATTATATATTCCATAAATTTAATATAAGCAGGTATTGAAAGCATTTTAGTGATACCTGATGAATCATTTAAAAAATAATCTTAGGAGGCTGGCAATATGGGTAAAGTGCTTATTGGCAAGTATGTGGACCTGAGTATAGATGCCTAGACCCTACATAATAAACTTGGCATTGTGACACATGCCTGTGACCTCAGTGCTAGGAGATGGACTCTGGAGGGTGGTGGGATCAGCTAGCCAGGTAGCTAATTAATGAGCTCCAAGTTCAAGGAGAGACTCTGTCTCAAAAACTAAGATTGGAGAAGAAGATATTTGATGTTGACCTCTGACCTCCACACATGCATGCATGGGTATACACACCATCACACACATGTGCACACCCCTTTACACCCTTCATAAGTAATTCTTTAAAAGTTTCCCATTAGTCTAAAAGAATATAACGAAGGGTTTCAGATGACCTTAGAATTTACTAGTGGGATGATTTCTTCCTTAACTCAAGAATGAAGTATAGGCGATGCAGCTGAATTTAAAAGATGTGCATGCGTATTAGTCTTTGTTCACAATGCTGATGTCTAACTGATCTCATTTTACTTGCATGAATAATTGAATATACTTATTTTCTGCCTTTACTTCTTGCTCTGGATTGCAGGGAGTATTTCAGATGGCTTTCCATGTTACTAATACTGTTGTTCTTGATCACAAGAAGTAAAAGTGTCTAGAAAAACAGTTAATTATCTAAAGTGGGAGGATAAAGAGGCATGTTGGCAAAAAGAAGACAAAACAACAAGGACAAATCTCCACAATTTAAGTTGTTTATAAAATAAATAACATTACCTAGCATGGCAGAATATGCCATTGACCCCTAAGTATTTTTATCAGGGTCATGAATGTGAGTAAGATCTTTATTTTCCACACATTCTGAAAATAGTTCCTTAGCTTTTTTATAACATTTACTATGATTGAAACATTCACTTTATAATTTTATCACATCTATGTGTGTGCATGTATGTGTCCCTGCATGCCATGGCACACGTGTGGAGGTCAGACGATAACCCGAAGGAGTCAGTTCTCTCCTATCATACAGGTCCTGGGGATCAAACTCGGGTGGGGGGTCTTAGCAGAAAGTGCCTTTACTCACTGAGCCACCTTGCCGGTCCTGGAACACTTTCTTAAATTAACGCAAAAGTTGGTATTGTTTACTTCATTGGAGGTTTTTCTATAGAACCTGTGTCTAACCACAGCCTCACATAAATGAGCCTTCATGAAGGAAGTAAAATCATTCAGAGTGCTTCTAGATTGAGTTATGGAGAAAGAGTGACGAGGTTGCAGATGCCTTAAAGTCGTCAGACACTTTGGAGCCTTCATTACGTTAATCCAAAACTTAATTGTATTTAATCCATTATTATCTTTCCAATGAATAATTTATGAGAATTTTCCATCATTTTTAACTTAAATGCCTCCAATCATCGGATAAAACAAGCTTCAGTGGAAATCAACTGACCGTGATTAAAATACGATAGGATTTTTTAAAGCCTGAGATAGATGCCAGAAACAAAAGAATGTGATAAAAACATCTTCTCACCTGTCTACATGCCTGACAAATCATAATGTCTGTGTCCAAGCCAGTCATCAGACTAGCTGGTAAGCAACACACAACAGCAGAAGTGTAAGACAGACATGCTTGGGACTCCTTTCCTCTTTACTTAAATATATAACCATCTTTCTAACCTGTGAGTGTTGGTCAACATGAGTGGAATGATTTAAGGTTTTCATGAATTAAATCAGGATGACCTCTGTTTCATTTCACACTAATTTAAGCCTTTCACAGACTGATATTATTAGTAGATGCTTTTCAAGACTTATTTTTAAAAATAGTTTAAAAAAAATCTAACTATCATATACTTAACATTTTGTGTGGTTTATGATAAAACAGAGTCAAAACACCAGCATACTTTGTTATTTTTCTTTTAAAAAATAATTATTTATTATCATTTTAAAATAACAAGTATGTGTGTGCCTGTATGTGGATATGTGCATGTGGTGGCCAGAGGATTCCTGCAGCTGGAGTTACAGGCAGTTGTGAGTCACCCAAAGTGGCTTCTGGGAAACAAAGTCTGGTCTTTTGCAAAAGCGGTAAGTGCCATGCTCTTAACTGCACAGTCATCTCTCCAGTGTCTTCAAAGACACAAGCAATCACTGATATGATCACCTTAGCAGCTCGCGTGCGTGCACACATGCATGCAACACACACACATACACACAGAGTCAGTCGTCAGTCAGTCTTCTACATCTGTGTGTGGGTCCTGTGGTTGCAATTTGGATGAAAATGACTACAGATAAAAAATAACTTTTAAATTGTGTCTATGCTACGTTTTTACTCATGATTATTGCCTAATAATGTATAGTAAGCTATTTCTATAGACTTACTATAGTCAGCATTTTAAGCAAATAGAGATGGTTTATGTATATGCCATTTCTGTGTGGGTTACCTGCAAAATTATGTCATTTAATATAAGGGAATTAGGATTTTCAGGGGGTTCCTACAACCAAGGAATGATCGCATTTTAAAAAATATTGTACCTTTAACTTAACATCTTTAACAGCTCACAGAAGTCTCATTCTGATAGATTAAACATGTTTTTTGACCCAATACTTATCAATCAAATTGCTTCTGAAGACCCAGAGTTCTAATCACAGCCACAGACTACATCACTGAAGCGTTGTGTGGAACTCATCAAGGTTTGCTGCTCCTTAGTTTTAATAATATGGAAGAAGTGGGATTTTAAACTTCATTACTTTTTAGAATCTATTCAATAGAAAATGTTGATGAGCTGTTTATGGGTTAGCTTGTAATTAAACTCTTGTTTTCAAATTATTGAACTGCCCAAGTGATTCCGAATCTTTGGGCTCTTGACTTCTATTACCAGGTCCTAAGGACAGGGCACAAGTCGGAGATGACCATGTGATGGAATGTTAAATTGAGAAGTTATTCAAAAGAGCAAGTATTGAAAGGTTAGATGTGTTCTGCTCTATAGTTGTCAGTGTAGGGAGAAACCAGACTGGAAAGGGCAAAGTGAGTACTTTCAGGCATCCACAGAGTTGTCTGCCTATGTACCTCAGAAGCTCACACATCCTATTCTTAGTGTCTTGTTTCCACGATTGAAATAAATACATCAGTATGTAATGCGTATATGTCAATAGCCCAACTGTGTGACAAACATGTTAGAATTAATAATCAGGACTGAGTTATGAGGTATGAAACCATAAACCATATCTAATAAAGCTAAAGACTGGGTGCTGGGGTGGTGGCTCAGGGGGTCAAGTGTGTACTGCCCAAGCATGAGGACCTGAGTTCAGATCTTACCTTTTACATAAAAATCAGGGTGTGGTGGTTCACCCCTGCAAGCCCATCACTGTGGAGGGTGGAGACCAATGAATCAAGGGGCTCATCAGCCAGCCAGTTTAGCTGAAGGGGCAAGCCCCAAGTTCAGTGAGGCTCTGTCTCAGAAAAGGTGGAGAGCACCAGAGGAAAACACCAAACACCAACTCTTGGCCTCTACATGTGTCCATACCTGTGTGCCCACACCTGTGCACCCACGTGACCACCAGCCCAGTCTACATAGTGAGATTCTTCCTACAAAACAATGAAGCAAAACAAGAAAAGCCAAGATGAATTTGATACAGAGAAAAATGAAAGGATAGAGAAGATATTAGTATCAATCAGGAGAAAACTGGCCTTTCTATATTGCAGTTCCACAGATGAGAGTGGAAAGTACTGTCGGGAACGATGACAAATGGCAGGAACCTAGAGGATGTAATTCAAATGTGCATGAAGGATTATGTGTGTCCATAATTATATTTGTAAATTTTAACACCCACCTCTTAATAATTCATAGAACTAATATACACAAAATCACTAAGATGGTCTAAGACTTGAGAAATGTAGTAATTAACCAACATGACCTAACTGACATTGACCAGACTCCTCACCAAGCAGTGGCTGTACACGTTCTTTACAGTCACTTGAACATTTGACATGCTGTGTTGGGTTCTCTCAATCTAAAAAGATTTGGATCATGTGCAATATGTCCTTGAGTTAACTTCTGATCTTCTCCCTTCTCTCTCCCTTGTGCCAGGATTATAAGAGTGTACCCCTATGTAAGAGAAAGTGTACTACTCTGTAAGAGTGTACCACCCTGTAAGTGTGTACCATCCTGTAAGAGTGTACTACCCTGTAAGAGTGTACCACCCTGTGAGAGTGTGTACCACCCTGTGAGAGTGTACTACTCTGTAAGAGTGTACTACCCTGTAAGAGTGTAACACCCTGTGAGAGTGTGTACCACCCTGTAAGAGTATAACACCCTGTAAGTGTGTACCACCCTGTAAGAGTGTAACACCCTGTAAGAGTGTACCACTACATAAGAGTGTGTCACTATGTATTGTTGTAAGTAAACACTCTACTAACCTCAGCACATACTGACCTATATGGCTAGGCCCTAGTTTGTTGTTTATAACATTCTTATTTAAGATGTCCTTAGAAACAACCACCATCTCTGCAAGCAAATTTGACTTTCTAAGTTGTATTGAGAGTTTTGATTTCCAACCAATCTCTGGAAGAGGGGTGGCCCTCTTTCCTCCCCATGTTCCTCAGTTTCCTCTGATTTGGGACCAAATGGAATTAAAGTAGATATTAAAGACAGCCCTGTCTCTGACAGTTTCCCAAATAATTGGACAAAACAGCATATGTCCAAATAATCCACAAAGATGGAATCAGAAAAGTAATTAGAGTAATTTAAAACTGAAAGAATGAAAAACAACATCCAACATTTGGAGGCTATGACTAAAGGGGTACTCAAGGAAAAACGACAGTTCTAGTTACCTGTGTTAGAAAAGACAAACTATTTCAAGCCTTAGAAAACTTGGAAGACATAAAACTGTAGCTTTCTAGTTTGTGTAGTTTGCCTACTTGGGTCTCTCTCTCTCTCTCTCTCTCTCTCTCTCTCTCTCTCTCTCTCTCTCTCTCTCTCTCTCTCTCCCTCCCTCCCTCCCTCCCTCCCTCCCTCCCTCCCTCTCTCCCTCCCTTCCTCTCCCCTCCCCCTCATCTTCCTCAGACTATGAATTCCTTTTTCCACTTCTCTGAACACATTATCTTTGCTCACAAAATCCCAAGTTGAAGATTCCTTTCTTGGACACTTGGGAGATCCTGTGTTATGCTCCAGCTTCTGTGATTTTCAGTGGTTCTTTCCAACACAACTTCATCTTTCCCAGTGTGTTCCTTTTCTTTCACTGTTTAAAAAAGCCTCTCTGTCCTTTTGTATTCAGATTTCAGTATTTAAAAATATGATTCTCTTTGAATTTTTCCTTTCTGTTACTCACTGAGGTTTTTGCATTTATGATTTTATGTCTTTCATTAAAGTTTGAAAATTTTGGGCAACTATATTTTCTTTATTTTTCCTTGTCCTTTTTATTTATTTTTCTTTCACACAGTACATCCTGACTGCAGCCTCTCCTCACTCCACTCCTCCCAGCTCCCTCCCCATCCCCCACTGTTCCTCCATTTCCTCTCAGAAAAGAGCAGGCCTCCCAGTGATATCAACTGAACATGGCATAACAAGATGCAATAAGACTAGGCACAAGACTTCATATCAAGGCTGAATGAGGCTACCCAGTTAGAGGGAAGGGGTTCCACCAGCAGGCAAGAGTCAGAGACATGATTATATTTTCAAATACTGTTTTACCCAAATTTCTCTTTTGTTCTTCTGAAAATTAAAAGATGCCCGTGTATAGATTTATATTTTCCCCATAGACTATTGATATTCTGTCCCAGTCTTATAGTTTCTCCATGTTATTTAACTCAGATAACGTCTATTGATTTATTTTCAAGCTAAGTGGCAATAGTTGGATAGCCAAACACTACTCATAAAATCTAGATTAAATAATAAGAGCTCAGAGTTTTGAAGGCTTTAAATTTCCATCTTAGTTGTGAAATCTTGAACAAAAACTTAAATTTGCTGAATTTAAACTTACACTTTTGTGACTACAGTACAAAACTGTCTTTGGGTGAAATATATCTAGAAATACCTAAGAATTCTTGGCACATTGCATTCATTAAAAGCTTTTCTTTGTAGTCAGACAAAGTAAACATAGTTACAGAGAGCAGGAAGAATCCTTCTAGAGTTCCACATGGACATTTCATTCTCCTACATGTCAATCATGCATCGGGAGGCAGAGAGGCACTGATTACTCATTTGTACTCATTCCAGTTAGCTGCCTACTGAGGGATGCTAATTTCCAGAAACTGTATGTAAATAGATGGAATTCTGATGGACCAAGACAGGTAGCAGGACCTCTAGACTGCTCATGTGAGGAGGACAGTCTCTCTGGAGGGAAACAGTGCAGAAGGTCTGAGGAGGACTTCAGCACTCAATAGGTTGAGGAGCTTGGATGCAAGGAGCTGAGGTGTTAGGTCATAATGAGGACCCATCAGTCTTCGATTCGAGTTTTAACTCAGAGTCTACACAAGCTCCCATGCAACATTTTAGTATTTGTTATTAGTGAATAGTTCTTTAACGTATTGAACAAAAGGGGATATTCTTAAAATACTTGGAACTGAGTTATTAAATACATGTTTGGACACTGAAAATACAGTGATAAATTAAATGCCTTTAAGAATGTTTAACGAATTTAAAATTGGAGCAAGTTATTGTCTTTAAGTCTTCTCTTGTGTATAAATCTGGTAACATTTTTCTATTCTATCTTCTCTATAGCTTGTGTTATTTGGTCAGAATCTAGAGTTTGTGTCCTGTGGTTGCAGAACCCCAGGAATGTGAACCTAAACATTATAAGAAAAATTTTGGTGATTTTTCTTTTGTAACTTGATTATACCATTCTTGAGTGTGAACTCTGTAGATGACAATGTCATGTGACAGTGTCAAAAGGTTGAACATGTCTGAGAGACTGAAAAAAAGGGAAGGAATATCATAGCAGTCAATCAAATCATCCACAGACAAATAGAAAATACCGAATAGAACTTTGAGAATAACAGCTATGGAAGGAAATTGAATGGATTTGTTGATAATTATATACAAGAATAAAAGAATTGAAATATAGAATATAAGTTATAGTGAAGTTTTAATCAGTCTTTATGTGAGGGTGGTGCAGAAACTCTAAGGAATAAGTAACTTCAGAGTTAGAAACCATCTTTGTGGAAAGTGGAGGAGCAATTTGGAATTTTTCAGATGAAAAGATATCAAAGTATAAATGTCCATCAGACAGTTAGAAATGTGTAAATGGAATTCAGAGAAAGATTAAAATAGAGATTTAAATTTAGGGGAAATTTCTATTATCTCTGAAGTCACAAGATATTAAAGTAGGAGATTAGTATTGAGATTAGCTTCAGTCAGGGCCCTGAATATCAGAAACAATCACATTTAAAGGCAGAGGCTGTAGCCATACTTTATTGAGTCATTATAAGCCTCATCAAACTTAAATCTGTAAGAGAAGAGAAATATTTAGAAAGAGCAATGCAAAGGAAATTTTAAGGACATATGGAGAACCAAGTTTCATAGATACCTGGAACAAACATAAAAAACAAAAACAAGGATTAACGTTGTTTGATTCTTGATAAAACTATTAAAACATACAGGGAAAATCTGGATATTGAAGAGATGGTTCGGCAATTAAAAGTTCTTGCTGCTCTCCCTGAGGACTTTTGTTTTGTTTCCAGGACCCATGTTAGGAGGTTCACAACTGCCTGGAACTCCAGCTCCAGGTAGTCTGACACCCTCTTTGGCTCCTGCAGGTACCAGAACTCAACTGCACGCACGCACGCACACACACACACACACACACACACACACACACACACACACACACACCCTACAGAACTTAAAATAATAATAATAAACTTTGAAAAATACAGGCAAAAAGACAGATTCTTTTAGCAAGTGGTACTGGGGAAATAGTATTCACATATAAAGAAGAATGAAGCTAAGGGCTAGAGAGAGGGCTCAGTGGTTAACTAAACTAGTTGCTATTCCAGGGGGCCTGAGTTTGATTCCCAGCACCTATATGGTGGTTCACAAACAGCCAATCAGAATGTCTTTGGTGACCTGGGATACACTTGGGCTTGTTTGAGATTGCTGGCTCTGTCTTATCTTTGTTTCACAAGCAAGTGTTCCCTCCTGTCTTGTGTCCTCTGAGATCATTTCCCAACAAGGCAACTCCCATGTGTCAGGACATTACCTGCACCTCATTTTAAACAACTACTGCCTTGATGTGACAGAGAGACCTAATGGCGAGATTCAGAACCACTGACTTCATTCTAGTGGTAACTCTGAGGGCCTGGGGATATTCAAATTGTGTCACAGGGAGATGGAGAAAGAGGAGAAGGGATGCAGATGAGGGGATTCTGTGTGCTCAGGAGGATGTGCACACTAGAACACTGCAGAAACAGCTGAAAAGAAGATTGGAAAGGAGGAACCTGGAAAAGCTGCTTCAGAATGTCTTTCTCGATGCTGTGAATATATGTTGCTGGGATTGTTTGATAAATAAAGCTGCATTGGCCTATGGCAAGGCAGCTTAGAAGCAAGTGGGAAATCCAAGGAGGGAGACAGGAAAGAGAAAGGCAGAGTCTGGAAACAGATGCCAACCACTGCAGAAGGAGCAGCAAGATGCCAGCAGATAGGTAATACCACGGCCACATGGCAACTTACAGAATAAGAGAAATGGGTTAAGTTATAAGAGGTAGCTAGCAAGAAGCCTGACATAGGCCATGCAATTGGTAATTAATATGAAGCCTCTGAATGATTATTTTATAAGCAGTTGAGGGACCTGGGGTGGGGGCGGGGCAGCAGGGCGTGGGGGGGGGAGGGCAGGGAGGACAAGAGGACTCGCAGGGTGAGACTGGAGAAACCTTCTAATTACAAAAAGCCCCAGACTATTACAAAATATTTCAAATCTAAATGATGTTAAAAGTTTCTTTGTCACACAAACTGAAATACGGTTAGGTGTCTTAGCCAGGCTTCTACACAACTGCAGCCATTTGTCAGCTGTGATCACCAGAGTAACTCATGTTGTGCTTCTCTGAAAGGGAAAGGATGTTTCAACGATTTTGTTTGAGCCTGTGTTCTCATCAGAGGGAAGGAAAGATTTAATATACGATAAACAATTCTTTTCATCAAACTTAATATAATACAACAGGACTTTGGGCATAATAATTCATTTTAATATTAATATAAAAGTAATCTCTACTTCTGGAGTCTTACTACTTTGGTATGTGAACACATTAAAGGATTTAAAATTAAATAACAATTAGCTAGAACTGGAAATAGGCAAAGGAAATAATTTAAGAATTTGTACATGTTGTTCGTGCCCTCCATATTAAAATGCAGCCTATGTTCAGATAAGCAGGAGACGTGGTCATTTAACAGCATTCTGAGGGCAGCAGAGAGGGCGCAGCAGGTAGGAGTGTATGCTGCTCCTGTATAAGACCTAAGCTCTGTTCTCAGCACCCATGTTGTGAATCCACTGCCTCCTCTAACATTAGCTCCAGGACATCAGATGCTTCTGGATTCCATAGACACCTACACCCATGTGCACCTCAACACACACACACACACACACACACACACACACACACACACACACACACACAATGTCGCAAAATGCAGAGAACTTTTGTGGCTGCTTTCAGAATTTGAAAAGAATCCCAGTCCTCAATTTTCCATAGGAGAAATGACCTGCTATTTTTTCTTTTAAGGAAGTATTTGAAAGAGTTGAAGTGACAAGAAAAGAGGATTGGAGTGCAGTCTCTCGTGTGAGAGAGGACTCACTGAAGAGATGACATTCATATGTCGGACATGTATGACTGAGCCATCAGTGGATACAAAGGTCCTGGGACAGCTCTTCCTTCATATTCCAGGAAGAGCAAGGAGACACTGTGGCTGGGATAGACGAAGGGAGCTTGAAGTAGAGCTGAGATTGAGCATGTCAGGGTAACCAGACTTGCACAACTTCAGATGTCATTAGGTATCTTGATTTCATTGTGAGATGAAATTTCAAATGACTGTGAAGAAAGAAATTATAGGAACTGGGTTTTCTCCTCAGAGCAGTATTTTGGCTACTAAATTCAGTAGAGATGAAAAGAAACAGGGGCAGAAGCAAACAGAACTATAAGAGGCTACAGCGGTGATTCAGTGGGGAAATGATGGTGATTTGAAACAATGTGGATGGGACATTCTGGGCTTCTGGGTTTATGTTTCAAACAGAACTTCCAGATAAGACAGATGCGGCTTGTAAGAGAAGTGGAATTGGATGACTAAAAGCTTCAACGGGTGTGACTTGAAGGCAGAGAGTGAAATTGTGCTAGGAAAGATGGGACACGTGTTTAGGGTGTAGCTGTCAAAAGTTGGATTTGGAGCATATTGAGTTTGAAATGCCTATGGAATTTTGAGAAGCATTCTAACCGACTGTATACACAGCTCTGATATAGGGAGAGTAAAGAGTTGGAGTTGTAAAGAGGCAAGAAAAAGACAAGAAGAATTTGAAGTTATGAAGGTAAAGGTAGAAAAAGAGAAGAGATATAAAACTGAAATTTGGAGTTCTGACCTTTCTCAGTGTCAGTAGACTGGGGAGAAGAAAACCAAAAATCACAGTGATGGATGCCTAGAGGATAAGGCAGGAGGATTGCTGCTAGCTTGAGGACACATAGTGAGTTCCAGGCCAGCCTAGGATACATAGTGAGAACCTGTGTCAAATCGGAGCAAACAAAACAAAACAGCAAAACAAACAAGAAAGAAAGAATAAGAGACAGGAAGTAGATGGAAAGAGAGCATTGGAACAATATTAATAATGTTCTGAGGGCACTGACACACAGCCACGCCCCTTTTAACCTTTGGTGGGATTCCATGACCGTTGGCCCTTCATGACTTGCTTTATCTCCATCTCTAGCCCTTGCTCTAACCACTTGCATTCTTCCTCCGTTGTGCTGGCTTGGAATGGCCTCACTGGTAGGCTCAACTTCGTGAGTGTAAAATGCATTTTTGGAAACTGTCAAAAGTAATTTTGGAATTCCTCAGTTGGATGGAATGGGTGACCAACTTAGTTAATACTGTTTTTGATCAAAAATTAGGCATGACCATTGAAAAATATCACCCAACTTACTGTGAGATTTACATGCCAGATCTGAAAGCAATTTCAACAGGCTTTGTCTAAATTGTTTTGAGTAATGACAACATTACTGAAACAAATATGTTGTTCATAAGGGGACTATTTTCAAGGCTAAAAAGTATGTAACAAATTTATATAAACTCTTTTGACTTAACAATATTTCTTACTATTCTTTTTGTCATATGGTGATAGAGATGATCAAGATCCATGGACACACATGTAGCCATAAATAATATTTGACTGAATCCTCATTTCCCAATGTAAACACTTCTTGAGCAACTGCTACTCTGATTTACAACAGTTTTCTTATTCAAAGCAATGGAGGATAATTATTTCATTTTGAGACAGAGTTTTTCCATCTATCAGTCTGGCCCCAAATGTGCTACATAACTGGGGATGACCTTAATCTTCTGACCCCCTCTGCTAGGATTTCAGATGTGTGGCCCCATGACTGCTTCAAGTAGTGTTGGAGATTGAATCCAGGGCTTTGTGTATTCTAGGCAAGGACTCTATTGATGGTGGTACATTTTCAGAAAATTATTTTAAAAAGTAAAACATATATTAAAATGTAAAAAATGTATCCAGATATTTAAAAAATTGCCAGCTGTGACCCCTACAGATTTAGCAAGAAACATCCTTGGTTCTCTGGCTAATACTATATCTTCTGATGGTTGTATCTCCTGCAAATTATGCCAATAAATATTTATTAAATGTAGTCTGTACCAGACACATGTCATGTGGTGAGGAGGTTGCTTCTTTAGATCCTTGCAAACCCACCCTGAAAGACTTATGCGCACAAGGAATAGAGTCAAAACTGAGCTGGCTTTATGCACATTCTGAGTAGTTTCCGACAGCTGTGTCACGTGTAGAGCCTGTTGGCCAAACTCAGGGAAGACTGGACGGGCTGGTGATGTTCAGTTTCCCTTTCTGTTTACTCTGCCTACACCCAGATCATTTTTCACTTGTCCTGTGACCCAGAGAGCTCTCTGGCCTCCCAGACAAGTACCATCCTTTGTCATGAAGGTAATCTCTCTCTCTATCTCTCTGATTTTAATTCTTAATGAAGCTCTTCTCTAGGCCCCAAAGGAAAGCGTCTCCTTCCCTTTGTGGTCCCATCACATTTAAATCTCAGTGTATTGTATCATTTCTGTCTAAATTGCTCCCTCTCACCTTGAAGCTGGATCATGGCCTTGAGGCTCTGTCATTCAAATAAACCTTTAACACAACGGGAAACTTGCCGAGAATTCCTTGACAGGGTTGCTATGTTGAAGAATGTTCCCTGACAAAGGGAGACTGCAAAGACTGGGATCGCCACCAACTTCCTCAATGTGCAGGCGTTGAAACAGGACCACTGCATCAAGAGTGACCAGGGAAGGGCTGGGAAGGTGGCTCAGTGGGTAAAGGGTCTGATGCTCAAGCGAGAGAACCCGAGTTCACGTCCCAAGCACCCAGGTAGAAGCTGGATATGGCAGCGTGATTCTGTAACCCTGGTTCTACAGGGGAGTCGGTAAGGGCAGAGCAAGCTATCTGCAGCTTACTGGCCTGCCAGCCCAGCCAAGCAGTGAGTTACAGATTCAACGAGAGACCCTGTCTCAAAAACATAAGGTAGGGAATGAAAGAGGAAAATGCCTGACTTCCGGCCTCCAAATGTGATTGTACACATGTATTTGTGAACACACACACACACACACACACACACACACACACACACACACACACACACAGAGGAAACATCGGGATAACATAAAGTCATTGGATAGAAAAAATAAGATGCCAGTGATCAATGAAAGAGACAAAGATGAAATGTTTGACAAAAAAAGGAAATTACAAAAAGCTGTTTCAAGGACATCCAACAAAGTCCAAAAATAACAAAGTCCCCCTGCCCCACTTTTTTTTGAAGAGAAAGAAATACATTTAAACAATGACATCAGAAAGTGATGACTAAGATCATAATGTAAAAGTAAAAATAAAGGTACAGTGAGACTTGTGGGTGGAAATCCCAAGCAACCATTAGCTTCACAGAGCCAGGAGCCAGGAGCCATGGCACTGCCCAGCAAGAGAGTGTGGGTCTTCCACTGTGCTCAGTTGCATGAGCCACAGGAATTCTTGGAAACCAGTCTGTTTCCCCCCCCCCCCAGGGCATTTCTGCTTTCTCAGAGTCTATTCACAGGGTTCTCCTGAACCTTCGTTTTGAATATAGCCCTGTGTTCATTTGATGACTTTCCCTGCGAAATTCTATAGCCTTTACCTTAAAGATCATGTTCATACTGAGACAAAAACAATGTAATTGGCTGTTGGGTCCTCATTTAAACTTGGTTGTTAGACCCATTTCTGTTGTGAAATATTCCATTATACTGTGTGAAGATGTGCCACTGTGATTGGTTTAATAAAAAGCTAAAAGCCCAGAACCTAGGCAGGTATGGTGATATTTTATTTGTGCACCCCAATAAAGCTTATCAGAGGATCAGAGGAAAAGCCAGCCACTATATTAAACATAGAAGTCAGACAATGGCAGCAGACACCTTTAATCCTAGCATTCTGGAGGCCAAGATTCATCCGGATCTCTGTGAGTTCAAGGCCACACTGGGAACAGAGTTGTGGCACATGCCTTTATTTCCCAGCACTTGTTAACCATAGAGGTCTGGAGGTCTGTACAGACAGACAGTAAGTGACAGCGCTGGGCAGAAAGAGAAAGTGATGTAGCTGAGTGGAGAGAGGAAGTGAGATGGCAGGGCACAGAAAGATAAAGGTGCGAGTATACAGGAAGTAGCTCTCTTGAGCTGAGGATTTCCCAGGGCAAGAATTTGTGGCTGTGGTTTGTTCTGTTCCTCTGATCTCTTGGCTTTCACCCCAATATCTGGCTCTGGGTTTATTTTATTTTTTTATTAATAGAACTGTTTACAATTCATCTTACAGGCGGAGGTATAGTGGGACTTCTGGACAGAGAAAGCTCTGGGAAGAAGAAAGGTAGAGTCACCAGCCAGAGGTGGAAGAAGCAGCATGGGTAGAATGGAGATAAGGCAATAAGTATGTGGAAGATCACAAATTAAAAAATATGGTTTCATTTAAGTAATAAGAGCTAGTGAGAAGCAAGCCTAAGCTGAGGCTGAGCTTTCATAATTAATAAGGAGTCTCCGTGTCATTATTTGGGAATGATTGGCTGGACAGAAAATGACTCATTACTCATTTCTTTTACTAATGTTGATGCTAATGACCCAAAGGAGGTGGGTGGCTGCTCCATGGAGGGCTCCAGTCTCTTTGGACATGGAAGCACTTACGATGTTTTTCATGTGTTTCACTAGGATGGTGAGCTTCGAGTCCTCGTATGTCATCAGTAACTGTACCTTAGGGTTATTGTCTGGACATTTCTCACCTGGAAAAACAGTGAGTGTTAGTTAATTCAGAATTATCGCAGCACAGAATCCATGAAGCACTTAAAGGCTAAACAGGACCAGCAGAAGACAAAGGGAACATTCTTTAGATGATGTTGAAATATTCAGAGAATTCAGGACACTGGGTACTTAGTAAGAGGTGAGGTTTGTGTCTCCACCTCTGGACCTAACTCTCTCCCTGATAATCTATGTTCAGTTTTGATTGGCACCATTATTTAAACTGCTATTTAAAGTTAAAACCTCCATGTAACTTTCAGTTGTCTTTTTTTTTTTCTCATTAACGTTTATGATCAGCTTAAAATACTGGAGGTCGGAGACTGAGAGTGGTCTTTAAGATGTATTTTATTTTAAATTGTGTGTGTGTGTGTGTGTGTGTGTGTGTGTGTGTGTGTGTGTGTGTGTGTGTGTGAGCACTCACACATGAATGCAGGTGCCCATGGAAGCCAGAAAAGTACATCAAATACCCCGGACCTGAAGTTACAGGCTGTTGTGAGCCACAGACATGGATGTTGGGATCCAAACTCAGGTCCTCTGGAAGAGCAGTAAATACTCATAGCTTCTGTGGCATCTCTTCAGCTCAGCAGCGGCCTTTAGAAATCAGAAGTTAGAGGCCTCTGCTACCTCAGATTTTCACTATGACTAAGCCTAACCAAAAGAGAAATATTTCTGGGTCTACCTTTCCTTGAACGTTCCTAACACAACCTGCATCAGTTCATACTCACATTACAATTATTTTACATATTGTCTAGTCAATTTAGATCTATCCCAGGCTCTGCTTCTTCTCTGCCCCCAAAGGACATAATCTGCTTTTTGTTTCATAGTAAACACACTAGATATTTATTCAATAACAAGGTAACATTAGTTTTACCTTGAGCCACATTATTATGTCAATAAAATAAAGGCTTTAGTTTTTAACCTGAAATTTCCTGCTTTTTTCCCCCAAGAATCAAGCATACATTACTATGGGTTTAACGTTTCCTTTGATAGTCTCTGGTGGTACAGATGCTGAAGAAATTTAGAGAAAAAATAGTTATTGAAAACAAAAATGTCAGTATTCAATTTTGGATTCATTGTGGTCCTCTTGGTTTTCTGATGGTTATTGTAAACTCTCTAATTTTTTCCAGTACGTTAAGATTGTACCAGCAAGCTGTGTCCTTTCTGTGTGCCTCTTTCATGGTTACTAGAGTAGGCTATTTATCACATGTAGGTGATAGTAGTTTTATTATCAATTAATTGAGTTCGTAGCTAATAAAGTGGATTACTGATATTTAAAAGAGGGCTTCTTTGAACCAAGGGGACATCTGTTACATAAATACATTAAAAGTCATTTAAATACCCCCATTATAGTGATTGAGAGACACTGTTAAGTTGATTCGCAATGGAGCAAATTACATTTCATAATAAAAAAATATTAGTGAGTCCTAGGTATAAAGGTGCTAAAAATACTGATGACTTTTTAATGCACAATGAATATTATATTTGAATTAAGGAGTGAAGAGTTATTAAATAGAAACCCAATGTATTTAATGAGAGAAGTTTTAATTTAAGGTTAGGAAATTATCATAAATTTATGATGTAGCATCTGAACAGTAAATGTACAATTGCTGTATGCTGTGCTCTCCTCTGGCTAGAACTGTGTTTCCCCTCCTTGCTCATGGTCCCTTGGCCACTGGGCCACTAGGGCAAAGGGGGCAGAAGCGGCAGGTGGGGCTTTGTCTGGCCTGTGAACCCTATGGAAATAGTCTTCCAAGAGATAGCTTCAGTGAGGAAGCTCAGCTTTATTCCAGAGTATAGGGGATATATAAGATTGGGGGTGGTAGATGGGGAATCACCTAATTTGCATTGAGTCGAACTCTTCTATCATATAGCTGGGTTAGTATCAGCACAATCTTATCAAAATACCTAGAGCATAATTACCATATGGGCAGCAGGGGAAGAGTGTTTGCAGGAAACTGTGTAAAGGGTCATACTAAAGATAAGTCAGTCATCTGAGCCTAGAGATATTCTCCAAAGAAGGCCAGGTAGAGAGCAGGAAGTCCTCTGGTGGGGAGAGGGAGTCCTCCATATTGCTAGCTCAGAGAGAGCTGCCAGGCCAGGATAGACTGCAACCTCTGACCAGCAGGGCCTCCCAAAACTCTACGGAGAGCTTGTTTACCCAAGATTGCATCATAGCATTTGGGACTTCAGAACCCTAGGAATTTTTAACAGCTAATAGGTTAGTAGTAGAGAGACTTAAAGAGATTGAGAATGTGCCAGCCTATGGGAGACATTTCACTGAATTCTCACAGCAAACTTACAAGGTTGGTTTCTTCTGTTATACACATGTAGAAACTAAGGCATTTCCTCCAAAGTCATGTAGATCCAAAATAGTGGATCACAGGTGCTTACAGCAACTGTGTTTACCTTAACAAGATCTGTACTATATGGAGCCAGCTAAAATTCCAGTATGGTTGGGAGAGAGCCTCCTAAGACTCTAATCCCTAGCTGAGGGACTATTGCCAATGAGGGGAGGCAGGAGAGTCACTTGTCCTTCAGGGGTGTGGCCACTGGTAGTTTGCCTATGCCCTCAGTGCTTTGCTCTGCACTCGTACATAAACGGGTACCACTAATTAGTATCAATAGGTTATAAGAGAAAAGGACATGGAAGTGGAAAGAGGTTGGTTGTGTCAGGGAAGCCTCAGGAGAGGCAAAGGGGGAATGGATGGTAGATATGATTAAGACACACTACATGCATGTTTAAATTTTTCAAAGAATAAATTAAAATACTATTTAAAAAAATAAATGGACAGAAAAAAAACCATAGTGTAGGATTAATTGATCTCCAGGGCCATATTTATAAACATTATGCTGTAACTAGAAAAATGAGAGTCACTATATTGAAAAAAAAAAAGTTTAAATGATGAGCTTGAGGAGGAAAACTTGAGAACAGCTTGATATGGAGAAAGGGATGCTAGAATGTTCTGGCCACTGTAGAGATTTACAGGGTGTGCTGGATTCATCTGACAGCCTCAGGATTGGTAAGGTATTATTGAGCCTAAATGTGTCTGTTCTGAATCCCTGAACTAGCAAATATACTACTTCAAAAATATCATTTTGAAGTTTTTTTCAGAAAACAATTTATTCTGGAGATTAAAGGTGACAAGTGTTTTTTAAAGTTTGAAGTAAAAGGTCTTCCCATGCCTACTATGTATTTAACTATTATTCTAGTTGTCTCTGTATCTTTCCATAGAGATTCACATCCTCTTCAAACTGCTCCATAAAAGCAAAGATGAACATGCCATTCCTCTTCTCCATCATTGACAAAGGCCACAACATAGTATTATGCACAAAGTATTTATAGATTTTTTTACATCGATATTACAAAAATAATTTTTAGTTTTTAAAGTATAGCTTCCACTATGTGGGGGTATTGGGATTTATCTAACCAGTTCCAGGTGGGTCTTTCCCAATGATGTGTAGGCTTTTTGAACCATGTTTCAAGGGACAGCCTCAAAGACATGTCACCTGTTCCAGTTGTGAATATCAGAACAAAAACTCCACAGCAGAATTTGCTGGTCAGAGTCTATTTGCCTGTGTCATTTTGATAAATATTGCCAAATTAACTTCCATGGTGCTTGTACCAATTTGTATGATCACCAGCAGCACATGAGAGGCCTGCTGATGTGCAACTAAGATGCTAATTAAATTGTTGGATTTTTGCCAATCTGATGAGAGAGAGAGAGAGAGAGAGAGAGAGAAAGAGAAGGTGTGTGTATGTGTGTGTGTGTGTGTGTGTGTGTGTATGTGTATGTGTGTGATCCCATGCCATCTATGTAATTTAATTTGTATTCCTCTTATGAATGAGGTTGAGCATCTTCTCATTGGCTGAGAGGCACTTGTATTTTTTGTGTACTCATCTTTCACAGTCTTAATTTTCTTATCATTTTCTAGAGGATGATTATACACTAAGCGAACAAGTCTTTGGGATGAATCAGCAATATTTCAACTCCTTTACCACTTATCATTGCACTTTATTTTTACCTTGCTGAAGTGTTTATTGTCGTGCAATGTTAAGGGCTCTGAATTTTACCCTCTCCCACTGCAGTACACTTCAGGACTATAAAGGTCTGCCCTCAGGTTTTCTTGGTCATCTATGATTTCATTATTTCCACTTAACATTTCCTTCCTCATTTGTTATTTATCCTGTAGAGTGAGGGATGTGTCATCACAAGCCATTTACTGAGCTTCCCCTCTTTGCTCTGGTCACATACTACATTTCTATGTATATTTGGCTCTATTCATGGACAACCTATGATAACTTCTATACTGATCTATTCATGTTTCCATCCACTTAGGTAAAGACACAACACTGCTTGAATGTTTATGGATTTTATTTTATTTTTTTATCTCCATCTCATTTATTTGCTCTCGTTTCACAGATTTTTTTCTTGATTTTTCTTTACTTATGAACTGTGAAATAAGATTATTATTCTGCTAAAAAAAGACCTGTTAATATTTTTAAAGAGTGAATTGCATTTAGACACGTGTCATCTTTAAGATGTTGAATTTGGCTCTCCAGAATGTGCATTTCCATTTGTTCCTCAGATTTCTCAGTTCTGCTCTGCGGTTTTTGTTTGGGCTTACCTGTTTCCTGTTAAATCCATTCTAGGCATTTTTTTGTGTGTGAATACTGTTGATGGAACTACTTCGTCTTTTAAATATTCTAAATAGTCATTATATCTGAACTATTTTATAAATATATATCAAGAATATCTATAATATGATAGATACAGGTATACAACAATTTGTAGCTGTTGTTTTCACTAAATTCTTTTTGTGAGGTATTTGTAGTTGATACTTCTTTTCCTATATACACAAGGACATTGTTTACAAACAATTTTGGTTTTGTCTTACATAAAAGTTTATGCTTCTAATGTCCTATTTTATTTCATTTGTTATTTAATGAGTATTTTTTAACCTATCATGAACAAGCCACTGTACTAAACGTTAGGAGGAGAAGAGAGGTAATTCCCCCATTGACACATGTTATCCAGCATGTGAGAAATAAAAAAAAAGCACAATAAATAAGTAAAGTTTGTATTATGGTGAACATAAGTAACACAGGGGGATAAAAGCATTGGTTGCTTCTAAAACACAGGCAGGGTTTCAATGGGTGATCATGGAAATCTTTATGGAAAAGATACATTTTGAGGAAAAGGTTGGAAGGTGAAGGAGTGAGCTCTGTCTTGCCACCCATTTTCTACACATTGTAAAGTGATTGTCATGATCTTGGGTGTGGGGGGTTTGTCCTTCATTTTGGTGGGTGTGATTTTCAGTGTTTTTCTCTCATATCTACTGTGGGCTCTGGGAAGTCTTGTTATATTTTCCTATGCAAAGGCACTCACTATTTCTTTTTACTTTTTGACTATTTTAAAAGGAAATTTAATTTTTATCAAATGCCCTTTTAGGTCCACAAAGATGACCATGTGAATTTTTTAATTTTTATCTCTTTATGTATAATATTAATATTAAAATTAAATGGTTTCTGGCCATGATGGATTATATTCCTTTAGTGTGCTGATAGACAATTTTGTCTAATATTTTATTTAGAGTTTTCTATTGATATTCATGAGTGATATTCCTCTCTGATTTCTTATAGGTAGCTCTTCTAATTCTCGAAACTCTGGGTATGAATACTTTGTTTCAGAAAGCAAATAGGAATAATTTCCCTTTCGTTCCTCATCATTAACTGTTTAAGCAGTGGTGTTAACTGTCTATTCTTAAATGTTTGAGAGGTCATCAAGACTCTACTAGGGCTGTTTCTGTGATGTTTGAATTAAGATTCTGTGGTTGCTGGTCAGCTGGGGCTGAAAATCAGCAGTGACTGTCAAGAGACCAGCATCACTGAGGTGACATCTGTTGCTAGGAAATGGATGCTACTCTGCTGAGGCTTCGGAAATTTGGGATTCGGGACTGCACTTTCTTTTTTCCCAAAAGTTGTTAAAAGAGATTTTGTTTTTAAACTACTAAACGTAATTGTTTTCTAGTTTTCTGAAATCATCCATCATTTTTCACTAAATCATGATTAAATGATAGTGTCTGCAGTATGTCTACTTTCTGGAATTTGTTGAACTTTTTTTTGTGGCCTAATAGGCTCATAGGAAGAAGTTCTATTCTCTGTTTTCAGTATGAAGAGAGTGATAGAAATTAGCCATTTGCATTATTTATTTTACTTTAGTTTTTGTGTGAACCCACTTTTTTTTCCTCACTCAAGTTTTCACAAATTGAAAGTTGTGTGTTAGAATATTCTTTAATTAGTATGTTTTTGTGGATTTCTCTAGTGTCTCACAACTCCTGCTTTACTGTGGTGATATTTTATTTGTGCAGAAATGTGGTGATGTTTTATTTGTGCTTTAATAAATAAAGTTTGCCTGGAGATCAGAGGAAATAGCAAGCCATTTTAAGTAAACAACGAAATCAGGCAGCAGTAGCACATGCCCTTAATCCTATCACTTAGCAGGCAGGATCTCTGTATGTTCAAGGCCACACGAGGGAACAGAGCCAAGCATGGTGATACGCACCTTTAAGCCCAGTACCAACCATAGAGTTCTAGAGGCCTGTACAGACAGGAAGTGACAGAGCTGGCCAGGAAGAGGAAGTGATGTAGCTAGACAGAGAGCAAATCAGATAGCAGAACAGCAAGGCATATAAGCCTGGGTAGGAAATCACTCTCTTTGGAAACTGCAGAGTTAGTGAGGTAAGGTTGGCTGATGGCTTTCCCTATTTCTCTGATCTCTCTAAGGCTTTCACCCCTATATTTGGCTCTTTGTTTTTTATTTAATAAAAATCATTTAGAAATTCGTCTACAATTTGGTGTACCAACGCAGGGCTCTTGGATTTCCTTAAAAAAGTTTAAAAAGGCTTCTAAACACACAATAACAGAGCCAAAACCAGCTTTCTACTTCATGTCTCATGCGGGCCAAGATATAGAGATGCCAAGGTACAGAGATGCTGGGGCATGCGGGACTTGAGCTACAGTATGGCAGGTTCAAGGCATATGGGCTTGATTCCTGCTGTTGTACACAGTGGTGTCTGCAAGCCACCCAGCATGGTGCATGGTTGATATAGCTTTTGCTAATACAAAAAAAAAAAAAAAAAAAAAAAAAAGAAGAGGTTTTTGGGCTACCATGTTGCTGGATGGAAACATAGACACACTGCTTCACAGAGTCAGCAGTGAGCATGGTTCCCCCAGAGCTGGCAGCAAACGTAGTTCTGCCATGTTTAGAAAGCTGAGGTGGGCAGAGCCAGCAGCCAAAGCTACCATTTCAGTACTAGCTACTTCAATTTAAAGCAATAGATTCATAATAAGACAGATTCAACTGGAACAAGACTTTAAATGGTTTACATTATATGTAAAAATATACATAGGCTTGGAAGAGAGAGGAAAAGGAGTGTGTGCAGTTTAAGAAATAGATAATTAAAAAAAATAAGGTCTTTAAAGAGACAGTAAAAGTAATATAAAAAATAAGCCATGTAAAGATGGAAATCACACAGAGAGTCTGGATTATATTGTCTTTGGGATTTTTAACTGCAGAAAGACATTTAATTATAAAGGCTGCTCAGTTAAACCAATATGTATATTTTAAAGATATCTTGACTTCAAAATTTGAATATAAAAATATGTTGCTTTGGAAAGGAGGTCTGTTTTTGCTTCCATAGGAAGCAAGAGGCTATGGATTTGTTCCAGGTTAAGATGGATCAAATTTGACCAAACCAGACTTCCTGAACCTTAACAGATCATACCTATCAACAAAGGTTATAGCTGGTCTTCCCAGGACTTGACCATTATCTCGAATTTTCTCAGGATCCCCATAAGACTATCAGTGCCCCTTACCAGCAGGAAGTAGCCTAGAACACTGTTCCCATATTCCCAAAGAATGGATTATGGATGTTTGTCTTTGTTTAGGTTGTTGGTTACAAATTGTTTTTGGTCATAGTCAATCTCTTTCTAAAAAAAGAAAGGGGATATGATATAGAAATATAGGATATAGATATGATAGGATAAAAGGGTAGATTATTGAATCTACTTTTGAAGAGCAACAACATGCTTAAAATGTTTTACATTGCTATGTATTTTAGTTTATTGATACAAATTTAAAGTTAATTTTATTATACTGTATGTATATTTCTACTCTTATTTAAAGTATTATGTCTATGTAACTCATTTGAAATTGTAATGTATAGTTGAGAAATACAGATTAATAATTAGTCATCTATGATAATCAAACTTATAGTCATGTTAGTTAAGTTTTCTAGGTATATATAGATATATTTCAATTAAGTATGTAATCATCAAACAGTTCAAAGACTTACAGAATATGGCATTTAAAATATTTTAAAAACTTAGACTTTCCTGCACAATGAGACATGTCTGATCCTGGCAGTACCAATTTACTTCAAAGAGGAAGATGGGCATTGAAGACCATATGGAGTTTATCTTCTTCTTGGCAAAATAGCCATTTGGGCAAGAAACTGTTTTGGCTTGGACTGCTTGACAAAATGTTGTATCAACTGGACATGTAGGACCCATAGGAAGGTGACTACTGAACTTTGCAAGGCGAGATGGTCCTTCAGGTCCCTGTTTTGCAGAGGAGACTGCCAAATATTCTACAGAACACAGGAAAAAGCCACAAAAACCCTCTATGCCTATAGGCTGAAGATGGATGCCCCAACATTGTAGAGGAACTTTGGATAACTGTCCAGGTAGGCAGCTCTGTCATTTCCAGAATTTTTGGAAGTTGCTCACAATGTACTTCCTGTTTACTTAGGTAATATTATATCCTTCTGAGGTCTCTGATGTAGCTGAAGACTTAATAGTTATAATTTTCCTTGGTTATGATAAAAGATAAATTAGGTATGAAACTTTAGACTCACAAATATAGGATAGATAGAATATTTTCATTAATTTTGTCAAATACAAATAGACTAGATATTATAACTGTAATTCTTGCTTGATAACTTTTGTTATGTATAATTTTACTATGTTAAAGTTAAAACCTTCCTTTTTGATTACACAGAAAAGGGGAAGTGCTGTGGATGTTGTTCTGTATGCTGTGCATATGTGTTCCTCTGATTGGTTGATAAATAAAACAATTTGCCAGTAGCCAGGCAGGAAGTATAGGCAAGCAAGCAGAGGAGAAGAATTATGTGAAGAGGAAGGACAGAGTCAGGAGTTGCCAGTCAGACACAGAGAAAGCAAGATGACAAGGCAGAAATGAGAAAAGGTACCAAGCCACACGGCTAGACATAAATAAGAATTATGGGTTAATTTAAGTGTAAGAGCTAGTCAGTAATAAGCCTGAGCTAATGGCCAAGCAGTTATAATTAATATAAATCTCTGTGTGCTTACTTGGGGGATACAAGTGGGAGAGATTAGCCCCAGCCTCCAGCCAGCTGGGGCACAGAAAAACTTCCAACTACACTTTATGTATGTTGCTGTTACATTATTTAATGAAGAGTCATAACATCTCATATCTTTTTTGAAAATTTCACAGTCTAGGGGAAGGTTCTATTATTTGTTCAATTCTAATAGAAGCTTTGGAACCTAAACTCTCTTTTTCCTCATAAATATTTTGTCCTCTGATTCCATTTTCTTTGTATTGCCTAATACACCTATGAAAATATTTAAAACCTGAAAACCTCAACCTTTAAAATCAAGTTGTTTAAGCTTTTTTTTTTTTTATAGTGAATATAGTTATGGTTTGCATTTTCACTCCTATTTTTAAACTGTTTTCCTCAGTAGATGAGTTAAACTCATAGATAGCTACTTATGTTTTGTTTTAACTCTACCTTGTTGGTTTTGTGATTTTTAAAGAAAGCTTTCATTAAGCAAGCTGTTTTCACTTTGTAAGTTTGTGATACTTAAGAATGTTGTTATCTTTGTTACAGGATTTACACTTGCTTAACAGTATTAGAATTTTAAATTTCTTTTGACAATATTGTTTCTTAATAGAATCAAAGGGAAAGGCATAGTTCTTGACACATTGTCATTGGCTACCCAATGGCATTCGCTGTTAGGACTTTCCCCAATGTTTCACTAGTACTCATTCACATACACTTAGGTGTATTACGTTCAAATTCTTTTTTATTTTGAGGTATATAATGTATCCTTAGTATGCCTACTTTGCCATATTTTAGAACATGGCAGTTCAAATTTTTCTTATCAAATGATATATCATTCCAACTTAAATTGTAAACCTATATTCCACAACTCAACTTAATGATTTTAGATCTGTTTTTTCCCCCAAGTTTATAGATAGACCATGAACTAATGAGTGCCTAGCTTGTAGAGCACAACTCCTGACTCTGTCCTTCCTCTTCACATAATTCTCCTCCTCTGCTTGCCTGCCTATACTTCCTGCCTGGCTACTGGCAAATTGTTTTATTTATCAACCAATCAGAGCAACACATATGCACAGTATACAGAACAACATCCACAGCACTTCCCCTTTTCTGTGTAATCAAAAAGAAAGGTTTTAACTTTAACATAGTAAAATTATACATAACAAAAGTTATCAAGTTCTTTTTCAAATATACATCATAAAGTAGAAGCAGTGACTTGAGGTAATGACTGAAATCTTGTGTTTACAATAATGTGTAGTTACCAATATCCTCTAAAGGCAATTATTAATACATCCTCTTAGAACTGATAATCATTGTCTGAGGTTGTAATTCATTACTGTGGTGATTTGAATAGGTATGACCCCCACAGACTCTTTGTTTGAATGCTTGGCCCATAGGGAGCAGCACTATTAGGAGGTATGGGCCATGACCTTTTTGGAAGAAGTGTGTCATTGTGGGGTGGGCTTTGAGGTCTGATATGCTCAAGCTATGCCCAGTATGGCACACAGTCTCCTTCTTCTCCTTGAGGATCAACATGTAGAACTCTTAGCTCCTTCTCCAGTACCAGGTTTGTCTGTATACTGCCATGTCCCTCCATGATGATAATGGGCTAAACCTCTGAACTGTGTAATTTAGCCTCAATTAAATGTTTTTCTTTAATTTAAATTTAATAATTTCCTTTAATTTAGCCTCAATTAAATGCTGTGGGATGTTCTGTATGGCAAATGTGTTGCTCTGATTGGTCAATAAATAAAACCTGATTGGCCCGTGGCTAGGCAGGAAGTATAGGCGGGACTAACAGAGAGGAGAAAAGAAAGCATAGGAAGGCAGAAGGAGTCACTGCCAGCCGCTGCCAGGACAAGCTGCATGCGAAGATGCCAGTAAGCCACGAGCCACGTGGCAAGGTATAGGTTTATGAAAATGGATTAATTTAAGCTATAAGAACAGTTAGCAAGAAGCCTGCCACGGCCATACAGTTTGTAAGCAATATAAGTCTCTGTGTTTACTTGGTTGGGTCTGAGAGGCTGTGGGACTGGCGGGTGACAAAGATTTTTCCTGACTGTGGGCAAGGCAGGAAAACTCTAGCTACAGGACTAAACCTCTGAACTGTGTAATTTAGCCTCAATTAAATGTTTTCCTTTATAAGAGTTGCTGTAATCATGGTGCCTCTTCACAACAATAGAAACCCTACTAAGATAAGTACCTATTTTAATATTCCTACACTTTGTCACATATCTGTCTCTCACATGTGAGAACTATGTGGTGGGCATGAATGGATTGTTTAATTTCTGATGTGGAAGGGTGCTATGTATTGGATTTGCTCTTCAGAGGTCTATGTTTTGAAGGCTTGGTTCTTAGCCCATGGCAGTGCGGGAAGGTGGGAGAGTCTGTAGAGCAGTGCTTCTCAACCTGTGGGTTGTGCCCATTGGGGTAGACGACCCTTTCACAGGTGTCATCTAGGACCATCAGAAAACACAGATATTTACACTGTGATTCATAACAGTAGCAAAATTACAGTTATAAAGTAGCAATGGAAATAATTTTATGATGGGGGTCAACACAACTTGAGCAACTGTATTAAAGGGACATAGTGGGAGGAAGGCTGAGAACCACTGCTGTAGAAGGTGAGACTTCTGAGAGAAAGTTCTGTTACGGAGAGCTTACCCTAGAGGCGGCCATGAGGACCCCACTCCCTTCTTTTTTATCTCTTTCCTATTCTGCCATATTAGGTGAATAGCTTTGCTTTGGTATGTATGTTCTCCAACCATGAGTTCCTTACCAGAGATCTCGAAAACAACATGACCAAATGTCTGTGAACTAAAATCTTTGGAATCACGAGCCAAAATAAACTATTTCTGTTCTTTTCTTTCTCCTCCTTCCCCTTCCTTCTCCTCCTCCTTTTTTTTTCCTGAGACTAGATTTCTCTGTGTGGTTCTGGCTGTCCTGGAACTCATTCTATAGACTAGGTTGGCCTTGAATTCAGAGATCTGCCTGCCTCTGCCTCCTGAGAGCTGGGATTAAAGGTGTGTGCCTCCACTACCCGACAACTATTTCTCTTCTTAAGTTGACTATGCCAGACATTTTATTATAGGACTGAAAATAAAAACATGCAAGCTATATATATTAATCTTTGTAGCATATAACAATTATGGAATCAGAGAATTAATATATAGACAGTTAATATAAAAATCCATAAGGAGTTTTAAATTGTATCATGAAGTCAATTGCATTTAATATAATAATTTGTAGAAGACATTTTCCCAAATTGTGTTTTAAAACATTCTAGTGGTTGGGAGCTCTCATGTGCCAGGACTTTTTCCATGTCAGGACTATATGAAGAGCAACATGACTCTGAACTTCTTCTCTCCTTTTTTTTTTTTTTAATAAAAATAATCCTCTACTTTGATAGAGATTACCACCTTGTTTTTGTGGATGTCACTGTCAATGTTTATTCAGTAATTATTTGGCAAGCATTTGTTATCAGACAGACTCCGTGGTACATCTTGGAATGCAATGGTGTGTGATATAGACACAGTTAATCTCATCAAATATTTCTAGTCTGTAAATAAATACATACTCTAGGGTCATCATTGGAGTAAATGACTTGAAGGACAATGAAGAGCCAAGGATTTTTTTTAGTAGATATAAGTAGCCCAGCATTTGAAAAAAAAAGGTAAAGTCTAGCGTTGTTGCACAAAATTTGGTTTCATCAGGCAGTGAAGTTCAAGGACTATTTATTAGTATCTCTCAGATTGAGGGTGACATGCTTGTGTTTGTTTTCAGTTTCCATGATAAATATGACAAGGAAAAGCAAAATGGGGAGGAAAGGGTTTAGTTGACTAAGAGGTTAAGGTCTATTATAAAAGGAAATCAAGGCAGACATTCCTGGAGGCAAGAAATGAAGCAGAGGCCATAGAGGAATGCTGGTTACTGGCCTGATCCTTGTGGCTTGCCCAGCTACCTTTCTTACATAGTTCAGGCCCATTGGCTAAGGGATGGCAATGCACACAATGGACTGGGCCTTCTTTTATTGCTCCCTCTCCCCTGTGTGTCAAGTTGACAACCAAGATTATCCAGCACACATAACAGTCCTTCTGTGATTTTGAGGCACATATCTAGAGACATAGGTATTCAAAATCAACACTTCATTAGAGGTGGCCAAAATCTGGAATTTTCATTTAAGGTTGTTCTAGGTAAATTACTGTGTGAACACATTTGAATAACTTTGCCCTCTAATCATTTGACAGCATAAGCTTAAATTTCAACCCACGTACGAGTGCAATGCTTAAGTAAACAGGCTTTTACTAGCAGTCAGCAGCTATTCTGTGACAAAAGATTAAGAATCCAGAATGATGAAGGAGGAAGTGATTTGAAGAGCAAACTAAGACACAGCTTCCTGCGAATTCTTGCTGATTATAGTGATTTGCATATCCTGCTTGGAAGATGTGTCCTATTGTTTTAAGACAATAGGCTGTCTTCGTTTTTTGTAGGGAGCCTGTATCTCAGCTTTATAACTTGGCAAAAATCAAATCTTTTGTCATTCATAGCTATTGAAACAATTCTTGATTATTGATGACATAAGAAAATTTAAAATTGGGAACTTTCTCAAAGTGTTATTTTAATTTTTATAATAACCATCCTAATTTTGGGTGCATATGTATTCAAAAATACCTTTCAGAAATAATACCATGAACAAACCCAAAAGCTGACAAGAGGTTTAATCTCTTGAAACACAAAGAAGCAATTTTTTCTTGAAGGACTTTAGTGATAGAGAATTCCACACAGCCCCCTTTGGAAAACATTTCTAGAATTCAATAACTTTATATTTTAATTTTCAGAGTGTGGTTATTAAGGTTTGTACTATTGATGGTAGTAACATCTCCCCCGGTAATTAAAATTGATTATTTTCTACTTTGTCCCTTTCTTTCCCCCTCTTTCTCTGAAAGCCCTCATACATTATTTCAGGAATTATAAATATAGAGCAATGTAGGGCAGGGAAAGGAGTCCTTGATTTAAAGTTATTTTTTAGTGTAGCAAGAGAAGCTGGTCAGATGCAAACACAGTTGCATAATTTAATAAATAATTATGCCACATAACAAATTGTTCAGAAAGTTGTTTACCTAAGCAACAAGTACCTAAGATGCCAGATATAAGCAGGGGTGACAAGCGCATGCAAATAATCTTAAATGAGAGAATCAGGAAGTAAATGTGGATAAAATGAAGACTGAGAGTTGAATGGAGGATAGGTGATGGCTGGAAAATTATGGATTTATAAATATGGAGGTTGAAACTAGCAGGTTAGGGCTGAAGATGACTCAGTGATTAAGAGTGCTTCTTATTCTTGTAGAGGATCCAGATTCAGTTCCCAGTACCCACACCAAGTGACTTACAGCCATCTGTAACTTTAGCTCCAGGGTATCGGATGCGCTCTGGCTTTTGCTGGCACTTGCACACATGTGGTACACATGCAGGCAAACAAACATATACATAAATAAAACTAATAAATTGATCTTTATAAAAAAGCTACTGTGTTATTAGGTTGCCACTTCTCATGGAATATGTTACAAATGCTTGAAACTAATAGAACTTTCAAAGGAGATTCTGTAATTCTGGGGGAAATGACTGAATGTTCATTAGAACTTACACAGGACACACTTGGAAGAGAACCAGATGGTGGAACCAACAATGTAAGGCTTTGTTCAGGGAGTGGAGTGTCATTGGGTTTTGAAAAATAAGAATGAAACTTCTTGTTGACCCTTGCTTATTTTTATTGCTTAATACTTTTTTTTGTTGTTGCTTTGGGAGGTAGAGGTAAAACTGTGAGACTTCTATGCTAGAGAAAAAGATTCTGTCTCTGATATACAATTTTAATTCAAAGCACAACTAATTGAAACGGGGAAATGTGCGGTATCCTGTCACTATTTTAAATGGACAAACACATCTGGGCTTATCTTAACTTGAAGAACATATTCTCGGGGGTTCAAATGCTTCTCTTTAGAAATGGTTAGGGAGGAAGCATTAAGAAGGTATTAGCCTTGAAAAGACATTATCACTTGAAATTGAAGATATTACCTGTGGATCTTTCCCACAATTATATACACACACACTGTATATGGTAATCGTGATGAATTCACTTGCCTGGGTCCACAAGTGGAGAGTCTTCAAGTGTTGGTTGTATTTGTTCAGAGAGGAAAAAACTAAGCACACAATCACTCTGAAAAAAAAAAAAGATGAAATGCAATAGTAAAATATTTCTTCATTTCTTATATTTACCTATTAATCTTGTTCAGTCTTGCATGAAAACATTGCTATTATTATATGATTTCTAATGAGTATCTGTTATGAATTCCATAAATAGAGAAAAATTTATTTGCAGCCATACTGTCAGTATAATTCTGCTGTGAATTAAGCTAGTCTTTTTTTTATGTGGTTTGAGAACAATTATATTTCTTCAAGAGATTCAAGGTTGTTATGTTGCTGGAGGTCATCATAAATGTTTATGTTTTGTAATTGTATCATTATCCACAAATCCCACATCCCCCTGTCTTGGAAAATATAAAGCTCTGAGAAAAATTTCTTTCCAAATGATATAGGTGCTTGCTTTGTGAGAAACCATTACTAAAGTTTCAATTCAGAGAATGTTCTCTGAGGATTGAATTCCTCTTCAGCATCCAGGAATGTGAGGACATTGTAAGAGACAGGTACATGCACAAGGCAGTGTCTATCTTTAGGATAGTCTAGGGAGATACAGCATTAAAGGGAACAAATTCTAGTCATGTGTATTTTAGGTATAAAAATAGGGATCATCACAACTAAACTTCCATTTAACTTCAACTCCAAATGTATGCATTCCTGGTTAATCTGAGAATAGCTTTTCCTTAGTGAAAGTGGCATTTATTTTGTTGTAAGCTATTAATAATCAAAGTGGCTTCTCCCAAGAAGACATTCCTTGATTGTGTAAAGGGTACACTGAATTATTGATTACACCATCTCTATATATACCAATGTGGTAGTGCCTGTCAAACCTGCCACGTCAGCCTTTTCTCATTCTGTGAAATGGTCTTTCAAATCCCCATCAAGAAACTTTTACTTCCAAGTCTGACTTCTCTGCTGATGACTCTGTCTCCATTTCAGAGAAAATAAAATTGCTATAAATTCTATAGACACACACAATTACATTCCTTCCTTCTTGTTGCAATGAAAGAGATGCCTGCTCTTCATCTAACAGACAAAATTGTGCCACTCCCACAAATCCACACTGATCTGCTAAGCCTCAGAACCACAGAATGTTATCTGATTGGAAATGGTGTCATGTGGGATATAGTTAGTTAGGCTAGTGTGATGTATTGAATGAGAATAGCTCCCATAGCCTCATATATTTGATTGCTTGATCCCCAGTTGATGGAACTATTTGAGAAGGATTAGGAGGTGTGGCCCTTGTTGGAGGAGATGTGGCACTGGGGGTGGCCTTTGAGGTTTCAAAAGCCCACTCCATGCTTATTTAGCTCTCTCTCTGCCTCTTGCTTGTGCATCAGATGTGAGCTCTCAGCTACTGCTCCAGTATCATGCCTGCCTGCCGGCTGCCATGATCTCTGCCGTGGTGATCATGGTCTCTAACCCTTTGGAATTGTGAGTCCCAGTTAGCATTTTCTTTATAAGTTGCCTTGGTCATAGTGTCTCTTCATAACAATGTAAAAGTAACTACGACATCTAGGATGGGATCTTCTAATCCAATATGGTTGGTATCCTTATAAAAAGAATAGGTTTGAATATTACAAAAGGAAAACATACAGGCAATCTGGGTTAAGTTGGCTAGCTACACACCAAGGAGTAGGAACAGGCAGTGATTCACCCATGGGGCTATGAAAAGGAAACCACCACTACTGACGTTTTGGTTTTAGACCCCCAACTGCTAGAATGCTCAGACAAGTTTCTGCTGTTTATGTCCCAGTGTGTTGTGATAATTTGTTACATCAGCCCCAGAGAACCATCCAGGGCTGACCCCTTCATCAATGCTCTATTTTTTACATGCCAGGAAACCCTATTCCATTCATTATCTTCTCACCTTATTTTATTTTTCATCTGTGTTAAATATGGTCAACCAAGGCATGCAACACATACTCAGGTATAAAGAACGCCTTGTGACTCTTGTTCCACATCTTCTCTTCCCTGACACAGGTGAACCTAGGGTCACATGGGGTCTTTTTCCATTTCTACATACTTTATGGTCAGTCACATACAGATTTTGCCTAAATGACCTTTAAAACATACTCTCATCTTTACTTCTAATAACCTCTGTATTAAAAAGTACTCTTTTTCAAATTGAGCAGATATCTGTCTTCAGTGAGAGGATTTGTCGTTTGCTTTTCTGATATCAGACTCTATCCATTTTTCTCCTGTATGTCTTGCTGCTGTGTGTTTTCTTATCCCTTCCCATTTTGCTTTTAAGTTAAGTTTTTCATTCTAAGTCTGTCACTTAATTCAAATATATTGTCTTAAGATGACTTTGGTGACATTTGTATCTACTCAGGAATCTAAGGTTTTCTTTTGTCTCTCAAATCTCAACACTATATCTGAATTCTTTTTGACTGGCTTTCTTGACTATTCAAAGATGTGCATCAAGAAATGTTGAGTCACTCCACTGTTCAGTTTCTCCTGTGTCCAAGCTCAAAACAAATGCTCTTGACTCTCTTTTTCCCTTGCTCTATGAACACAATCAAATGCCAAGTTCTGTGGTCACAGCTCCACAGCTTAGGGGTTCCCACATCAGTTACTTTCTCTGAAGTAGGCTCAGAGTTACTAGCAGATGAGGAGTCAGAGCTGGAAGTTAGGGAGATTTAGAAATGCCCTGTCACAGAATGAAAGAGAAGACTGACCCCAGGAGGCTGTCCCAGGTGTTGACAGCTGCTATCCCATCAGTCTCCCAGTAGATATCTTCCTTCCTTCCACATCACTGCCACGTTCCCAGTTCCAGCACCTTCCATTTCCAGCTGGGTTCTAGCAGATGGCTGTCTCTTCCTGCTAACCCTTTCCCAATCTATTTCTGTAAAGTTGCCAACTGATCTTCCAAAATAAAAATCTAACAACTTCTTAAATCCTGATAGTGGCTTGGCATTACTATCTAAAAGAAGGGACCCCTCTCTGACAGGGACCTTGCCCGTTCTGTCCTCTTAGCCATTTCTCTTCCAGGTCTTTAAGTGTAACTGTGTGGATAATATTTATTCCATCAAACATGTCCTGCTTTCTTTATCTTCTTTCTTTTTTCTATATGTTTCTTTCTTCTTCCTCTCTACCTTGTCCACCATTGGCCCCAAAATGATGCTGATTCTTGTCTTGTGAGCTACTGAGCAACAAACAGCAGATTGAGAACCAACCACTCATGTACAATGTATTTCTGTTCAACCATGTGTCATAGAACAAGCTGAGATCTGTCTTCCAATTCAGGTTGCCTTGGTTTCTAGTGTAAATAGTCCTATCAACAGTTTATAAACATTACAAATTAGTCAACTGTCAGTTTCTATCTCTACATATTGATTTGTTGTGAGGAGGCTGTAGAACAGAAACCTAATACTTAAAAGAATCAGTCCATATCTAAGAAACTGATTGCATGTTTTTTGTTTTTGTTTTTATTTGAATGCGTAAAATCAAATCTCACAGTGAATAGAACTGGTTGAAGGAAATATGATCTTCCAGATCCTTTGATGACTAGTCAGTAATAATAATAATAATAATAATTAATAATAATAATAATTGTTATTATTATTTGGGGAAAGCTTGACCTTATTAGCCAATGGGTAATAAACTTCTTTATTAAGTAAGATGTCTTTCCAGTTAGTTCCTGAAATGTCAGCACTAGCTAATTATTCCCCTGTGTTTATACTGCCATGTCCTTGAATTCTTATAATTCTGGGTCTGGGTGAGATATTTAAACACTAATTCATTATTGCAGCAAGGATTTTTTTCTTTTTTTCCCTTCTGCAAGAGAAACAAGGTCCACTGTCAGTGAAATGAAGAATCTAAAAGAAAAAAATGTGAGCAGGCATGGCAATCACAACACCCAGAATGGCTGAGCTAGGAAGATCATGAATTCAAGGCCAACCTGGGATACACAGTGAGACACTGTCTCAAAATAACGATATTGCTAAATCTCAAAATAGCCATTAAATTTCTTTAGATTTTATTTACGACTCTGAATCCAACAGGTAGTTTGGAACAGAACCCACCTCCCGATACAACCTGTCAGGGTTTTCATCTCTGCCCTTTCTTCTGTTACATAGATGGACTATGACCCATGCTGTCCTACTCATGTGCATTGCTCTGCTTTCTGATTGAGTAGTCATTTCTTTTTCTCTCTTGTATCATTTTTCCTCTTTCTTTCTCATCTTAAACATATATTTTATTAAAGGAGCATTCACATACATTACAATTTATTTCAATAAAGAAAATTCTTGATTTATATTTCCCTGTATTCTATTTTCTCTATGCTTAGAGAAAGTCTGCTGAAAAGTTGTTTTCTACTTTATATCTCAAATCTCTCTCTTTTCATTTTCACTTTAACCTCTTCCTGCTGGGCTTTTGTTTGGAAAAGTCCCAACGTACTTTAATGATTGTGCTTCTCCTGCCTCACCTTTCTGACTGTTGGCATCAGTGATGTGAGCCACCAGACCCATGCTGTTTCCTGATTTTTTTAACCATCTAATTTGACAAGAAAACCACTTTATTTTGAATCATTCCCTCTTGTTGGATTCCAAGCACTCTATTCTCTGGTGTCCAATTGATTGATCTTCCTCAGCTCTCTTTGCTGAGTTGACCTTATCTCCTCAAATTTCAAAATTGATGGGCTGCCTAGTCTGGATTTCTAACTATGCCTCTTTTAAATTCATTTCTCAGTGTACTCAGGATTACTTAATCTCTTCCAGTGTACAATTTTGATAAACAGTTATTTGGAGACAATTACAGTATGTGTATTTTCAGCCAAACAGTCTTCCTGAATGTATCTAAACCCCTTGTTAATATCTTTGGGAGTCTCACAGAAAGTCAAATATAGTGTGTTAAGTTCAGACTTTTGCTTCCCACTCACTCCCAATGGCACTTCTGATGTTCTCACCTTCCCAACATATTTAGCCAATCTGAACTTGTGTGACAAGAAAGATATCTTAGTGTTTGGCTCTCATCTTGATTTGTCAGCTCTTGAGCAGAAATAGCTTTCAAATGTGTAGGACTTTTTTCCCATGTAGCACATTATGCATCCAACCAGCATTTCTCAATCTGTGGGTAAAGACCCCTTTAGAGGGTTGAATGACCCTTTCACAGGGGTCACATATCAGGTATTCTGCATATCACATGTTTATATTATGATTCATAACAGAAGTAAAATTACAGTTATGAAGTAGCAATGAAATAATTTTATGGTTGGAGGTCACCACAACATAAGGAACTGCATTTAAGGGCTATAGCATTAGGAAGGATGATAACCACTGCATCTGACAAACATATAAATAATGGCTATGATTTGTCTTGGACTATCTAAAGTTACTAGTTGTTGAACATTTCTCACCTGGTGACATTCAGCTCAACAACTAGTAACTTTAGATAGCCCAAGACAAATCATGGCCATTATATATATATGTGTGTGTGTGTGTGTGTGTGTGTGTGTGTTTTATATTATCCCTTTTATAGAGTAGATTATAATATAACTAATAAGAAATTTTAATGCTTAATATGCTTTTAAATGAAAAATGAGGACAATAAAAAACAAACATGAAATCCAATGGGTCAATATTAAATTAAAATCTCCATCAGGGTATGTTTTGTTAAGCTCAGAATTCTCATTCATAATATGTTTGCCAATTACATTAACCAGTATGTAATTTAAAATGACTGACTTTTTTAGAGAGCCGATCAATTTGGAACCTAAGTGTTTTTCCTATATTATATTATCAAAGACTGAATAGAGTTAAAATACATGCACAGGCCAGAATGGATGGAATATAAAACCGAGATTCATTTTTCTCTTTCCTTACAAAAGCACATTAAGTGTTCCCATTTATTAACTAGCTGGCCAACATCTAGCATTGGCTGCAAGATTTAGTGACTTAAAACAATAAGCTAAATCTATTTCTCTCAAATGCCATGGAGTGCCGTAAAGACGCAAGTTTAAAAAATGAATTCCCATAAGAGGTCTAAATCAAAGTTGAGCAGTAATTGTGTTTTATTGCCTTCTTCATAAAGCAGCATGTCAGCATGTCCAGTCTCTCACATGGCGCAGCCCACTGTATACACGTTGGAGTCACATGGAAGAATGATACTGTGAAGAAAAGGGAGAGTCTGGAGAGTTTTCTGTGATTTGGGCTCTCAAATGTCATTAGTGTTTTACCAGACGGTGAAGACTAATCTTGGCTTTCCTGATGGTGCACACATGACATTTATCCTGCCTGCTATGTAAGCTCTGCTAGTGCCGAGCAAGAAAAGAGCAGTGTGGTGACAAACATGCAATTAACATCTGGGTTTAGCAATGGGGAGCAGGAAACATATGTTTGCCATTAAGACAGGATTTATCCACTTGGCTTTATTTTGACATTGGGTTTCTGCTTTAAAAACAACACTGTCTAAACTTCAAGTGATATCATTCCCTGTTTGCAGGCACTTCCAGAAATGAACAGCAGTCCTCAGAGGAGGGAAAGGTCCCAATGCAAGCGCCTTTGAGATGTTGCATCCAGGGTCTGTTTGCCTGTCTCAGCTGAACTCTGATGCGGACATGGATTTGTTTAGGTTTTGCAGTCATTTGCTGCAACTTTGTCCACATTACTTTTTGTAAAGATTTTTGGTTCATTCACAACACATTTCCATCAAAACAGAATGAAATTTAAAGAAGCAAACGGGATTCTTAGTTATCGACATCATGCTTGAATTTATCTATAAACACTGAAAGGAACCCAGACACTCCTCTCAGGATGAGGATGTGAGTGGAGCCAATGGAAGCCAGGAAAAAATGTTACAAGGATGTTCAAATGCTCCCTTAATCTCCTTAGGAGAGATGGCTAGTGTGATAGTGTTTTCTATTTAATGCCTGCTTCATTTATCAACAAACACTCTCAGAGGGTGTGTGTGTGTGTGTGAGTGTGTGTGTGTGTGTGTGTGTGTGTGTGTGTGTGAGAGAGAGAGAGAGAGAGAGAGAGAGAGAGAGAGAGAGAGAGAGAGAGAGAGAGAGAGAGTATGTATGTGTGCATGAAAGAGAGGGGGCGGGGGAGACGTCTTTAGGCATCTGTCCCATCATCTAGGCTGTTTTTGTATCTTTAGATCAAACCTCCCCCCTATCCAAGACGAGGTGCTCTTCTAACACAACCAATTCTTGACCTCAAAGCATCTTTATCTAATCCTCCAAAAAAGTAGCACAGCTCACAGGCAAGGACATAATAATATGTGACTTTAGGAAGAGAAGGTCCAATTTTATATTCAGGCTGCATTTTCTGCTCATGGCCTTTTCATTTTAGGTCTTGTATTATTTATGTTCACACCTATATCATCACTATATTATTAACTTATCAAGAGTCAAGCATATCTCACATTATTTTAACCTATCCACTTCCCTCAAGAAACAAAACTAAAGTTTCTGACTTTAGAGTGTTATAAAAAATAGGTGCGCAACACAAATTTAAAGTTCCATGGCTGGCAGTATTTTTCATAAGTGTAGCCACAGATGAGTTAGTTGTCCACTTTCTGATAAATAACCTATCACCCATGTTCATATAAAAATCACCAGTTAAACTCTGTGGATTAAAAAAGAAAAGACATGAAAGTAGCAGTTTTTACTGGTAATAAGAAGGTTTTAGTAGGAGAGAGGAGGATTAGAGGGTAATGGGACATGAAAAAGATCAAAACCATTATATATATATATATATATGTACTCAATTGTCAAATAATTAAAAATTCTTATGTTATTTTGCATAATGATATAATATAGTTTGAAAGAGTTATGAATTTAGCATATAACTAAAACTAAATACATATTTTAGTATGCATGCATAATAGGATTATCTTTAATTTTCCTGGGCTGCCACATGACAAGCAACTATGCAAAAAATTGTTTTTAGAAGGATTTTTCTAGGATCAAAGATAAAGACTATCTTGCCCAAGAGTACTCAGAACAAACAATGCACAAGCCTTTAAGTCTGTATTTATTACAGAGGAGAAAGAATTGTGAGCACAAAAATTCCTCTAAGCAGTTTATGTCACTTAAAATAATAAAAAATAATGATGGTACATCCCATGCTTTGTAAAGTTTAATGCTCATGCCCCAAAATAGATTCCTTTATACATATGAGGAAAAGGAGCCAATCAGGAATACAAACTTAAAAATGTCAAAGTAACATGATTTGTGTTGGAATTAGTAGTATAACTTTTAGGTCAATTGTGTTTCATTTAATCTTGAAATTAAATTTCATTTCCTAAACATAAAAAGATTAAGAAGTGTGATAATTAATCTTGATTGCCATCTTGGTGGGACTCAGAGTCACCTAGGAGACACACCTCTGCACTTGTCTTTGAGGGTGTTTTTAGAAAGATTTAACATGGGTGGGAAGACCCACTTTGAACATGCATGGCTCTCTCCCATAGGCTGAGGCCCCAGACTGAACAAAAGATAAAGAGAGCTGAGTGTGAGCATTCATGTCTCCCTTCTTGACTGTGGATTTAATGCAACCAGTTGCTTCAGGATCCTTTCCATGGTGGACCTTACCCCAAACTGGGAGCCAAATAATTCCCTCTTTCCTTAAGTCGCTTCTGTCAATTGTTCTGTCATAACAAAGAGAAGAAGAGAATACAAGGAGTTTCTACAAACATGTGGAAATGCATGAAGCTTTCCTAAGACAAATCCCTTTGTGGTGATCATTAACAATAGGTCATGCTGCGCAGTCCAGAGAACCTGGGCACTGAGGCCAGAGTGGCTAGTAATACTATTCAGGTAGTGTGTGTGTGTGTGTGTGTGTGTGTGTGTGTGTGTGTGTGTGTTTGTACATATGCAGATGGGGTTGGAGGCCAAAGATTGATGTCAAGTATCTTCTTCAATCCAATTCCACCCTGTTTCTTAAGACAGGTCACTCACTGAACATGGAGCTCACAGATTCCACTAGGTGTGCTCCAGGATTCAGCTTGTCTCCACCCTCATAACTGAGGTTACTCATGCCTGTCAATCCTGACTTTTATGTGGGTGCTGGGGATCTGAACTCAGATTCCTTGGTTGGCCAGCAAGCACTTTAGAGACTGAGCCATTTCTCCAACCCTCACTGTCCAGCACTTGATGACATCATTGAGGCTCCATCACAGTATAGCCTCTGGAATGACACTCAAGTTCCAAGAAATTTCTTTGGATTGATAGAAATATGAACTTACAAAAGTCTTTGCAAGACTCTCAGCATCCAACACCATAGGATGTAGACAAAGGCAGTCAGATTTTTACAGTGCTATGTGTGTCAGATTCAGTTCTTTTACTTTCTGTGGTAGATCTTCTCAAACATGTCTGAACACATGAATCACTTGGGTTAAACACACACACACACACACACACACACACACACACACACACTCCATGTCACTTTTACCAACAAGGTAAGCATTTCTGAGAATAAGACACCTAAAGATATTTTTTAAAATCTCTCTTATTCTGAAATAATATTTGGACCACTTAATACTATTTTTGGTACCTCTGGCCAGAAAGTACATAATGTGCACAGTAACAACAACAGCAATAATAACAACAACAAAATACTTGTTGGGTTGGGAATGTAGTTCAGTGGTAGAGTATTTGCCTAACAGGTACAAGTTCTTGGGTTCAATCCAGATTTGCAAGCATGCATGCATACATACATACATTCATACATTTCTTTTTGGTTAAGTCAGCAGTTCTGGAAAGCAGCAACTATAACACTCTGCTTACAAAGCACATATATTATTTTTGTTGCTTTTGGACATATTTATCTAACAATACTTGATTGAGTTTTGTAGTACATACAGGACAATTAATAAAAGAGGTGTAGTATACAGATCTTACAAAAGTAGTATCCTCTAAACACTCATTGAGGCTGGACTCATCTGCCAGTTGTAGAGCCCGTGTGGAGCATGGGTAAAGCCATGCTCATCCCCAGCACTTCCTAAAAATCAGCTGGGTTGCTGGAATCATACTTGGGACCCCATTACTTTGGAGGAACAGCTACAATTGACCTTCCTTTAGTGAGAGCCTATTGTGGAACAAGATAGAATTCTTCTTAGAACTTCAATGCTAGACTGTGGCACACATGTTCCAGTTGGTGTGACATTAGAATATTTGGTTTCAAATCCCATGCTTGAGAATGCGAGTCCCTCCTCCTTTTCCTTCTCCTTTATTTTTAACCTACTATAATGTCATTCTTTAATTCAAACTGTGTTAAAACATAATGTGGTACCTAACATTTACTCAGCTTTCTTGTGCCTCAATGCTAACCAATAAAGATTGACAGCAACATACAGGAAAATGAAAGCGAATGTCCTCAGGGTCTCTGCAGAGTGGCTTAATGTAGCCACATCTGTAAATATGACTGTAATGGAAACTGCAGGTCTATGCTTGGTGGCTGTGTTTATATGTCCCCATGCATCCATGAGAGTGATGCATGACGATGTTCATTAAGCTTTGTTGTGCTGAACTGCACTTTGCAGTCTCACCATCCCATACATGCCCAGCTCCCTTGCTTTCTACTCTATGATAGCCCTCTGCTCATGCTTCTGTGCATTAACTTATTGCAGGCGTTTTTACTGTACATGTGCTGGGCTTCCTATTAATAGCTTGTTACTGAATATGGACAGATCTCAATACTCACCCTCATAACACCATAGGCAGAAATCAGTAGTGTCTTTACTTTATATTTGCCTTTGTCTACAAAGACCAAATCCTGATAATTTCAGTAGCTACTGAATATTCTGAATCCATCATGCAAGACTTTGTATCCAAGCAGCTTTAGTGTGAGTAGTGTGGCCACACATAAAAGTGAGAATCCTTTCAGCATTCCCTCAGCACTCTCCTTCCCAGACATCTGCCATACTTGTCACCCTGGCTTGAAGCATAAGTACATGGACATGAACTTCTGAGAATATCAATCAGTAAGGGACATAAGTATGTCAACATTCTACTCCATCCTTTGATATGCAAAAATCACTTGGATCCCAGTGTAATGAAATATACAACCTTGTTCTTAGAGGGTAGAAGGGTCTGTCATTTATTTCCTGCATTGATTGGAATAGAAATTAAAATACAGTTAGAAAAGAATAAGGACAAAAAACTGAATATGTGAATATTTTCTTTAAAAATTTTTTTAAATTTATATGTATGTGTATGTGAGTGCAGGTACTTATGGAATCCAGAAGAAGGCTTTGAGTCCCTTGAAGCTGAACTTACAGAAGGTTGTGAGCTTCTGATGTAGGTGTTGGGAACTGAACTCGAGTCCTCTGAGAGAGCACTGCACACTCATAACTGTTGAGCAATCCCTCCAAACCCTGAATATTCTCTTTATGATGAAAATGCTTACTTTCCTATAGTCTAGTTTTCATATTGTCTTATATTGTTTTTGATAATTTTCTATCTTTGCTTCTTCTGCCTGCTGATGTTATTATTCTCCTTCTGTTTTTCCAGCAGTTAGTTCTCATGGGGAATAAACACTGTTCATTTTTTCTCTTTGCTCAAAACAGATAGATTGCCAATGTGATCTACAGAGCCAGAGTGGTCTTTCTGGAAGTACAGTCATGACACTTAACACTCATCCATACTGATCATGGCCAGGGGTGGCCCTGGATTGATGCTAGGCAGCCAATGGAGCCAGACTTTCATTTGGCAGCTGAGAGAGTTCTATGATTATCTGTACTAAGGTGGAGGTCTCTAATGTGAAGCTCATTTTGTATCACACACTAGAGTGAGAAAAATTATTTTTTACACAGGGCCTCATGTTGCCCAGGCAAGCTCAAACCAGCTATATAGCCAATAATTAATTACCTTAATCTTATGATCCTCCTGCCTTTATCTCCTGAATGCTAGGGGTTATAGGCTTCATTGCCCTATCTGGCTTATGTAATTCTGGGAATTGAACCCAGGGCTTTCTGTGTGCTAGCCAGGCACTCTAACAACTGAATTATATCCCCAGACCTAGGGAAATATTCATATTTTAAATATTTTTTTTCAGATCTGAGGACCGAACCCAGGGCCTTGTGCTTGCTAGGCAAGCGCTCTACCACTGAGCTAAATCCCTAAACCCTAAATATTTGTTTTATAGTACTTCTAAGGTTTTCTAAACTTTTGGGGTTTTTTTTCTGCAAGTTTTAGAATGACATCCCTTATTCATATGAAAGCTTGCATATAAAATGAATGTAAACAAATTACCTATTTTGGAAGCATGAGTTGATTGGGAAACAACTTGTCAATAATTAAAAGAAGGAGTTAAAGATCAATGTCAAATAATCTCAGATATAATCTGTCAATCCCTTAGGTTTTGAAGGACAACAGCCATCCTATAGGCCACTATATGATAATGATGGTATTGTCATTCATTTATTCATTCAAAATACTTAGCAAGGATTTATGAGTTAGAAACTATCTATATGTGAGGTAAAGCTAAAGAGGGTACACCCATTAGTCCTTACATTTCCTAACAGAAGGAAAGAACATGACCATTATGCTTGCTTCTTGCCATTCTCTTTGTCTGGAGTGACATTTTATGATCCCTATTTATTAACTACCCTCTGACCTTCATTAGCAACTTGTATGCCATGCTGTCTAACTTGCTTGCACTTAAGTTTAACTCTTTAGTATCCAGGCACTTAGCCTTTGATACAGAACAGTGTTTTCCAGCTTTAACATAACGGGGCAACACAATAATCTAACCCCATCTGAGAATCTGTCAAAAACTAGGACACAGGAGGACCTGCTACATAGAGGCCATATGACCAGTAATGTCTATATGAGAAAGAGAGGCTACTGTCTGTGACAATGGTTAGGGACAGGGAGGAGGAAGGGTGTTCTCCTTCCTCTAACCAGTACGCCTGTGCTTGCTTCCGTTATTTACTCACAAATCAATCAGTAGATGCTATCTTTATTCATTAGAATGTTAAATGTCAGAGATGAAGTTTTTCTCATAGAAAATGGTGCCTTGTTAGGCAAGCATGGTGGCGCAGGCCTGCAACCCCAGCACTTGGAAGCAGAGGCAGAGGCAGGAGGACTGAGACTTACAGCCAGCCTTGGCTACATAATGAGATCCTGTCTTGAGAAAAGCCTTGTGACTACTGATTAGTCTAATTATTATTTCAGATGGGCTCACGCTGGTGATACTCGAACTCCTCTAGGTATGTGATTTAGATTAAAATATTCTATAAATGTTCTCCATTCTTACTTCAAAAAGCAAAGCACCCAAGAGAGCTTGTATTATTCACCCTAAGGATGCTGTCCTAGATAAATTACTACATGATTATGTCTAAGAACTGAAGAGTTCTCTCAGCCTGCTGCCTGCTTAGGAAACCAGGAGCTGTCTCAGGGATGGCCCATGTCATATGGACAACTCACCCAACAGTAAAGAATGAGAGATTACTCAGCATCAGGAAACATATCAGCTTCATACATGCACAGTGTGCTTATGTGTGTGGTGCGTGGTGTGTGTATTTGCATTTATGCTTGTGTGTTTGTGTGTATGTGTACATATGTATGCGTGTTTATGTATGTTTAGATGGGTATCTGTGTGTATGCGTGTGCATTTATGAACACTCAGATGGGTGTTTGTATGTGAATTTGTATGTTTGTATGTATGCTTGTGTGTTTTGCAAGCCCAGATCTGACTCATATACAAGAAGGACAGAATTTTAGCCCATAATCTCTATAGAATTTTCCAAACTGCTTCCAGAAAGATTGAGAATGCTATCCTAGCAAATAAAGAAACATTAACAAGCTTTTGGGGGTGATAATGACCACAGACAGGAATCTGCAGCATAGCCTTTCTGAGGGGTGAGGTGAAGTGAGTATGGGGCAGGCACGACAGACGTTTGGAAACTGTGACCCTGGGAGGTGATTGCAGTGCCAGATTCTCACAGTGACAGTAGGTTAGGTCATTTCATCCATATTCTGCAAAAAGCAATTGCAAGAGCTAGGCATGTGATTTTTAAACTTGGCTTCAAAGGATTGGAGGACCAACAGTGTTGATTCACCCTCAGTACAAACATGGGAAACTCTGAGACTTGCTTATGAGAAAGAGAAGCAACAATGTATCTGAAGAGAGTCTAAAGACGTTTGGAAAAGCAAAGATGTTAAAAACAGAGAACAAATAAATTAATATGTATTATTATCAGAGTGTATGAAGTACAAATGGGTTAAACAGACTGTTTTAGGGTCTCACATCACTGGGAAATTTAAGAAAAATGCAAATCATATTGGGCTTAAAATACTAGAAACACATGCTCCAATCTGTGTGGAAATTGCCCCAGTTAATCAGTATATCACTCCGAAACTATTTAACACAGAACTGAATTATCAACAATGAATTTTAATAATGGAAGAAAGAAAAAATACATCAAGTGCATCTTAAAGAAAGCACTTGTAAGATAATAGACCTAGATGTACACACACACACACACACACACACACACACACACACACACTCACACACACACACACTCACACACTCACACATATAGGAGCACACACCTCGCCACACACACAACAGCAGATGTAAATAATTAAGCATTATAACTAAAAGGCAAAGATTATATCGTATATATAATACAAAATTCATTTGTGTGTTAATTGTAAGAGTTATGATTAAAATAGAAAATATAAAATGATGCAAGTAAAATGATAGAAAATGTTGGATCATAGAAACTCCAACTAAAATGAGTCTCTTGGCTGTATGTTTATTACACAGGAGTTTTAAGGTATTGCGGAACCAAAACTAGACAACAGCTAGCTCTCCTAGGATTATCCTGATTTTCCCAGGATCCCCTAAAGATGGCAGCATCCCCAGACAACAGGAAGTAGTCTAGAGAATATGATGCCCACATTCCCAAGAGGTGGGGTAGATGGCTTTTAGTTGTTTGGTGGGTTATGGATATTTGTCATCATTTAATGGAGTTGGTTTCAAATTGTTACTGGTCATGGTCAGAAAAAAAAGGGAAAAAAGAAATTAGATTCAAGGATCTCTTTCTAAAAGAAAAAAGGAGGATATGATATAGAAATGATAGGATAAAAGTGTAGATTGTTGAGTCTACTTTTGAACAGTTATTTGTCTCAAATATTTTACATTGGTATGGAATTTTGTATATTTTCAAACAACAAATTTAAGGTTATTGTTACACTGTACGACATGTTTCTATTTCTTGTTTAAGGTATTATACCTACGCATCTCATTTAAAAATGAAAGTTTTAGTCCTTGAAAGCTATTTAGGAAAATACAATCATTTATAACAATCAAACTTACAGTCATGTTAGATATGTTTTCAGGGTCATATAAAGACATAATTTAAGTAGATAGATGATCTTCAAACTCTTCAAAGACCTACAGAATATGGCATTTAAGATGTTATAATAACATAAGGTTTTTCATGACAATGAGACATGTCAGCTCCTGGCAGCATCTATTACTTCATAAAAGGATGATAGGCATCTAAAAACCTCCATATGGAATTTACTTTCTTGGTGGAAAAGTTAGCCATTGGGGCAAGAAACTGCTCTTGCCTTGACTGCTGACAGTATGCTGTCCAAATTGGACAAGCAGGACACAAGAGAGTGACTGCCAAACTTTGGCAAGACAAGGTAGGACAGTTCTTCAAAAAATTCCTGCTTCATAGAAAAGTCTGTCAAAGATGGATGCCCCAACATTACAGAGGAATCTTGGGTGACTGTCCAGGCACCCAGCTATTTCTGTCATTTCTCATAGTTTTGGAAATTGCTTGCACTGCATTTCCTGTTTACTCAAGTAGTATTATGTCCTTCTAGAGTCTTTGGTGGAATTGAAGACTAGGCAATTATAGATGCAGTTTTCCTTAGTTATGATAGAAGGTAAATTAGGTGTAGACCTTTGGGATCATCAAGATAAAATAAATAATGGACTATTTTCTCCAAATATGCCAAATACAAATGGACTGGATATTGCAAATGTAATTCTTACTCGATGATTGTTCTCATTGTTTATAGTTTTATTATGTTAGAGTTAAAACATTTCCTTTTTATTTAGACAAAAAGGGGGAAATGCTGTGGAATATTCCTTTACACTGTGTGAAGATATGTCACTGTGATTGGTTTAATAAAAAGCTAAAGAGCCAATAGCTAGGCAGGATTCTCAGGGCTGAGAAAACTCTGGGAAGAAGAAGACAAAGTCGCCAGGCACATACAATGAGGCCTGACATGTAGATGAAGTAACAAGCCATGAGTCATGTGTTAGCATATAAATTAATAGAAATGGGTTAAGTTCTAAGAGCTAGTTAGAAACAAGTCTAAGCTAAGTTTTCATAATTAATAATAAGTCTCCATATGGTTATTTTGGAGCTTGTTGGCAGGACATAGACAGACTCGTTACATTGAGTAAGTTCTTATTACAGATAGAAGATATTGTTGAGTAACAGCAACCCCTCTTACCCCCAAGATTAAAACAATCCATCCCTCAGGAATCTCCTTATGCAGGAAGGTAAACAACTCTAAATAGCTTCAGGAAGTCCCTGAAACTGACTAGATTCACTAGGGCCCTCCATACCACAGTAAGCAATAACAGCCGAGAGTCTTCTTAGGCTGAAGGAAGCTAAGCTGCAAAGAAGATTCTCAGACAAGCCAACCTGCAAGAAAGACTCTGAGACTAGACCAACTGATGGGAAGAAGCAGAAACCAGCTGAGCTGCCTGGAAAAGGTTTAGACTAATGAGGCCATTTGGAAAGGACATTCTCCAACCTGCTGAGGCATCTGCAGACTATGCAGTGTGTTCCAAGTTCCCAGCTTCGGGAGCTGTCACCCATGCTTGGGTGGGCTTTGGTGATGTGGCTGTCTTTGAGTCATTTCTGCTTCTGTAAGTGACTCTCACCCATATGCCCGTAAGTAACCCCAATGAAACTTATGGTTTACCAAGTTGGACTTTGGTAGTATTTGTACTTAAAAATATCAACACACATGAAACATTTCCCCTCACTTTCTCTCTCTTCTCCATATGAAGATACAAAGGAATTTGTTTAATTCTTATACTCTTTCATACATCCCTAGTATCAGTAGGATAATTACCACCCCACCCAGTAGATATTCATGATCTAATTTATATAATGTTAGTTTACACAACAAAAGAGCTTTTGCAGATAAAATTAAACTGAAGGCCTTGAGATGGTAAGTTTGTCCTCTGTAGTGCAGGTTTGCCTAGTCTAATGACTAGCATCCTTCTAGTGGAGGCAAAAGAACAGTTAGAGCCAGATAAAAAAGTGTGATGGCAGGAACTGAGTTCTGAATGTGCCACTGTATTGCTGAAAAAGACCATTTAGGGCAGTGGTTCTTAACCTTCTTAATACCGTAACTCTTTAATACAGTTCCTCAGGTTGTGGTGACCCCCCAACCATAAAATTATTTTGTTGCTACTTTATAACTGTAATTTTGCAACTGTTATCAATCATCATGTAAATATCTGATATGTAGGATCTGATATGCAACCTCCAATGGGGTCATGACCCACAGGTTGAGAATCTCTGTTCTAGAAGATGGACTATTTCAGAAGGAGCAGGTCTACCATTAACTTGACTTCAGTCCCTAAAGTCCCATATTCAGATTTCTGAGTTCCAGAACTGAAAGAAAATAGATTTGTGTTGCTTCAAGCCACTTGACTGTTGTACTCGGTCACAGTCCCAATGGAAACCTAGTAGAGTAACATGGTTTTCCTTACCCATGATCCCCTGTTGCTTGTTCCTTCTCAGGACATCACCCTAGAAAAACTGTTAAATCCAACCCCAAGTTAAATGCTTGAAAGATACTGTCTGTCTCCTAATCCATACTTTTTATATCAAATCTGGAAGAAATCCATGCTTCTGAGATTCCAGAGCATCTATGCATTTTGTGGTCCATTTAACTCAGATTGCATCATCTAGGCAAGGTGAAGTAAGTTGAGTTATGGACTTCGTTTCATGGACTTCAGACATGCTAGACATACGTGCTTATTGAGTGAAGAAACCACAGAATGCTGACACGTTTAAAACTACTTTTGGTAAAGATAAGTCAATAGTTGACGTTTGCATGAAAGTGGAAAAAAATAAACTGTCACGTACATTGGCGACTTCATAAGACCCACTCAGCATCTGTTCCAGGTAATGTCTTAGATCTCTGATTCTCTTATGATCCGAATCTGTAAATGGTAAGTGCCACCAATGAGGAAATCTGTTTTAAAAGAAAGAAGTGGTACTTTGGTCAGTAGGAAAATCAACCTCTTTTGGAGTGGTCACAAAGTTAACAACTGCACCAGTGGAGGGCCAAAAAAAAAAAAAAAAAATTAGAAAAAGCCAAGATGTACAGGATTAATCCTAGCCATTTCAGAGACACAATTGTGGTCATTTGTGCTACTTTAATCATCACTGATATTAGCACTAATTTAATTTAATGTTGTTAATTTAATATGATATTTATTACTGTATTTATAGCAGACTACAAATGTTTCCTCCCAGTACATGTAGGGGCTAATGCATAATTTCTGAAATTAATGACTTAAAATTTTTCAAAGAGTTCTGATTGTATTGTTTCTTAGGGCTCTTGACAGATATTATTGCATGATATAAATTAGACATGTCATCTAGTAGCATCTGCTTCCATCTGGCCTCACTCTTGTGAGTCTCACTCTTGTGGCCTCACTCTTGTGAGTCTGACCAGAAGGCTTCTCTGTGATCTACCTGAAGACTACTTGGTGAGTTGGATTTAATATCAGTTGTTCGGTGGGATAACCTGTTACTGGTCCCATCTGGTAATATATTTTTATGCTTAATTGTATCTTTCTAGAAACTTACTGTTGCCTTTACTGATACTTCTGCTAGATGAAGGCCTGCCTATAGTGCTTCCTGGAAGGAGAAATGAGAGGGGGTGCGAAGCTTTTTCAGCAAGCACACAGAAGCAGGTGGTGACTTCAAGTCAGGGCAGTCCCTGCTACTTGTTTTTGTTTGTTTGTTTGTTTGTTTGGAGACAGGGTTTTTCTGTGTAACTTTGGCTGTCCTGGAACTCACTCTGTAGACCAAGCTGGACTCGAACTCAGAGATCCACTTGCCTCTGCCTCCTGAGTGCTAGGATTGAAGGTGTGCACCACCCCTGCCTGGTATCCCTGCTACTTGTTAAAAAGGTCATGAAGGTGCAGAATGAATAAATCTATATACTTAAATTATTACCTAGTAAATAAGTAGCATTTGATATTTTAAAATACTTTATTAATCTAAGGATTAAATTAGTAAGATATTTTGGTCTGTGCTTACTTGTGAAAGTCAGTACCAATATGTAATTAGTCTATAATATAAAGTAATTAAACACACACACACATATTGTAGCAGTTTTGGAAATGATCTTGGCAATTAGATTGCTTAAGTTAGTTTTAAATATAACTCATACTTCTACGTGCAAAACTTCCATATTTATATAATGAAACAATTCAGTCTTTGTGATGTTTTATAGATACTGAAAATTCTAAGTATAAATATATGCACAGAATTGAATTGGGCTGTACTAGTGTCATTCAGTCCATCTAAAGCTCATCTACTACATGCCATGTGGATATCGCTTATTGAAAAGTATCTTTATGCGGTTTTACCTGACACTACTATCATATTCTCTCTAAGTTTGTTGAGGGGAAAAGCAGGCAAACGCAAACAACTTATTTATTTATTTATTTATTTATTTATTTATTTTTTATTCTTTGTGTTTTTAAGTCCTGATTTGAAAATAGAGTTGTTCTAATAATTAGGGCAATTCATTTTCCCAGTACTAACACCAGGGTTTCCTTTTCCTTTTGGTTTGGTCCTGCATGTTTTTTTAGATTCTGGGAGAACACACAACAAAATTCTGAGGCTGAGAGGAAAGCATGAAGAAAATCAGGAAGAGGAAAAAGAATCTCTCTTCCTCCAGCAGACGAGTTTAATGAAAGCCATTCGTTCTAAGAAAATCTCCCAGCCTGCGTACACTTGGAGGGCACCGGAAGTACAAATGGCTCATTGGAGGCCACCTATTGCAGGCTATGACTAATTAGAATTTCATTCTTCCTGATTGTGACTTCCTGATTTTTTTTTTTCTCGGATGGGATTTACAGAAGTCACTTAGGGCTTCCCTCAGTAAATGTAAAAGTCAGAGGAAGTCTTGTCCTCTTTTTCATCTCTATGTATGATCTCCAATCTTGGCCCCTGTGGGAGTGCCAGCCCACAGGAGCTGCTCAGGGCACACAAGGCTAAATGTCCCTCCCTCAGTGGGTGCCTTAAATGGTTTGAATATCAACTTAGCTTCATTGCCAGGCAGCAGTCATGTGCAGAGCAGAATCTTAACTAAGGCTGGACATTGAGAAGAGGCATGTGGAAAGAGGTGCTCGCACTTCTGAAGTTCTCCACAGTACACAAGAGGCTTGAAAGGGCAGCCTTTAACAGAGCTTAATTTATAGTGTTTCATGACTGTTAGTGGATATGATGACAATGCTCGACGTTGAACTTTGCAGCTGACGTTTGAAGACTTTTTGCTCGTGTTTCTTTTTTTCTGATTCTATTTTAAAAAATCCTAAACCTGTGCATAGAAGTTTCCAGAATGAATGCACTTTCCTCTCATGTTCCAGAACTGCTGTCCAATGTCTTGTCTTCTAGGTATTAAAGATGTTCATGTTTCAAAATGTCTATGACAACAGCAAACATACCTTTTCAGTATTCCAAAATGTCTCTTCACCCATTGACAACTTGTATTTATGTTATAGAAAGTGACTAAACCAAAGAACAAATACAAATCTACATGTGTAAAGCATGTCATGTCATAAGTGGCCACTAACAACAATAAAGGTTGGCTCGCTTATCAAAAACCCTAGTGCAGATGAAAGAAAAATCAAAATTTGGTTTGTCTTACTGCCAATAGCATAATTTCTGGGGAACTCACAATTTTAAAGTTAAAATACAATTTTGCTATACACAAAAATCAAAGACCTAAATTTGCCCCTTTTTAACTAACAAATATTCCAAATTAGATGAACAGTAGTTGTTCTCATTGTAACTATAGTTAGCTTATGTTTAATCTTTCCCATTGTTATAAGATGATCTCAGCAACTCCTTCAAAATGTACATGAAATAAATAACATTTAGATCATGCAAGTTTAGTAATTAATGGTTAAGAAAACCATGGTTTGAGAACAGCAAATGTGAATTATAAATAAACCAATTGATATTATTATACCCCCAGCACAGAAATTCCCTATCCTTCTTTATGTGTATATATGTGTGCTTATATATGAGTTTCTAAATTTCAGTTATTGTCAAAAGAGTCGGCATGTTGATTTAGTTCTGACTTTCAATTCAATTCCATTTTTATAGAAAACAACTGAGAAGATTAAATTTTAAAACAGGGAAATAAAACAATTTTTCCCAATAAGTGATGAAAAATGAAAGAGGTTCTGATTTTTTCCCATCTACAAAAATCAATGGCTGGAAGCAAAAAAAGAAAATTGCCAACTATGTTCTGCCTTCTGCTGCAAGGGCTCTTTGCTCAGGCTCTGCTGGGAGCGCGTCCTGCATCAGACACTGCGCGTTGCTCCCAAGCAGGAAATCTCTTCGCCATCATTTTCCCACTTCGCTCAAGAATAAGCTCTGAAGGCCAAATAAGGTGAGGGACTGTGCCTTACTCTGGGAGAGTCAGCGATGAGAACTGCTTCTGAATTTGGCTGTGAAGTCTGGAGAACTGCTCAAATGACTTTTTGATCAGGCTCTTCCTATTGTCGCTGAGTGTCACCTCAATCAGGTACAGCTGCAGACCAACAGGCAAAAGTCAAAAGATGGAGATAAAACTTGTCATAGATCCTAAAACCTGCTTTTAGGTAAATTAAACAAAGAAGGAAACTTTCTGTTAAAAAATTATAATCAGAACTGAGGGACGCAATTTGTAATGCCACGATTACCTATAAATAAAATATATGAGGATACCATAATTTTATATTCTGGCAGCATTGCCTAATTTCTGCTGTCCTTTCTTGCAGACACTTTAATTAGCTCTTGATTTATATTCTACCACAGGGTAGGAACAGTTCCCTCCGAAAGTTCTCCACTAATAGCTCTGGTTGTTATGATTTTTCTTAAAACATCTCCTTAATGGCAGTTCTCCACTTGGAACTGATTTTCAATTTGCATAGTAAAACCACCATGCCTTACAGGGATGTGTAGCAGAGTCTGTGGCGCAGATTTTGACTTACGTTGTTGTGCGTCTTGCTGAACCCCAATATTGTGGCTCTCTGAATTGTCCTGGTTTTATGCAGGATGCAGGATTCGTGGTGAGGAGTCTGAGGGGCAGGTTTGGCGAGGCTTGTGGCTGGCATCTGTGCCAGTGTGTGGATCAGGTTATTCAATTTAACCGGGAAACACTCCAGACTTTCCTTTATTTTCCTAGAGAAGTGGGAAAGACAAGACAGTAAGATGCACTCCCTCTGTCAGCTGGCTTCGTTTATAATTGGGCCCCTTACGTTTGTCAGATGCATGTGTGTTTGGAAGGGTGAGATGAAAATTTATATATACCAAACCCAGCTATTAAATATTGTGTTCCTATATATTGAGTTCACATCTGGAAGTTATTAGGAAGTATAGAACACACTCTCTTGGTGAGAAAGAAGACATCATCATATTCTGACAATTTTTAGAAGTTTGTTTTGGGCCAGTGAGAGCTGAGCAGATAACAGTGCTTGCAGTTGAGCCTGAGTACCTGAGTTTGATCCTGCTGGGTGTCCTCTGATTTCTGCATGGGTGCTGTGAGCACAGGTGCGAACACACACACACACACACACACACACACACACACACACACACACGTCACACAAGAGAGAGCGAGAGCGAGAGCGAGAGCGAGAGCGAGAGCGAGAGCGAGAGCGAGAGCGAGAGCGAGAGCGAGAGCGAGAGCGAGAGCGAGAGCGAGAGCGAGAGCGAGAGAACAGACTTGGCATAGTGTCACACATCTGTAATCCTAACATTGGGGAAAAGTGGATGTGGAGGAGGGAGACACACACACAAAGAGAGACACACACAGAGAATACACACACACAAAGAGACAGACAGAGACACACACAGAGAACACAGAGAATACACACACACTCAGAGACAGACAGACAGACACACACATACACAGACAGAGACACATGCACAGACACACACAGAGATAAATTCACACAGTGAGAGATTCAGACACATACAAATTAAATAAAGAAATAAATAAAATGAAATTAATAAGTTATTTTGTTTTATATTTTTAGAGATTATGATGTTAAAACAAATTAATTGTAGTTCATATTCATTTAAAACCTAGAAAGTGAGGTAGGTCCAAAGCTGCCTAACACCAGGCATGGGCAACCTCTGGCCCACATGCAACCCAACACAAATTCACAGACATACAACGTTAGGAGATTACTTTTGGTAATGCCTTTGTTTGGTTCTGAAGCATAAATTCTGTAAATGACATCATGTCGCAATGTCAAAAGGCTGAACCTGCCACACCCACTCCTTCCCTCCTCCTCTATGTAAAGGATTTTGAAAACTAGGGCTCAATTTCATTGTTCATTTTTACTTTATTTCTGTATACTTTCATTCCTCTACAAGTTGTCTTAGAAAAAGTCAGTACACTCAAACAATGTATTTAATACTTAAGTACTTCATATGGACTATTACTCACTCTATAGTGTTTTTTTCTTTTTTGATTTTGGAGTTTGATCTTCAAAGCATAGTTTTTAGTACTCTAATGATACGATGATCTCTTAGTATGAAGTTTTCACCGTTCTTTTATGATATTGTTCCATTTATCCCCTTCTAAGAGCGACATTGAAATTTGCTAGTTTCCTTTAGCTCTGCTTTCTTTCCCCGAATGACTGGCAGTATTAACCCATCAGTACTGGAAAGCAAGCGACATGCCTATTCTCTCTGTTACATTTCCCAGTCTCCATTGCCATTGCTTTAAAAGATTCGCTTTTATTTTTATTTGTGTGTACACTGTAGGATTTTATACAGGACATGAATGACATCCTTTTCTATTCCATAAAAATTTCTAAATGCTTCTAGATTTTATTAAATTTCTTCTTTCCATTGAGGTGACAAATAAGGCTTTCAGTTTAATTGCTTAGTGGCTGTTTGAATATTTATCTTGTAATCGTTTATCTGCTCTTATCTGAAATCATGTTCTTGATAATCCCTTGGGACTGTTTTAATTGTTATCAAATTCAACAGGGGAAAGGACATTGTCACATAGTTTCACTATCAGTGAGGAGGCTTCATGGTTTCCCTGACAATGGGCATGCTTATAATTTTTCACTTTCAGAAGTATGAAATTTATCTACATTTCCTTTCATTGTGAGCTTGCTAATGTTTTGGGAGATGAATAGATATAATCAAGCATGAAATTTCTGGGTTGGCGTGCATCAACATTATCATTCAATACCCCTTTAGAACCAGTCCACCAGGAACTAGATGGTAACAATGTACTTCAACCATGTTTAATAATGTCCCCTAACTTTAGAAATATTCAGACTCATTTATCTTTTCTAGTCTCTAGCTCTGTTTGGATAAGTTTCAAATTTCCCCATTATTATACATAAATCGATGTCAAAATTATCTAAAAATCGTTGAAATACAGCTCTGATCCCCATTACTCATTTCCATCCTCTTCATTATTTTTGATGGTATTCTTGGAACTTGTAAATTCATGAATCTATGCTATAGTGCAAAGTATTGACTTTAAAGACAGGAAAATAATAGTAACAGTATGAGTGTATTACCAGTTATTATTTATGAGTATTTGTCCATTCCTTCATTGGTTCATCGATCCAGTAAATGCTTACTGAGCACTTTGATGTGCTCGAGTGGGAGGCTCTCAAGAGTGATGCTGTGCACTCAGCCCTCACACAGCAGTGGCCACAAACCATCCATCTTCAGTTCTGATGCACTCATTTCCCACCTGTGTGGGGTGTAGGTGCTCTGCTCTCACATTGTCCAGGGGTTAGAAATCTTAGGAAGAGTGGGGCTCTGTGAGTGGTTTCTGCTTTCTTTAATATGTGTGTGTGTGCGTCTTGTATGTAGGTGCCCTTGGAGGCCAGAAGAGGGCGTCTGATCACCTGGAGCAGGACTTACAGGTAGTAATGAGCCACCAGAGCTGGGTTCTGGACACTGAACTTGTGTCCTCTGGAAGAGCAGTAAGGGCTCTTAACTACAGAGCTACCCCTTCAGCCGCTTGCCTTTGGTTTTGAGGCAATTTTCACTCATATTCACCTCTTTTTACAGGCACCATACCACACATTGTCATTAAATATCACGCATTCAAGAGTTTGCCTTGACAGCGATAGGATTCCAACCTCTTAGACCTGATATATCCAGGTAACACTGGATATATATGAACACACACACACACACACACACACACACACACACACGGAACACTCTAGGACTTACTTTGTTTAATGGCACTATTAGCAGGAGTATGCAGAATAACTTTTTGGCTTGGGTAATAGTGTGTGGGCCTCATGCATGTGAGGCAAGTATTCTACTACTGAACTATGTCTCTAACCTTTATGCAGAGTTTTTTTTTTTTAATAATAAAGAGCCAAAGCTACAGCCAGAAGAACCCCAGCTCTGAGAACACCCCCAGGCACTCTTGATCAAGAATGTCTAATTCCCCTGCTAGGCCTGGCTCTGTGCACTGCAGCAAATGGCTGATGGAGCCAATCAGAGTGCTGCCCTCAGGAAGTCTATGCCCTTTGGCAAGCAACACACTAAACGCTTCATGATAATCTTCTTATCCTCCAGAAAGACAGTGAAATTATTTTCTCTGTGGTTAAAAACAAAATCCAAGGGAGATTCAGTGCCACCAAAAAAATAAAAATGTAATCTAGGAAGTCATAACCAGAGAGTCCCATTCACATTTCTCTAATTCCAAAGTCCTAATTCTGTTTATGAATTTTTGATAATGGAAAAAACCTTTCAATTTTGTCTTAACATGGAAAATAATCGACTAGGTTTAGTGTGGAATTCCCTGGTGTGGTAAAGGCTGTGAAATGTTTAGTGTTTGATTTTTTACTCAGAAATAACGTATAGGCAGAAAAAACAACAGCAACAACAAAAATAAAACCCTAACAAATATTTCCAGCTACCTGAAGAGATCAATAATCACATTTCTTAAACTTTAGACTGTATTTTTGTTTGTTTGATTGATTGCTGCTTCTGTTTTGGGGGACCTAAACTGGCCTCCAACCTGAGATCCTCCTGCCTCAGCTTCCAGAGTGCTTGGATTGCGAGCATGTGCCAGGATTCCCAATATGTTCTATCTTAAAGTGTCTACACTCTGTATTCTACTTCACAGTTAATGTGTAATTTCACATAATATTATATATTAAAAGTTTAAATAAATTGCTTCTCCTCAGAAACGACTGCCTCCAAAAGGTGCCCTAGAAATGTATGCATGGGTAGGTGCTGAATCTCTAGCTCTGATCTTCATAGTAACTTCTGGAACAATGGAAATTTCTTTTAAAATTAATTATATTTTTACGTGATATATATATATATATATATATATATATGTGTGTGTGTGTGTGTGTGTGTGTGTGTGTGTGTATGTGCTAAACATGCATATGTGGTTTATGCATATCTGTATATGTGTGTGGTATACATGCATAAGTGTTGTGCATATCTATCTGCATGTGTGTGAAGGTCAGAGACCAGCATTGGATATCTTCTTCAATTGTACTCAGCCTTTTGTGACCAAGTATCACTGAACATGGGGTTTACCAATTTGGCCAGTCTAGCTTGCCATCAGGCCCAAGAAAGGTCTTCCTGGCTTTTCCTCCCTGGTGCTTGGATTACAATTGCATACTACCACACCCGCATGGATGCTGTGGATTGAAACTCAGGTCCTCATGCTTGGATGGAAGCACTTCACTAACTGAGTCTCTACTCCATGTAGAAAAAATGATATAATTTTGCATTCACATTTACACATATGAGAAAAATCTTTTCACTGCATATAAACCAGAGTGGCCACTGGGGAGTGTTACCTTCAGGGTGTGGACCAGACCCATGTGTAAGACCCTCAAGCAACCCAGGGGGATTTCTACCTGAGCATGTTTCTTACCACAGCTTAAATTATTTATATGCTTTGGTGGTTTGACAGAATATAGGATCTCCTGACCAGTTTCTTTAATAATCTGAGGGAAATATTTCTCCAAATATTTTCTGTGAAGACTTTGTAAGAGTCACTTTTTATGTTTCTACTTACATTGTAATTTTATCATTTATAAACAGAAGGGTTTCACGTGACTCAAACTCACCAAGAACAAATTTGTCCTTCATCTAAATTGTAGGCTTCACTTCATTGTAGGGATTCTGGTGTGTGTAATAAACACAGTACTGTACATTGTTTTTGCATTGGGGTGTTGATTGTCCAGCTTGCTCAGCAGTTCAGGGGAATGATAAATTGATGCAGCTTTTGTCATAATTTCTTCATTCCACGAGGGAAAGCAATAATCCAGCATTCAATTTGTAACTTCTGAAATGTCTGTCTAGCACTTTTTTAAACTTATGTTTATAAAGCATGCCATCACACAATTCTGTTTTTATTATATATATGCAGTTGAAGTTTTCCTATGTCCACCCAGCTCCTGCGTCCTTGTGTGTCTGCAGCCACTCAGACCCAAATAAACACCCACACACTAATATTATTTAAAACTGCTTGGCCATTAGCTCAGGCCTACCACTAACTAGCTCTTACACTTAAACTCAGCCAATATCTGTTAATCTAGATGTTGCCACATATTACGTGGCTTTATCTGTGTGCCTGTTACATGCTGCTCCCTGGACAGTGGGCTGGTGTCTCCCGACTCAGCCTTCCTCTTCCCACAGTTCTCTTCTCTGTTTGTCCCACCTATACTTCCTGCCTGGCTACTGGCCAGTCAGCATTTTATTTATACAGAGGGATATCCACAGCATATATATGTCAAATATACTATATGTATTTTTATTATATATATGTCAAAGATATTCAAGCACATATTTTAAGCAAAACAGTGTTATTTAAAACCTTTTCTATAGGAGCAGTGGTTAAGAGAGACGGCTACTCTTGTAGGACCTGGGTTTGTTTCTCAGAACCCACACCAGGTGACTCCCAACAGCCTATAACTACAGTTCAGGGGATCTGACACAGTCTTTTGGCATCTGCACACACATGGTACACATATATACACACAAGCAAACACACACACAGAATTTAAAGTATGTATTCAACAAATAATCATTGCAATACATTCTGTATGCATAAGAAAAGATACCTCCCTAAGCATTTTATTCACAAAGAGTCTTGCTATGGCTCAGGCTGGCGTTGATCTGCTCCTCCTCCTGCTTCAGCCTTCTGATTGCTGGGAACACTTTTATTTTTGAAAACTTAGTATTTATATGTGTCAAAGAGAACTCCTAATAACTGGGTGCACATGTATGTAATATATTTGTGTAAATATTTTTGTAAAAACAACTTTTTTGTTTTATTCTTTGAATAAAATAACATATATCATGTAAATTCTTATGGACTTGATAGGTTGCCCACATAGCTTGGGATGCATGGCCATAAGCATGTGGATATTTTCCTTATAATGGTCTTTACAGTAATCTGGAGACACTGATGCTAATGAGCATTTACATTTGTCCAACATAGACTGCTGTGGATATCGCTCTATATAAATAAAACACTGATGGCCAGTGACCAGACAGGAAGTATAGTCGGGACAAGGAGAGAGGAGAATTGGGGAAACAGGAAGAAGGGAGGGAGACACTGAAAGCCACTGCCAGGATAAGCAGCATGTAAAGACACCGGTAAGCCACAAGCGATGTGGCAAGGTATAGATTTATAGAAATGGGTTAATTTAAGATATAAGAACAGTTAGCAAGAAGCCTGCCACAGCCATACAGTTTATAAGTAATATAAGCATCTGAGTGATTATTTTATATGTGGATTGTGGGATTGCGGGGCTTGGTGGAACCTGGAGAGAAGACCTCCAGCAACATAGGCAGGCCAGTAGGAGCTATACACAGGATTTCATTCTCATATTATTTGGCACAGCTGTATGCTGCAAAAATCACCTGTTAAAGAAAAGTCAACTCTGTTTGCACTGAGCTCACTAGCCCTGCTTACAAGCTTAACATCATTCCTGATGGTCAGGAGCTTCTATGGAGTATACTTGGTGATTAAAGCATGCTATTTCTCAAGGATCAAAAGCGGTAACACAAATCATTAGAAGTAGCATATTAGTGTGCAACACTTCAACTACTACCAATAAATAAAGAAATGACTGCATGAGTCCAAAAGGTAGCTAACTGTACATGGGAAGAAACAAGGGGAATCAACTGTGTAAACCATTGGTGTAGTCGTGGTAAACTCTTCAGGTCCTGTAAGAATGCTATCACATGACTATTAGAGTAGCTAGGGCTGTTGCTGCTGCCTCTGCATCTTCCTTTTCATCGTTCTCCTCCTCTCCATCTTCTTCTTACCCCCCTCTGTCCTTTAGAACTTGATTTTAAAATCACTTAATTTTATTTTTTTTAGAATTTCATATATAAGTACTATGTTAATATTATCCCTCTCTCTCTTTCCTCTAATTCTTCCCCCACAAAGCCCCACTCCTTTCCAAATTCATGCCCGTTTATTCTTTATGTATTGTTGACACACACACACACACACACACACACACACACACACACACACACACATAAATTTATCAATACAGCATACCGAGTTCATTCAGTGTTGCTTCTATGTGTTTAGGGCTGACTTCTTGGAATTGGATGACCTATAAGGACCTATCCCTGAAGAAGACTGGTTCTTCATCTCTCACTAACCATGAATTGCCTCTGTCTTCTATGGGAATAAAGCTGCGAGAATTCCCCCCTCCCCCAACTAGCACGTCAGCTGGTGTTCTCATACTGATGTTGTATTTAGGCAAGCACAGTGCTGAGATTTCCTGGCTGCTTGCCCTGTCACAGATAGAAGACACTCTCTCACAGCAGACAGAAAATCTTCTTAAATATCTTTTCTGTTTTCCAACTTGAAGTTTCAGGTCTTCAGAATGAATGCCATAGAGTTGGTGAGTCCTAAGTAAATGTCACAAGAGGCTCCTTACTGAATATAAACAAGAATCTCAGACTCCTTAGCCTCAACTATAAAAAGCTTATTATTAGACCTTCTTATGGAGGCCCATTGTAAAAACTGATTATATCTGAGCAAATAGAATGGAGAACCCAGGAGATAGATGGGTGATGGTCTACTCCAATTAGAGAGTAGTGTGCCAGTGAAAAGACAGCATTGAACCATATCCTCAGTGCCAGGGGTACTGATGATGCTGAAATTAATTGTTATGCAGAATATGAAAATAAATCTTAACATGCAACAATAGAGAAGATTCAAAGCAGTAGATGGTGTTATAATAGAAGTTATACAATTCTTTAAAATATGAAGAGATGTATTTAGAATTGGTGGTAAGTTACTTTCATGAAATTGCTTGTTAAGTCACTAGAATAGGCAGCTATGTGTGAACAGGCTCAGGACTTCTGTTGCCTGTGAACTGAAGCACAGAGCAACTGTGTAGGCAACAGCCATTGTTAACCACTGTTGTCTGGGATACTCCTTTCTTTACTCGTTATTTTTGGTACCTTTAGTTGGTACATTAAACTTTTCAAATGCATTTAACCTTTAGACGCAGAGTATTCCAGAAAATTCCAAATACCATTTTTATTACTCAGTAGCTAATTTTGTCCTGACTTGGTATTTAGGCAAATTGGGCATATTGTCAGAGATGTTCCTATTGTAGAAATTTAGACTAGCAACTAAGCTGCCACACATCATACTGAATGTGGCTGGCTAACAGAATGGGAAGTACAAATATTGTAAAAGATGTTATACTGGCAAGTAAAAAATAAAAATAATAAATAAACAAGGGCTCAGACAATTAGTGTAGTTTGAGTTATAATGAGATTAAAGAACCACGAAGGGCTTTCACAATGACAGAAGGAATTCTGAGAACACTCTTTGAATTTGTTTTCTCAGTTTTCAGAAATGTTGAGTGCCTTGGTTGTTACTCCGTCCAAGTTCTGTTTGCTCCTTGTGAGCATTCATCTCTGTAGGTATCAGCAGTTAAGCTAAATTAAAGGAGATTTTTACCCTTATTTGTGAAATAAAACAGTTACATTATGGAAATTTGTAAGACACTAAGTACAAATTCTAGTGTAATGATAAAGGAACTCAGGGATCTACACCCCCACCATGTTCTTTTGCTCAGGTCCGGAGAGAAAACAGTTACAAAGGCATGAGACTGTGTTTGGTTGCCTTTGGGCATGAAGCCTGTCTTGTTATTTAGCCATGAGATCAAAGGGAGAAGGAGGGGGCACACAGGATTGTCTGCATTGTGTCTGTAGCTGTGGTGGCTCAGGAAACTGTGACTCAGATGTGAGTCCAGGTACACACTTTTAGAGGCTGTCAATATCTCCATCTTCTTCAGAATCATCTCATCTGGTGCCACAACATTTCTTCTACACAATGGTTACTCTTAAAGCTGTTCTCCAAAGTGCCAAGTTGAGAGAAATGACTCTGAACTGTTCTTTGGCAAGAGTACCCATACAGGACTCAAGCAACAAGCTCCACAGACACTCATATGAAAGACCCGTCCAGTAAGAACAAAGACAAGTACATAAATGAATCAGGTGTCTCTCTGAAACTTACACCAGAGAATGTCAGAAAATTGGTAGTGGGGCATAGCTCATGATGGGCAAGACAAACAAAGCAGGCCTCTTTCCAGGTGAGACCAGATAGGTCCTGTTGGTTTCTGACACTGTTGGCTTATTGTTTGAATCTGTGCATGTCATTTATCCTTCAAACGCCAGATTTTTTTCTTTTATGTTTGAAGTTTTGCATTGTTTCACATTAGCTTCTAGCTGAAGAATAGTAGATGGTATGTTGTCTGAATCACAGTATCTGCATGGTAGGCCAAAGGGGTGTCTGGGTATCCATGGACAATGTCTCCTCTCAGTTTTGGAGAGGGAAATGGATGATGTGAAAAGCTCTGTCTAGATGTGGGAGGGGAGGTGGGTGGTGAGTCTATACTTATCATTCCAGTCCATCTGTGAGGAAGGTTATCTGTTTCTAAGGACAGCTAACCAGAGGGTTGAGAGTGATTGAAAATTCTGAAATAACCCGTTTGGACAGGATTTTGATGGATGGTTTCCTTTGTTGCCTAGCAGTGGGTGTCTCAGAGATACTCCATGAAAGCATCAATTTGCAGGGGCCTGAGTCATGATTCTTTCTTGATTCCATTCAGCGATGCTTCTCCTCAAGAAGGGGTAGAAGGAAGTTGGGGAAGAGAGAGGCATTGGCAGTGATGTGGAAAAAACCTTTGTGGCCAGCAAGCCAGTTTTATTTTTCTTTTCTTCTCTATACCATTAATTACAATATAATTTTCAGTGCCTCACAGCATGTAACATCCTCTGAAATACTTACAATCAGCTCTTGACCTGAATGCACACACCCAGGAGTAGGGAAGCAATCTGTGCTGCTCACACCCAGATAGAAAGAGTCAGTTCTGGCTTTCAAGTCTCCAGCACAGTTGAAAGGGGAGCCTCCTGATGCTAACAGTGTAGGAAGGATGTGGGAACTTAGGGTGACCATAACGGTACATCTCACATGTCTCAGTCCTTATTCACCCCCCTCCAGCTGTGATCCTGGTGACAGTGAGTAGGTAGATTCTCTTGTCTTATTTTTATCTGTTACTTGGTAATTACTTCAGAATAAGCAGCAGCACAAAAGTCTTGAAGAATCTCAGAACAAAGGAAAGAATAAAAGAATGTAAACATAGAGACTATATGTATCTCTCCCAAATACAGTATATAATTAATAAGGTGTGTGTGTGTGTGTGTGTGTGTGTGTGTGTGTGTGTGTGTGTGTATTTAATTATCTCCACAGAAACAGCAAATACCCATGATGGGTTCATTACAGGACTTGCTTCTTTTTCCGTGAATAAGCATTTCTTTTTTTAAATTCTAAAATCCATGTAATATTCAAGAACACAACTAAAGAGAACAATATGATTTATACAAAAGTACACTTGAATATTCCTGTGACCTCCACAGCTACAAGTTCAACTAACCATGGGCTAAAAATACTTTGAAAATAATTTTTTCTTTACAGAACATAGACAGATTTTTCTTTCTTGCCATCAGTCTCTGAGTAACACAGTATATTAGGTACCATTTCCATCATATTAGTGTAAAAGTATTTATATATTAATTAATGTATTACATATTATAATGTAAGGTTATATACCATTTCCATTGTATTATTATAAAAGTAATCTAGAGAAGGCTATGGGAAAATAAGAGGATGCTGTAGGTCATGTATACACATTATGTCATGTTATATAAGAGACTTTACCATCTTAAGATCTTGCTATCTTTGGGAAATTCTGGACCAAGTATGTTTTGGGTACTCAGAGATGGTTGTAAAGAGGTACATATAATTTCTAGCTTTCATTAAAGTCCTAAATGCTCTACCTAAGTTGCTTGTCATTTACAATTGACCTAGATTTGTTTAAACCTACTCTATTCATTGATTAAGGATTTAAAGAAGAAATAATGTATACTTTAGGAATTCAAATATTCAAACAATAGATCATAGGAAACAGTTTTTGTATTGCAAGGAAATAGGCACAAATGATAGATATTTCTGGATCTTCTATATTGAGTTCTTTTTTGTGCTAGATGGAATGTGGTCTAGGAAATGTCCCTGAGTTTTTCATTCTGCCCAAAGAACCTGAAGAAGACCTGAATAGACACATCAGACTGCTGTGGAAGAATCCTTCTGCACAATGTGAATATGTATTACTCTCATTGGTCAATAAAAAGTTGACAGGTTGGTAGCCAAGTAGGAAGTTAGGCAGGACAGCCAAACTGAGAATGATGGGAAGAAGGAAGGTGGAGTCAGGAGTCACCAGCCAGCCAGAGAATGAGTGGGACATACAAAATGGAATAGAGTTAAAAGCCATTAGCCTTGGGGCAGCACATAGATGAATAGAAATGGGTTAAGTTGTAAGAGCTAGTTAGTAACAAGCCTGAGATGTTGGCCAAGCATTTATAAGTGATCTTAAGTCTCCATGTTGTGTTGGTTATTTGGGAGCAGACAGTTGGGACAGGAAATTTCTGCCTACATCAGACCTAAAATTATACAGATGTTCTACTAAAACCTTAGGATAAAATACACTAACGAGACTCTTGAGGATTAAGAAAGAGTAAATTTCGTGGTAAATTTTGCTGAGAAGAAAATAGAGACATCATTTTAACCCATATGGGAATGTGGCAAAAGTAAGACAAGAAGGAAAGTGACTTCTGGGAACCTGCATGAGTCTCCAAAGGCAGCAAGTAGAGCAGATTTTACACAAAAACATCCAAGGAACTCTTAATGGTGAATAGAGATACTGTTTTGAGGGAGGGGTTTCTATCTTTGCTGAGGTTAGAGGAGCTCAGATGTGAGGATAAGTGCCCGTGGAAGGGTGAGGACATCTTGATTAAATTATGACCTGGATTATGGAGTGACAGGTATCTGAGAAGCTGTAGAAGAGATGACCTTGAGCCTACAGACTCCTGGTTGATACTCGACATTCTAGAACCTCATCATACGGCTGCGCCTCTTGCTGCCTATGTCTTGCAATTTGTTTCATGTCTCTTGGGTTTTGCTTTACTAATCTAAATATGTAGTTAGGAATTTCACTACTCATAGGGTTTTATGACAATGAAAAGCACTTACAATAGGGCCTGACACATAAGAAGCACCATCTTAGGTGTTAGCTTATTGTTAAATGTCTTCCATATACTTAATTGCAGCCAGGCATTTCAATTGCACTTTCCCTCAAGTAGGGCTTGTTCCACATTCAGATATTCACAGGAATGGGAAAGTAGGAATATACCCCTTCCTCTGCTTTACTTGGGAGAAACTGATGTAACCAACCAAAATTTTGGTTGAGATGAAATTATGCAAGACAACATATAATTGCAATATATAGTACATAAAAAGAGCTTATCCTGTAGAATCATGAGAAGAAAGATTAGTGAGTGCTGAATAACAAGGTTTCAGGGGTGATATATTATTTGTCTGGAGTTTCATGTTTAAGTAGGATTGAAAGTATGGTTACACACCCCCTCTAAAAATTTATGATTTACATATGAGTCAAATAGACAAATACAGGATGAATGTTACATCATGAAAATTATCTATCCTGGAAAAATTTACATTGGGGTAATAGAAAGAGATCAATAAGTTTTGAAGGAGACACTCCGATGAGAAGGGTAGGAAGGAAGAGATAAGGAATGGTAAGATGAAGTGTTGTTAAATACGGGGATGATGTATTCTATTTTACGCAACTCCATGCTGCTTAATCCTAAAATGGAGAACGAGTCTAAACCTGCTTCTCTACGAAGTGGTAGAAGAAAATTCCATTAGGAAGAAGAGCATCTGCAGCTGTACAATTGCCCTGGCAGAGGTACAGCAGTGGTTCAGGAGGATAAACCCACTGCCAGGAGGTTGCTGGCTTGGATCTGCTTCCTGTACTTGGGCCGGTCCCTTTGAAATGGACAGAGGCAGTGAATTGGTTTTGGGAAGATCATTCATACACAAGATCAAAAGAGATGGGTAAAATGGGGCTCTGGCTAATGAAGTCTGTCCACAGTTTTTTCTGGCCAGGGTCTGATAGTGCTTTCTTTACTTTAGTATCTATATACCTATGTGGTAGGAAAGACTATTAGTCAATATTATCTATCTATCTATCTATCTATCTATCTATCTATCTATCTATCTATCTATCTATCTATCATCTATCTATCTATCTATCTATCTAATCTATGTGTATGCATACTTAATTAAGAGATTGTTTAGTTTAGTTATTGCTATTTTGAGACAGGGTCTTCCACTGTAGTCCAGGTGCATCTGGAACTAACTATGAAATCCAAGCTAACTTTGAATTCATGGCAGTCCTCCTGCCTCAGCCTCCTGAGCTGAGGATATTTTTTAAAGAATGAAAAAGCAAACAAACAAAAACTTCTACCAGTCTTTCCTAATGCATCTCTAATGGTAGATTAAAAAATAATAAATAGGTATCAGAAAAGGTCCCCCCTCTACCAAGTGTTACTTAGTAATATCATCTAGTTTCCAGAATTGACTCCTGGGAAGACTCCAGAACAGAAAGATGAGACCTAATCTGAGCCCCTCTTGCTTCTGTGGATGGTGGGGAAGACCCTTAACCCTCTGCATCTTGGTTTTCTCCTTTGAATTTTCATTGTCACTATCATCAGTATAAGGGCCCTCATGGTCTATCATCTTTGATTCTGTCATTTGTCTTAAATTCCACTGCTGGTCATGCTGCCTGTCTACTCAAGTTCAGGAGAAAGAGTTCCTGATGGGAGTGAATTTCTGCCCTCTTGAAGCCTCACTGCACCCTGGCAATGAGGACACACTCTTTATTGTACAATAGGGAAATGGAGGGGGGGATTCAAACCCTGGAGGGGTTTTAATTTAGCTGATGTTTCTTTCCAAAGCATATGCTCCAGTGAAAATAATGCAATCTGTGTTGAAAATATCAGTGATTAAGAGATTGAAGTAAGAGTCACTCTGAAGAGTCAAGGGAACAAAAGAGTTCCGTTTGCTTTCCATGAGATGTGCACAGGAATAACTGCAGTTGACATTTACTGAATACTTGAAATAGTCTGAGAATTATACTCTATGTTCAAAAAGAAAATCAATGTAGGGTGTTCCATTATAAAAACCACTGTCCTTTGCTCACAGCCTTGGCGTCTAACTGATGTTTTCTGCATTCTGGTGAGACTCTTACCTTAAAGTACATCAGTGTTTCCCAGATTTGCTTGATAAAAAATAGATTAAAGCTAGATGACAGTCACAGGTCTTTGACTAAATATCCCAATATTTGTATTTTCTTGCAGATGAAAGTAGAGGGCCCGTTTCTCTTCATAAATCTCTTTCTCTAAATTGTTTTTCTGGACAGAGTTCAAGTAGAATAACCAATTTATTTATGTCAGCCCTTGCTCTTTGCAACGACCTCTTATTGAGCAATCTGCTAGACAAAGAAGCTAGTTAGCAAACAATAGCATCTGTGGAGACACCAGCCAAGGCCTTCTGCTTGTAGACACGCACACTTCTCTGTTTCTGTTCTTTGAAAATGGGGGCACAGATGGGTCTAGAGATGTCAGCTTCATACCAATGACTAGTTTAACCTGAGATCACCTCAAATGTGGAACATATGTCAACACGCATGAACACACATACACATTTGCAGCTCATCTTACTTGGTAAAATGACTTGTGGCTTCCAGATCTGTGTCTTGTGGACGGAGATTGTTATATACGTATTTTAGGTCTTCAGTTCCACTTAGCTCAGGCAGTCCTGCATGCAGCATCTTGATATCAACAAAACCCCAAACCGAAAAGGAAAGAATAAATACAGACAAAATCAAGCTTACTTGGATCGCTCTGGTGATAGTCACACAGACATTTATGTTTGTTTTAATGTGCCTTTCATTTCATCTGCATGAATGGACATCATTTCATGCTTTTGAACCTCTCCTACTTAGTGGAGGGATATCTATCATCTATCTATCTATCTATCTATCTATCTATCTATCTATCTATCTATCTATCTATCTATCCACCTCTGTCTAATCTATCATCTATTTATACAAGCTGACATGTTCAGACTATAACAAACCAGATGAATCCAACTCTCTCTCCATCATGTGACTGACTAAAGATAACAAGTCCCAAGTCCACCCTTTATATGTCTCATCCCTTGGAGAGGAATTATTGAGTGTGGTAATACCAGAGAATATGGATGGCTCCATAGTGGGTTCTCTGACCCACTGCAGTGTATATCATAGGTTTTTTCTGGAGTTCATGGGTGATACATGTAGCTGGGGTGGCGGGGAAGGAAGAGGACAGCTATAACAGGTAGGAATGAACAGATACAACCAATGGGTGTATGAGTCATTTGTTCTAAGGACAGGACTTTTGTTTCTATTCTGATATTAAGCCCAGCTCTATTTTGATAGCTTCACTTAGGGAATCTGTGCTCTTCCCTTACCATATAGGGAATCTAGAAAGATTTCCACTGAGAAATATCTGCTATAATAATGGGAGTGATAAACATCTGAAACTGGGTGAATGGTCCCTGTGTTCTTTGAGAGTCTTCCATAATAGTTTATATTGATTTTTTTTTAATGGGAGAAAAGCTGACGAAATACAGGCTTTTATGCTAGTGAACTCAGCCAGCAACACACTCGGGTCTCCTACAGATGTTCCTTTTAAGCAAGATGGGAATTACATAGATTACTTTTTGCTTGCTTTCCCCATGAGGAAACAAAAGCACTGCAGATATCTGGCAACAAGATGCTTTCTGCTGAGGATGGGTCATTAACTCCACATTGAACCCACTGAACGCCTGTGCCTTGTGATCTTGGGTATTGATCGTTTGCAGAACCCAGTCTTGATGACCTGTGCCAAGTATTTCTCAACTTGTAACTGGGTCATGGTGTAGTGCACTGAACTGTGTTTAAAGATGTCAACTTGAGAGTCAGAATGGAAAAAAAAGCCATATTAAATGTGTATGTAGAAAGCAAGTTTTCACAAATTTAAACTTGGTTTTAATTTTAAGAGAAGCTTTAGCTGGAGAGTGTGTGGTCCTGAAATAGCCACTGAAGACTTTATCAAGAGTCCCACAGTATCCACATTGGAGTAAAGCAGGGGAACTGGGAGGTAGATGACCAGAAACTGAGGCAACCACACATCACAATTTTGCAAGCATTTGTCTGTGGGATTAAGTGGTCTGCATTGCTTCCGATTCTTATTTCTGTTTCTGTAAGAGTCTAAATCTGAGATTATCACTTAGTGTGTATGAATGACCTCCATTGATAATTTTTTACCCTTATCCTAAAAGTCAAACAGCTGTTTTTGCTATTTGTGTAAGAAATTATTTCAAAACAGGGTTAAATCACTATATGTCAAATTTAAAAATGTAGTGTGTGTGTGTTTGTGTGACACATTTGTGGGTGGGTGCCCATGGAGGCCAGAAAAGGGCATTACATTCCCTAGAACTGGATTTCAGGTCATTGTAACTTGCTGCTGGATGTAAGTTGGTAGTGGCAACTGAACTCGGGTCCTTTGCAAGCACTCTAACCACTAAACACTCTCCCCAGCCCCTTTCCTTTCCTTAAATTAAATATAGTACAACATTTTTGATGTTGTTTTTGGAGACAAGACAGCCTTGAAACTACAATTTTCCTGCCTCAGCCTCCTGACTGTAAGAACTACAGGCACAAGCCACCATGCCTGGCCTAACATTTACATTTTTTTAATGATTAATTACCATGATGAATATTTTTAAAGAAATGCAAAAAGCTTAATAAACAAAAAAAAATTCTGACCAAGATGTTCCTATTCATTGAGATGATCTGCTATCATATTAACCTATCATGCTTAATTGTCACCCAGCATAATTTAATGCCACTGGAGAAATAGCTCCATGAAACTTGACTTGTGGGGTTTTGTTCTGGACACCTGCATCTGGTTAAGGCATTCATTAGAGCTGAACTATTCTTTTTCTATAGTTTCTATAGTGTGATTATCACTTACAAAAGCTGGGAACCTCAGTTACTTATATACACAAATCATCACTATTCAACTGAAAAATTTAAGAATCTGGGTCTTATATGTTAACCTATCATTTACAGTTCCTGGCACACAATAGGCCCTTGAGAGCTCATGGATTCATGATTAAGATATTGACAGAGTCCAACTAGACCTTCCTGAGTTTAAAAGGACATTAGAGTTGATAGTGCCTGGATAGTTATTATATAAATAAAGTCAAATTTGTGGATTTAGTGCTCATAGAGTTTCCTCTGTATTATGGAATCAGCTTATTATAAACTGTAAGACATCCTATAAAAGCAATAGAGTCTAACACAATTGGGAGCTAGGACACAGACTGACAAATAAGAATTGCTGGCTATAGTTGGAAACTTAACTTGGAGATCCTGAGGCCTGGGGATGTAACTAAGTGGGAGAGCTCTAGGTTCAATTCCCAATGCAGGAAAAACAAACAAAACAAAACAAAAGGACACATTAAAATATCTGAATTGTGGAGAAGAAACTAGTGAGATTGAGAAACTGAATCTTCAGCTTTAAGCAATACTAATACAAATTTAAATTCAACACAAGCATGTATGATCCTGTATTGGTCAGTACCCTTTCAATTGATTGATTGAATGAATTTTGAGTCAGGGTTTCATGTAGTTCAAGCTATCCTCAAACTTGCTTTGTGACCAAAGATGACCTTGAACTTCTGGTCCTCCTGTCTCTTCCTCTCAGGTTCTGGGTTCTGGGATTACATGTGTGTACTGGCACACCCAATTGTCTGCAGTACTAGGTAGGCACTTTACCAATTGAAATATATCCCTAGCCTGACAGTACTTAAATTAAATTAACAATGATCTCATATTATCATATTAATTAACTGTACTCTACTATATGGCAGATACTATTGTAAGTCCTTTATGTTAATTATCAGCTAGAGTTATGAAAATTAATCTATTAATACCTTAGTATAATGCCTGGTCCATATGATACATTCATTACTAGGTCATTTATCCATCAATTCCGTAAGATAACAGCTATTATCCTCATTTAATAAGGTAACAGTATTTAGGGTTAAGTATAAGTACACCCAAAGAATGTTATCATTAAAGTACCAAGCTGGCATTCAAAATCAGAGAGACCCAATCAGCAAGTTTGTCTTCTTACTAACTATTAGCAGAATTGAAAATTCTAAGTCAGTTGTGTTTGATAGATTCCAAATCACACATTGATGGATGAGTGGTATGCTACTCTTCTACAGGCGGATTACCATGGAGGTATGCACTCAAAGAAATCACCACATCATTCTCCAAAAGACATTTCTATTGGGTTCTTCTTCCCTTATACTATGTGACTATTCTTCATCTCTTTGCAGTGGACACTGGAATGAAACACAGAGTCCTCCATGATCCAGAGAAATAGGACCACAGCTCAGTAGACCCAATATATGCCACTAAATGCATCAGTCTGCAGTCCCATCACTAATTAATCAGTCACACTTTTAGACTCATTTTGCCTTGAATTAAATTTGCGTGTATGTGTCTGTATGTGGTTATGGGCCTAGTTGCATGCAGGAGAGTGCATCAGGTCCCTGGAGCTGGAGCTACAGGCAGTTGTGAGCCACCTCATGAGTGTGCTGGGAACTGAACTCAGGTCTTATGCAAGAGAAGTTTGTGTTTTTAAATCACTGGGACATCTTTCCAACCCCAGAGTTTGTAGTCTTGATCCTACATTTCTTAATCTGAATAGTGGTCATGTGCTCAGAGGCAGATAGATATTGAGACAAGGAAGCCAGGATGAATCTACCTCATCTACATCATGAGGTTGACATCGTATGCAAATCAAATAATTTTGAGGTAGTTTTCAAAAAGGGACAATGCAACCAAAGATGTTATTTTAAAAATGACTTTCCTTGAACCTTAGTCAGCCCTACATAGGAATCCCCCCTGAATGCACCACCAGTGCCATGATGGTAACGTCAGATGGGACAACTATAAATTAACATTGAATTGTCAAGAAACATGTTCTGCTGCTCATTCCATTCTGTTTTAAAAGCTCTTTGGGGAAACTCCAACCCATTAGGACAAATAGATCACTGGAGGAGACACAAATGAAGCTCAGGACTGTTATTATTTCTCCAAGGGACTTACCATTTCTAGAAGGCTCAGGATCAGCTGGCTGTGTTTCCTGATAATGTTATAAGCTCTGCAGCAAAGCTCCACAAAGTCTTGAAAATGCTGTGTATTTTTTCCACCTTCGGTAATAAAGTACTCCATCTCTGAAGTAAAAATGAAAGGGGCTCGGTCCCTATAAATAAAAACAGTAGCAGTCATGAGGAGAAGGCGTGGTTTTTAGGGCTATCGTAGGTAGTTACCACAATGTATTTCCTGTCGATTTTAGTCCAGTGTGGGTCATTGTGGATCAGTGAAAAAAACTTAGTAATTGAGGGCTTTGAATAACTTGGCTGCAGTAGAGAAGAAAGCATAAAGATTGCTACGACATCCATCTATATTGTCTCAAATTAATTCCCAATTACACTTGGATAGAATGTATCTACTGAGAGACGATAGGCTCTATAAACAGCACAAGTTAGAGCTGCGCAAAGTCGTTACTGAAAGTATATTTACTGATGCATTTTGAGATGATAGAACTTGAGTTCAACATTACAGTGCCTTAAAAAACCATTTTCTTCCCTTGGAAGGCAGACTCCTTAGGATGAGAGTTTGGATAAAGTTTAAGATATTATAATAACAAATTCTTCCAGAAGATAATTTATGAAACAACAACAACAACAGATGTAATCAATTCACTGTCATATGCTTAGCGAACAGGGTGTTTTCTAAAAGATAGCCATAATTCATTTCATACATGACTCAGTAAAAACACTGAGCACACAAAGACATTGCAGACCGTGTTTTCACACAAGTCATACTGCCCCCTGTAGTCCAAGGGATGGAAAAACAGGTCAAATTTCCCAAATTGTTATTAGTGTCTCTAGGAGAAGCAGGTGGGGGAGGACAAGAGGTGTCTTTAGCTGATGAGGTCTCAGCAGTTAAATCAATGAGGGGGATTTTACACCAATGTGTCTTACAGTCTTCAATAGCATCTAGATAGGGACACAAATGTAGGTAAACTAGAACAAAATATGTTTTAAATGTGACAGTCTGGGTTCAAATAGGATTGCACCAAGTTACAACTGAGGGAATTGAGAGGTAGTTCACGGTCACTTTAGAATAGAATAGTGTCCTATGCTGATACAGGCTTTGCTGTTTTAATAAAAAGGCAGTTGAGCTGGAAATCCCACCAATATGACTCAACTAGACCTTTCCAAAGTATGAGAACTCAAATGAAGAAGTTATGTGAGCACGTCTCAGACAGGGGACTCTGATTGGAGACAAAGCATTTTTTGAAATAGCATTTGGTTGTGGTTGTTCTGATGTGTGACTTTAAATCTGGGCACTGTGGTTCACACAGTGCTCCAGAGGCTAAGGCAGACTGTGAGTTTGAGGCCAGCCTAGACTACATGTTTAGTTCCAGGCTAGCCTGGTCTCAGAAGTGAGATCCTGTCTCAGTATAAAATAATAAAGTTGGTATTTTTCGTACTACCCTGACTTCAAGAGAAGTCAGAGTACCGAAAACTTTCACTCGGCTTGCTTAGGCTTGCTTTGCCTTTCTTTGTCCCAAAATGTATTCAATAAAGTGTATTGAGCCCCAGCACTGAGCAGAACCTCTCAAGTGCCAACTGTAACGTCTCAAACTGTGATCACTAAATTTTGCTCCTGGGCTTTCCCACTCATCCTATGAGGTAATTTTTGGGTCCACATTTCAGCAAAGCTGGGAGAAGAGATGTTAGAAACACAAGATAAAAGCACAGGTTCTAATCTTGAACTTGCTGTGACTTCATTTTTTTGAGTTTAAATTGGGTACCAAACACTCAGCTGTTAGACTTCTTGAGGGGCCCAACATGGGAAACATTTATGTGCCTGGCTGTGGTGGTATTGTTTTCCCCAAAATATTGTGTACCTTAATAAACTTATCTGGGGTCAGAGAACAGAAAAGCCACTAGGTAGGCGGTGATAGCACACACCTTTAATCCTGGCATTCCAGAGATAGAAATCCCTCTGGATCTCTGTGAGTTCAAGGCCACATTGGAAATAGCCAAGCATGGTGACACACACCTTTAATCCCAGAAAGCCAGCCTTTAATCCCAGGGAGTGGTGGTACAAAACAGAAAGATATATAAGGCGTGAGGACCAGAAACTAGAGGCATTTGGCTGGTTAAGCATGTGGCTGATTAAGCATTCAGGCTTTTAAGCAGCAGTTCAGCTGAGAGCTATTGGGATGAGGACACAGAAGCTTCCAGTCTGAGGAAACAGGACCAGCTGAGGAATTGGCAAGGTGAGATAGCTGTGGCTTGTTCAGTCTCTCTGATCTACCAGCATGGACCCCAATAACTTGTCTCGGGTTTGATTTTATTAATAAGAACTTTTAAGATTCCTGCTACACCTGGCTCATGGAGAGTACCGTGCACTCAGGGAATGCCACAGCTGGAAGAGGATCCATGCACAGAGCCCAGGCTGCAGGCCCCATGATCCAGTTCTCAAGTTTGGGTTTTGTACATCACTAGTTCTTGTTCTTGGATCTCATTCTTCACCAAATGGGTGGGGACACTTGATTATTGGTATTGCTGAGAGGATCACACAGCTTAAATGGCAGAAAGCACTTACTGCCACATGGAAAGCTCTCAGTACACTTTAGATATCAGTCTTGTATGTTATTGTAAGTCTTCAAACAGCCAAGAGTGTTTGCAGAGCTGAACTAGTCACAGCTAAGCCTCCCTCTATCTTTTCACTAAAAACATGCCATCAGCTCCCACTTTTTACTTTAAGATTGAATTTAATCCTGGTTTATCACTATAAACTGCTTGGCTACATGGGTCCTTAGGCTTACCTTTCCTTTTGTTGTACGTTTGAAGGATCGGTACCCTTGTAGTTTCTACTCTCAGTAAGTGTAGTGGTTTGAAGACTAAATGTGCTCCATAGGCTCATGCTTTAAATGCATGTTCCCCAGTTGGTGGTGTTTTTGGGGGGATGTTATGGAATCTTTAGGAAGTGGAGCCCTGCTGGAGGGAATACAACTCTGAGGGTGGACTTTGCGATCCCCACCCCACTTTTTATTCTCTCTCTGCTGTGTATTGATATATGAAAATATGACCAGCCAGCTTCCTGCTCTGGCAGCATGCCACACCCGCCCCACTATAAGGGATTCTGTCCCACTGGAACGATAAGCCAATGCAAACCTTTCTATTCTTTAAGCTGCTTTTGTCCCTGGCATTTTATCGCAGCAACAGAAAAGTGCCTTATGCACCAGTGTTTCAGCAGAGTTTTAGGAATATTATCTTAGTTAGGCTTTACTATTGTTGTGAGGAGACACCATGACCATGGCAATTTTATTTTTTTATTTTTTGGTTTTTTTTTTAATTTTTTTTTTTTGAGTCAGGGTTTCTCTGTGTAGCTTTGGAGCCCATCCTGGAACTCGCTTTGTAGACCAGGCTGGTCTTGAACTCACAGAGATCCACCTGCCTCTGCCTCACGAGTGCTGGGATTAAAGGTGTGCGCCACCACTACCTGACCCATGGCAACTCTTCTAAAGAAAACATTTAATTGAGGGAGCTCACTTACAGTTCAGAGGTTCAGTCCATCATGGTGGGGAGCATGGCAGCATGCAGGCAGGTATGGTGATGGAGAAATAGATGAGTGTCCTGTATCTTGTAGGCAACAGGAAGTTGACTGAGACACTGGGCAGTATCCTGAGTGTATTAAACCTCAAAGCCTGCCTCCACAGTGACACACTTCCTCCAACAAGCCCAGACCCACTCCAACAAATCCACACCTCCTAATAATGCAGCTCCTTATGAGATTATGGGATTATGGGTGCCAGTTACATTCAAACTACCATAACTATCCTAGACTTCTAAAATCAGAAATCAATCTACATTTTTTTCTTTTCTATCTTATACTATGTTTACTGTAAATTAAGCTTTGGAAGTAGTTTTTGAAAAGTCTAAAATCCTACAAATTCCTGAACATTTCTAATGTGGCAGATACACTTTTCTCTTTTCAGCTGATAAGACTACAACTGGCCAAACTGATTTCTCTTAGAAACTTGTTGTGGTTCTGTCTCCATGAAATGACAACTGCTTCTTCCCTGGTCCTGCCATGGTAAATCAGGTGCAGAAAACCCACACAGAAGCTCAAGTACCTGAGAGAAACATCCAAATGGGAGAAAAATGTAAACTAACAGTAATATTGAAGAGACAGATTTCACTGTGTAAATATCACAGTCAAAATGTTTAGGGAGCCCAACAAAATAAAAGCTTCCCTTTATATATATATTTTGCTCACTTTCAATAAACTTTATAAAAATAAGAATTGTACTAGAACTCTTCTGTAAATGAAAGGAAGCATTAGATACAGCAAGGGATCCATCTGGTGCCTGTACATTGCACAAGCTTCAGCTCCACTGTGCTTTGTGAACTGACTCAAAAGTGAACCTAATTCTAGATCGTAGACTTAGGGGCTTGAGGCCTCACTGAAGTTTTGTGTTATTAGAAATCCAGGACATAAATTGTTTTCCAGATTTGTCGCTTCACTGGTGCTTGTCAGAGCTGAATCTGCTTTTGTTTCTCTCCTCTGACCCTTTCGACTGTTTTCATTTCCTATACCTCTTTTTCTTCCCTCCATCGGTCTTTCTGTCTGTCTGTCTCTCTGCGTTCTCACCTTCCCTCTCTCCTTCCCGCTTACTGTCCTTTTTCTGATGCTGACTCAGTGATAAAGATTAAGATGTTTTCCTTGTGATAAATCTTCCATGGCTGGCAAGATGGCTCAGTGGGTAGAGACACTTCTCAGCAAGCCTGGAGAGCCGCCTTAGATCCCTGAGAACCACATGATGGAAGGAGAGACCCCACTTCCCCAACTTGTCCTCTGACTTCTACTTGTGTACCCAGGCACACACATACTTACACACATTCATACAACATAAACACAATATGTCAAAGTTTTTAAAAGAAATCTTCCTCAATATAATCTATTCCTTGCTGAAAGTCTCGATTTTTTTTCAAGGCCCCAAGTGAAATGTATGCTTTTCAGCACAGAGGGAAGTATTCCTCCTTCCTTTATATGGCCTTCACATCTGAAACAATATGCTTATAGTCTTCTGGTACATACAGAAAATAAACGAAGCTCACATAGTGAATAGCTGGTGATAATTTAACATTTTATGTGGGAAGACCACACAGTAAGCTTGTTACGATTCTGTCATTCTGTTTCCAAAATTAACTTTTGCATAAACGTATGACTAGCCTTTCTCCAAAACTACCATTGTGTAAAAATGCTGAGAGTATTTTCTAGATTTCCAGCAGATGTAAGGAGTGGCTTGGTGATTTGAAAATGCTGATATCCTTGGAAATGTAAGGATACATTATAAGCACATAGTAACTATTAAGGAGATAAATTTGTTCAATATAAGGAACAATATGCCATTCATATTTGACATTTGCTGTTACTTTTATGTCAGCTCTCCGTGTAGCCTTACAGTGGACATAATTCTGTGCAAGGTCATTAGTACACTGAGATCATTGTCCTAAGGATTTACCAGTGATGTCTCCATTAAGGACTCAGACATTTAGGATCTGTTGCTACTCAATAGGTGACTTGAACCTAGAGGGGTGGCTCTCAAATGTCATAGCACTACAGTTAACCACCAGTAGGCATTACTTAGAATCTGTAATAGAATGTGCAAGGCCTCTAGGTGAGAGTAAAGTACATTTAAAATCACTGTGTTAGAGTCTGGAGATATAGCTCAGTTGATAGTTGCCTGTCATACACAAATTCTTGAATTCCACTCCCAGTACTGCATAAACATGGGTGTGGGGGGGCATGCTTGTGATCCCAGAATTAGAGAGGTGGAGTTGGGAGGATAAGGAATCTAAGGGTTATCTTGGCTACATAGTAAGTTTGCAGCCAGCCTGGTAAACATGAGACCCTGCCTTATTCCCTCCCTACAAAAATAAAAATGGTACATAGGCAATTTAAACGTATCAAGTAACAATAATAACGTTATGAAAATATTGTTCTATCTGCAATATGAAGAGATAAGAAGGGTATAATTTGGAAAGATCAGATGAGCTTTGTTTTTGTAAAAAGTTTTAATCTCACATGATAATAGCTTATGTTAGGATTAGGTTTGTGGGCATACAGATCCAGAGAAGTGGAAAGACTTAAAACATGTTCCAAAATAATAAATGAGAAGATGTGATAGCGTAGAAAAGGAGGAAACAGTGATGTCAAGTAGGTTCTCCTCCATGTGTAGCAGCAAGACTGAAGAGCATCATTCAGAGTGACTGACATTTGTATCCATGTTACACTGGAGTGCCTTGGAAACTTACATCAACGCAGATGACCAAGGTCAGAACATATGTTTCAGGACCTTAGACAAAAGATCTAAGCTGGAGGTAAATTTCTAAGAGTCATACTACTGTCTTTCTTTATGCTACCCAATGCTCTCATTAAAGTCCCTGAAAAAGACAGACATACCATTCAGTGATGTCAGCACTCAAGAAAAAAAATGGGATTTTAAGTTTCTTAAGTGTCTCTTGCCTCACAAATTTCAGATATGAACTCAAAGAAGTTAGTGATATGAAAATATCAACAGATTCAGATAACAGAAAACAAACAAAAACAAAAATCAGGAAAACCCGTTTTCTCTAAATAAAGAACCAAAAAGGAAAGCCTAATAAAATACAATGTTTTAAAAGTAAATCAATTTCCTCAGCCAAATATTTTTAGAAGAAATAGTGATTTCATTTCTACCTACACGCCGAGACATCACATCTTACCTGGCTGCAAGGTGGCACCCTTACCTCCCAGCAGGGTGTGATCACTGGGCACCAGTGAAAGCATACACATGTTGGTCAGTAGAATAGAATATACAACTCTGAAACAGACTATCCAACCATGGCAAACTGTTTCCTGATGATATTGTGAACACAATTCAAAGGACAATAGGTAGCCTTTGGACAATTGGGTATCCAGAGACATACATATATCTTGATCTAACCCTCTTAGCTAAAAACAAAAACAAACTAAAGATTAACATAAAGCATAATGCTCTAAAACTGTCACAAATATAAGAGAAAGTTTTGGGGACTGAGGGTCAGACACATCATTTCTGGAATTAAGCATGTTTGTGACATTGGTAAAACCCAATGTTAAAAGGGTGCAAAGGCAATCTAAAATCTGGAAAATGATCCTTGAAAATGATATAGACAACAAATAATTAGCATGAAGAATATAAAAATATTCTCAAATTTCAATAGTTAAAAAAATCAAATGATATAATTAGCAAACAGAGAAAGATATGAAGAGACATTTCATGTCCAAGGGTATGAAGATGATCAACAAACACATGAAAAGATATTCAACATGATTTGCCTTTATGCAGATTAAACCTGCAATGGATGATAGAAGACACCCAGAAGTATGAGTGAAAAATGACAAGAATGTGGAAAAACTGAACTGCTCATACCTTGTTGGTAGAAGTGTGCGTCAAATGTCTCATTTTGGCACATTATTTTCATTTATGAAAAACTGTTTGTCATCAGCTTGTTGAAATCAGCAACAATATACAGCTACCCTGTAACCCACCAGTTATGGCCCTGGGCATTTGTTGCAGAGAAATGCAGACTTATATTCATGAACTCCACACATGAGTTGTTCACAGCAGCTTTAGTCTAGTCGGTGGAGACCCTAAGGGATCCAGATGTCCTTCAACAGATGAATGGCTCCACAGGCTGTACTAAACTCAGATTGTGGAATGTTATTTGTCAGTCAAAAGGCAGAGCTTTGAAAACACAACAGCTTGGATTGACTCCCCAGATAATTATATTACAGTAAAAAAATAAAATCAAATCCTCAAATCATACATTCAAGATGATTCTATTTATATAACATTCTTGACATCACAAAACTGTAGAAAGGGAGAATAGATGGAAGACTGTCATGAATAAGGATGAAGTGGGATTGAGGATGAGAGGTAGCCAGGTGCACCTGGACAGGAGCTTCATAAGGAATGTGATGCGGAGAATCCTTTTTGTATCTTGACTATGTCACTTTTGACATCTTTTTGTGATAAATTATAATTCTACAAGATCTTATCATTGGTTAAAAACACAGGTAATGTATATATAAGACCTCTTTGTGTTGCTTATTATAATCACATGTGAATCTACAACTATCTCAAAAGATGTTATTAACATTTCTATTGTATTACCTGGATGGAGATGATAACAGTTTCCTGAAAAGTGTAGAGAAACAAGAGAAGAGGGAGTCTTGGAGAAGCAAACATTTGATGGCTTAGGAGAAAGAAGCCATTCTGGATAGACACTGAAAATGTTCTGCAGAAGGTAGTAGCAGAGGGTTTTCTGAGACAGGGGGATGCCTTGATGAAGGCAGTGGAAGAGTTGACACAGTGGAGACCTTCTGATAAACCATGAAAAAGGACAATGAGCTGTGCTCAGGTCAGTACAGATTTATTAAATAACAAAGAATAAACCCCAACGGATGAGCCTAGAGAATGAGTATGAAGGTGAAGAATTTACAGAAAACCTTTCCAGGAGTGAAGTTGAGCAGAGCAGCATGAAGACTCATGGAGTGGAGCAAAGTTATTTGAAATTTGTGGACTATGTTTACCTGATTGCTGAGACTATAATGATCCTCAAAAGAGGAGAGGGAAAGAGCTCTGAAACATCTGTTTGGGAAGACAAACATTTCGGTGCTGATGTAAGTAGGCGTGGGAAGTCTACATTCCATGTTAAAGCAGGCTCTTCTGGGATAGCTTTGTTTTCTCAGTGAAGTATGGGGAATAACTGGTCTCCTGATTGGAACACTGGGGGTGTGGGCACACATGTGTTGGAGAGTGAAAAACAGTCCTGCAGTGCACTGAAGGACAAGAGGTAGCAGTGTGATGGCTGTGTCATGTACTCCATTCCAGCAGCACAGGGCTCCTGAGCTCTGAGGTGCTTCATCTCTGCCTATCCAGGCTACGCACAACACGCAGAGGCCTTACCCCATCTACATCCAATCTCTTGTGTGCATATGTTATATATGTAAATGTCCACTATCCTGCATGTGCACGCATGTGCGTGTGTGTGCATATGTGCATGTGTATAGACTAGAAGAGGATGTTGCGTACCCTACTTTATCATTCTCCAGCTTATTCTTTTGACAGAGGGTCTCTCATTGAACCTAAAGGTAGCAGGCAGCAGGCAGCCAGCAAACTACAGACATATTCCTACCAGTGCCCCTCACAGTGCTGGGGTTATACCCACACATATGACCATGCTTGGCTTTTTATGTGGGTCCTAGGGATTTAATCTCAGGTTGTCATGCTTGTGCTTAGTTCTTTCTTACCCAAATGGCCATTTCCAAAGTCAGTAACCCTGTTATGTTTTTTAAATGTTTTCTATCTATCTATCTATCTATCTATCTATCTATCTATCTATCTATCTATCTATCTGTGTGTATGTGTGTGTGTGTGCATGCACATGCAGGAGTGTGTGTCTACCCCAGGAAACAAGCTCAGGTTGTCTACCTTGGTGGTAAAACTGTCTTCACCTAACTGAGCTGTATCTGCAGCCTACCAATCTTTAAAATAAAATTATTCAGCAGTTCTGTAACTTTATAAGCTAATACCAATTGAGAACAACTGGTAATGAATTTGTGGATTGGTGTCTTCTTGTCTCCAAGTGTCTTACCAGATGCTACTAAGATGTCATGTTTCAGTGATGCATTTGTGCTTAGAACTGAAGTAACAAGTCAGCCATAAGGTATACCTGGTTGTTATTATTAAAATTATGTTTCATGAATTCAAATGTCTTTGTTCTCAAGAAATTCCATGGTAACAGTAACATTAGCACTCACAGTGGAATTGCTCCTATTGTAAAATTGGGAGTTAAGGGAATGGACGAAGCATGCTGATTGCAACAATGAAGTCTGACTACACAAGGTGCTGTGTCCTTAAACTCAGAAGGCTTCTGCTCCTGAAATTCCCTCTAAACAAAGGTATACACACACTTAAAATATAAATAGCTCCCATTTAGTGAACACACACACACACACACACACACACACACACACACACACACTGGTGTGTACATCATGGCATGTGTGTGGACATCAGAGAAGAACTTGCAGAAGTCAGTTCTCTCCTTCTACCATGGTATCCTTGAGGTCAAACTCAGGCTGTCAGGCTTGACAGCATGCACCGTACCCACCAAGTCGTCTATCCAGCCCTTTAGAAAGCTTCCCCTTTAAAGAATGCAAACATGAATTATTTAAGGCACAATAATTCCAGAAACACCTTTCTCAAATGTGAGTCATGTAGTCTAGGCAATATTGCAGGCTTCACCTCAATAACTTGGGGTGATCTCTGGTCATATTAAAGTCTATAGAATGGTCATGAGTAGGCTCCAAAATTTAAGTCATGCATCCTAAGTATTATTATTTATACCTGTTTAATATTTTGATGGTAAAAATAAAAGCAGTGCAGAGTTCTGCCTGCTTTACATTAAAAAAGAATATGCCCATATCAAAGAGAACATCCCTGGTTACTTCCTCACTTAGCCTTAATTTTTGCATCCTTCACAGTTCACATATCTTGTTAGGCATTTGACCGTATGTTTTAAATGTATGAATTTAATACATATCATGACTGTAAATATGTGATAAATGTGTCACAGGGCACTAACTAAAGGAACTGCCACCTGTCCCAAGGCAGTGGACAACCAGCTGTGTTGGAAATCTGGAGAAATGGGAGCTTCATGGCAACATCTAGTGGTTATGATGCTGTTGACTAGCACCTTTGCATGCACTATAACTAAGACTATTCTCTGCCTTCACTTGAAAAACACAGAAAATAACAGTACCTGCACTGAGGCATTTCTGTCTCAATTCCTGAAACTATCATGTGTCAAGTATGTATAAGGCTTTCAAAGTTATTTTTGACAGTTTTCACAGAATATGAGCCCACACTCCATGATGCAGCCCCTAATACAGAACACATGCTTTGTGCCTGTATCAAACCGCAGCAATCTGGAGAGAGCTACAGCTTCAGTACCAGTGATAGCGGGAGGGGATACAGAAAGAAATGGAAACACCAGGCTGACATGGACTTAGGACCATAAAATGTGCCTGCTGAAATCTATGAGCACCGCAGTATTCCTTCCTTTAGTGGGGACACTGATAAGAGTCAGTAAATGGAAGCACAGAGACTTTAGTCTCAGGATTGAAAGATTTGAGTGTCTGAATGATGTACTTGGTACTTGAACTGAAATTCAGGACTCAGTAATGAGACACACTTTGTCACTATTATCAAGATTTTTTTATTACTTTTGTGAAATTGAAATGTTTGGGTCATGAAGAAATACATAGCAACATTAAGATGTGTTGTTTTAAATACGTCTGAATGCTACGAACTTCCCTCATTGCAAATGGCATCATTAGTGTAGGCACAAATGGCTGAAGTGCACTGGGGATACTTAAGCTTACCTTTTCTTTGATATCACAAATGACCTACATTTCAGAAAGCACATTTTGCTGCCCAACAGAAAGAACACAAGTCTCTTATCTAATATCCATGAGTTAATTGGGAAGGCAAATCTGGAGTCTCCATTGAGTAAGATAGAACCTTGTGTAATTAGGTAGCTCGGGGAAACCACACATGAGCAATATAACCACAGTGTCAATGTGAGCATGCTATTACAGAATGAACAGCAAACCCCCATGAGATCTCCATGCTCTCAGCAATTATCAGCTGAGGAGAGCTTCGCCAAGGATTTCTTAAATGCAAAACATTTCCCCTCTTGTCCAGACCCTTGTACAAGCACCATGTGTCCGAAGTCTTTGGGAAGTCCCTCATTTTTAACTCTTTAATAACTTCCAATACTGAGTCAGGAGCTCCTTTGAGGCTCAGGTATATCCTGGCTCTTGTTTGAAAAGTATAGACAGAAAACAGCAACCTCTTCAGAACAGTTAAGCCTCCTCGATATGTCTATGGCCTGCATTTGTAGAGAGCCAGGATTTAATGAGGGCTAGAAAACTGATGGGATCCTCAAAATTACCGTGTGTTTTTCCTTTGCGTCATAGATAAGGGGATGTGCACAGCTATGCTTTCCATAGAATTCTGGTACTTTCTTGGAACAGAATTAATCTGGATATGAGAACAAGTTCCTCAATGCTCTAATGCGTGGGTGAAAGTCATGCTTGTGGCACCACGTTTAAAGTAAGCATCTAAAAGCAGGTCAAAGATGAACCCAAGTTACTCCTGAAAGCATTTTTGCCTCATGTAGTTGTAGTCTACAAGAAATAGACTTAGTATTTCTTACTAAGCTCAGAACTGAGTCATTCACCCAGCATGAGATGCACAGCATTTTTCCTCCCTTCCTCTGTCCCTCCGTCCCTCCGTCTGTCCGTCCGTCCCTCCCTCTTTTCCTTGCACCCTCCATTTGTCACTCCCCTCTTCCTTCCTCCTCACTTTCCTATGCAGGTAAACGGGTGCATGCTATACAGATATTCTCCCACAAGGCCATATCCACAGCTCAGCGGAAGTTCCTCTGCTACACTCACTTTGGAGGTGTGTTTGTAAACTTTCCTTGAGAGTAGACTTAGAATCAGGGCTAAGCAGGACTGACAGAGAGAAGTACATTGTACTCTAGACAGGCTAAGAAGACAGCATAGGTGGCAGACAAGGCTCATGGAGGGCAGGATGATCAGTGTTTACAATGCTCTCTCTTCCATCTCTTTTCTATTTGTTCTCAAACTTTTCTCAGCCATCCCATTTTTTTCCAGCTGAAACCTACAGAATTTTCTCATTGAAGAAAATTAATTTATGAGTTTATGAACTTTGCCAATTGCCATGGGATAAATATCCCCATTATGGCTGATTTCTAACTTGTAACGTGCTATCATCAGGGATGTTGTTGAGAAGTACAGTACAGGGAATGGGCTCTTGCAAGCCCACATGACATGGACCAGGTCCAGTCCACCTCTGCCTGTAACCAAAATTACAACACAGGTTAGGGATGGCTTGCTAAATATATTACCACCCTCTGAACTTTCTATACACATTGAATCATTTAATCTTCAACAAAACTCCACATTATAGGTGAGAAAACTGAGGCACAGAAATGGAATTTACTGAAGAGTGTATGTAAAGTACTTGATAACTCTAGGACTTAACATACAATCTCTCTCTCTCTCTCTCTCTCTCTCTCTCTCTCTCTCTCTCTCTCTCTCTTTCTCTCTAACACACACACACAGAGCTTATCCTCAGAGTAGCTGACCTTAACCAGTATTCATATAACCTCTAAAATTATTTTTATTGCAGGGCTTTTAATGTAGATATTTACTTCTAACAGTGAGCATCAGCCCATTGAGACACCAGCTTCCTGTGAAGTTCTTGCCTCAGGGAAGCATGCATGGTCAATGACACAAGGCTTTCCTGGAGTATGAAAAGTGGATTGTTAAACATCCAGAAATGACAGACATGAGAAAAATGTAAAGTGTTGGGTACTAATTGTTTTTAATGAATAAAACACGGGATAACATGCTTCTTGCAAAAAAAAAATCTACAAGAAAGACTTAATCTTTTGCTGCCCCTTTAGCACTCTGTGTGGACAGGTAAGGAGACCTGGAATCTGCTGCCCCAAGCTCACTTCTGCTGGCCTTTCAACATCCTATGCAGTCAGTGAACCATAGTGAATTAAAAATAGAATTTCATGGCTACTCAATATTCTTAGAATAAATGCTGGCTGAGTGCTCAGCCCTAAATGAGACCCCCTGGAAGCCTCAGAGAAGGCTGTTGAAAAGTAAGTGGAAAGGATGTAAGAGCTGGGGAGATATGTGGAAAGCCATCTTCAGGGTAGGACACAGCCATTGCAAATATGATCTCACAGTAGTACTAGACCTGCATAAGACTTTGTGCCTGTCAAAGTCATCACGGACTGGGGATGGGTTCATGGGACCCTACTGCTCTATTCTAATTAGCTTTTCTGTTGTTGTGATAAACACCGTGCCCAAAAGTTACTTGGGGAGGAAAGTTTATTTTAGTTTATACTTCTAGGTCACATACCATTAATAAACCACAAAGGAGCACTGTCTGCCAGCTAGCTCTAGCTAACCCATGTTCAGATCACACACACACACACACACACACACACACACACACACACACACACACACAACAAAAAAACCCAGGACCACCTGCTCTGGGTGGCACCATTCATAGTTCATTGGGCTCTCTTTTACCAATTAGCAATCAAGAAAATGTCCCACAGAAAAGTCATAGGCCATTTTGATTGAGGCATTTCCTCAACTTAGGTTCCTGTTTCTCAGGTGACTTCAGTTTGTGTCACATTGACAACAAAAACTAACCAGTGTACCTTCCATGACGAACTGTTGGCAACTGATGGACTCTAGGGAAGGGACAGTCATTGCCTTTGGTGCTGTGCCAGATGCTGAGCCCATAAAGTTCCAATGAAAAGGTCCAAATCTGTGGCCCCACAGAGCATCCAGTTAAAATTAGTGGGAAACAAAACACAACAAAAGGCATGAATGTGGGAAAGGGACCTGTAGGGAGGCCTGGGCAGGAATGGCAGGAGTGGAAGGAATATAAGAGAGAGCAGGGGAGTGAGACTAAACAGAACACATTGTATCCATGTTTGAAATTGTCAAAGAACAAAGTTAATCAATTAATACTATGTAGGAAAGACAGACAGAATGACTTAGTGTAAGACAGGCATTGCCAAAGTGCAAGTCCATGTACACTGACAATGTAACAATAAATAAGAATTTGAAAAAGTGGGTTAGGAGAGGAACTGTGGTTCCAAACGAAGCTCTTCTTAGTTCATTCTGCTTTATAAGAGTAACCAATAAGAACTTATCACATTCAAGTTTGTTTATTGCTACAGTCTGTCTTATAGAATGAAGAAGTTTCTATATAGACATTATTACCAAAGAACTTACTGAAAATTTGATTGTGGGTGCACAATTTCATAATTACTTTTATTTATGACTTTGTTAGAGAAAATGGAGAAACAAAGATTATAATTAAGCAATACTTCAAAGGAAAATCCACTTGGCTTTAGAAAGCTGGGAAATTCCTTGTTATTTCCATCTCAGAGATTAGGCAAATAGTCCCCAAATCCTTAAGCAACACTGGGGCTGTGATGCCCTTTGATTTGGTCTGCTAGTGTCAATCCTTCTTAATCTCACAATTACAGCAATAAGAGGGGAGCACTTGTTTATGTATGGCGTGTGAAATCCTTCACAGTGGTGGCTGAGATGTGTTTGTTTCCTTAGAAGTCAGAGAACATACAGCAGTTGCAGGACCAGCTTTGGCACAGGGCTGAGAATTCTACATTTCCAGAAATCTCAGGTCTTGGGAATGTTCTATTTTATTTTATTTTTTGTCTCCCTAGACTTTTTCCCCCATGATGCATCTCCATGGGCTGCTCATAGACACTAAACCTCTGGCTTCTCCTCTGAGACATTTCTTTAAAGCAGCATGCCTGCCCTAGCCACTTTCACTCCAATTATTTGCTCTGTGTTTCCTATGAGGAATTCTTATTTCCTTCACACCACGTCTTTGCTTATTAATTTAATGCTGCTTTTAGTTACTTTTCTCATTACCTTGACAAAATACCTAGAAGGGTTTGTTTTAACATGTAGTAGGAAGGCATACGGTTGGTTCATCACAGAGGCTCAAACATGATGGTCAGAGTGTAAAGTTGTACTGTATCCTTCTACAGTCAGGAAGCAGAGCAGAGAGGACACAGTGGCGAGGGACCAGAAAACATTAAGCCCCTTCCTGCCCACCTCCCAGTGACTCATTTCTTTTAGTCAGGCTCTACCTCCTGAAGGTCCCAGAACCTTTAAATCAGAGCCATCATCTGTAGCTCCGTAGATCCAGGTTCATGAGCCTATGTAAGACACTTTGTACTCCAACCACAATAGTGAAGGATGGGATTGTACAGTTGTTTACTAATCTACCCACAGTGCCTTGGTGGGTGCTCACTAAATATCTGAGGGATGATGCAAGGCTAAGTCAGATTGGAGAGTTGGCTAATTGCACTATGTTAAAATACTGGTGGTTATCCCCTACAGGCAATATACCAGATGGATTAGGACCATCAACTCGTGTATAATTTCCTATTCAAAGTTTATGAGAAAACAAAAACATCAATTGAATCAATTAGCTGGAATAGATTTAGTAACCTATGGAAGAAGATCAATATAATTTCTTAACATTTTAAAGAAACTCTCTTCTGTTAATAATTTACAAAAAAAAAAACCTCTTTCCTTCCATCTTATTAGACTTATAATCATACTTATATTACCCTGGGGGATTTGTACAAGTTACTTGATGGGCTCTTCTGCCATTACACACTATATATTATTTAGAACATTGCTTAATTATTGTAATAAATGTTTGTGAACTGACCTTTTTATACCGCCAAATGTTTGTGCATGACCCAAGAATTTTCCAAAGTCAATATGAAACATGTGGCCTGACTTTGTCAGCATGATATTGTCATTGTGTCGGTCACAGACTCCCAAGATGAATGTTACCACGCACCAGCCAGCACAAGAGTAAAAGAAGTTCCTCAAGGCCTGTCAGTTGAGAAACGATGACACAACATGACAATGGTAAAGAGAAAAAGCATCTATAATTATCTACCATCTATTTCTGGTATATATCATCTATAGGTCCATTTGTCTATTACATATCTTTATTTTTATTACCTATTATGTATTATATCTATATAATCATCTATGTTTCTATCAATCATCTATCTATAATCTATTCCTATAATCTATCTATCTTACATTTTCCAAGCTATTTAACAATGGTAGATGAAAAGTCAGGGCATAACAAAAGATATTTAATATAGAAGTTTATTTATAAAAATTGGAGATTGTATGCAAATAGGTGGAAGCTGCTGGAAGGATTCAATTTCAGAAAGCATCATCTCTAGAATGTGATTTCTGTGAGAGACATATCTGAGTGAAGAGATTCTTTATGTATAGCCAGGAACTTCACCCAGAAGGAAAACAAAATGCAGAGACTTTCATCTAGTTAATATGCCAGTTAAACTGGGTCATTCTCACATGGCTGATGAGTGAGTGAATTAGAACTCAAGGTGGATTTAATTTACTTTTCCATAAATCACAATATCCAATGGACCAAGGCATATTCTTATTTAAGTGCATTACTTAAAATTAGTTCCAGAAGAACAAACCTTTTCATAATCTTCCTTTAAGTGGTTGTGTTGACTGAACCACTTCTTGATGGTGTTTTCTTTCAGTGGTCCTATCAGCCCAGAGTGGAGATGGATCTTGGCAAGCGTCACAGCATCTGGCACCATCTCTATCAATCCTGGATGATAACGGAAAGAGATTAAAGAACGAGGTTAGCCTCGTTCCCCAGGATGAGGAACACTTGGACCATGGACCTCAAAGTGGGTGGCAGCAGTGTTTATCAGCACTGTTTGGATTTCCTCCTTCCTCTCAAACCATCTTCTTGTGTAGAGGGCTCCTGATCATTCTCCTAAGTCTCATCAACATGAGTTTGTTAGGGTTTCATCAGATCTATCAGAAGTAGCTTAATGTTTTCTTTCTAGAACCATGGTAGAGAGCCAATATAGATGGTCTCATGGAAGCCCATGGTCACCAGAAGAGCAGATTGACTGTCACATGTATGGAAAGTGGTGAAACTTTATAGGAGGACATTTACATTTAAATAGTGAATCTGTTTCTGCCTTCCATGAACAAAATATAATTCCCTCAACAAACCTGTCAAACACATGATAAAAATCTCTGTTCAGAGTGCTGAAGAAGTGGTGCCTTGGTAAAGAGTTTGCTAAAAGAGCCTGAAAACTGGAGTTCAGACTCCAGGATTTCTGTAAATGTCAGGAGGTCATGGTGGTATGCCTATAAATTCCAGAGGTGGACAAAGGCAAGGTGGGTAGCCAGATTCCCAGGTCTGAAAGTCCGGGATTCAGCAAGAGAATCTCCTCTTTCTTCTCGTCTTCAACTTCCAGATAGTGCTGCCTATATATGCACGGACGTGGAGCCATCCACTGGAGCATGGGAATCCCACCAGTGGCCACATCCTCAAAAACAAGGATTCATCATCCCACCTTAGAAACTATCAACTGTCAATGGTTCCTCAGTACAGGGGAGGGTTTGCATATTGTATGCCCCATTTGTGCTTGAGTTTCAGCTGGCTTGATGTTGTGCAGGTCTTGTGAAAGTAACCCCTAGCTACTCAAGTTCAGAGTGCAATAGCCATGTCAGGTCCAGAAGATAGGAAGATGTGGGGGGAGTTGGAGGAGGAAAAAAGGAGTGCTTATAATCATATTTCATGTAAAAATCCTCAATAATTTTTATAAAAGACTATTCCCCAATATATAGAGTGGAGAGTGAAGGGGAAGATATTCCACTTCAACCTTTAGCTTTCACATGTATGTGCATACACATGAATTTGTACCCATATGCAAAAACATGGATGCACACATTACTACACACACACACACACACACACACACACACACACACACACACACACTAAACTTTGAAAACAAAATTCTGTTTAGATTAATGGAAGCACCTCTGTTAAATTTCTGAGAGTGAACAGAGAAGCCATGGAGGGAGCCACATGCCCCTTTCCTGCCAGATAACATTAAGGAGAAACTGTAATAATGATTTCATTTAAAAGGGAGAGTGTATTGATTGAACTTAAGTAGGACCTTTGCCTCCACGACCTCTCATCCATCAAGGCTTTTGACTGTGCTCCTAAGATTGTTATCCTGTATAGACTAAAAATCAGAGGTCTTGAAAATATTTATATGTTAACGACCTTAGGAACATAGTGAAAACAGTACAAATAGTATTTCAGCTTCTCCGTAGATGAGTATCCCCCAGTAATTCTCTAGACACTGCTTTATAAATAAAATTACTGAAATAAATTGAAATCTAGACTTTCTTATATTTGCAATCCTCACCATAGTTAAGAGATAAACAAATACTAAAGGACGAGGAGCACCAGAAAAATTCTATGACCACAGAGAGGGCCATAAAACTGAATGCTTTTTGAACAATAGGTATCCAATAATCCCAGAATCTAATGAAAGTGTAACCTTGTCTCCTGAAAATGGCATTCATTTTACTCTCTGTTTTTGTTGAAGAAATGTTCTGTCAGCATAATTCCTGCTGTAAATCTTGCTGTCAAGAGGGCTCTTGGTACACAGAGGGGGAAATAATGTCTTCTGCCATTTGCCACTTGGGAAAGTCTACAGTTGTTTATTTAGAAATTACTGATTAACTATGAAATATGAAAGATTTTGCACTGGGACACATGCTGCGATAACAAACAGACATGAGTAGATGGAACTGTAGCTTTCCACCAGAACCCAGCATTTATTTGATTTCTAAGCACAGGTGATCCATGGGAGATTAGAAGCACAGTCTGGCTAAGCTGGTTTCATTCTTACTTCCCCAGAAGATTAGGATATGAAAGAATTAGGTCCCTTCTGTGAGATCAGGAAGGGTAAAAAGCAAGAGATGACAATTCCAATGCAGCAGTAATCAGAGCTGTTTAAGAAGTTAGGAAAGGGTTGGGGACCACTTGGCTTGAAGCAGGGCCCTACTATTGGGACAAAATAAGTTTGTCTGTGATCTACAGTGGTTCCAGAGTCAGCTGAGAGGGATTCTGCTTTTAGCAGATAACATCTCAGGATACACTGGCTAGGGCCCTGCTTCCAAGGCCCCAGGAAGAGAGGACCTTCATAGTGCATTTTGCAACAATGGGTCTAAATAGTAGATCTCTTGGAATTAAAAAAAAAATGACCACATTATTTAGGATTTTTTCCCAGAGTAAGTGAATGAAGCTGTATAAAAGATAAAGAAAAATGTGGTGTATACACAATGGAGTCACAAAGAAGAATGGAATGATCTTGTCTGCTGGTAAATGGATGCAAAGAGAGACCACTAGATTATACTAAGTGAAAAAACTAGGGTCAGAAAGACAAATACTATATTTTCTTCCATTTGTAGACCCTAAGTTTTTTTTAGAGATATGTGAAAACACACACACACACACACACACACACACACACACACACACACACACACACACACATCTATGTGTATATGACATGCAAGCAGAATGGAGGCTTCAGGAGGGAAGGAGACCAACATGAAGAGGGAGAGAGGTAGAAGGAGAAAGAAAAGGGTATGAGGGTGGATATGATCGAAACACAGGATGTACTTTAAGGAAATGCTCTTTATTGAACTCTACAGTATATAGGATGAATAGTCACCATTAAGACTATTTTAAAAAGAGAAAATACTTAGAGGTAGTGTAACTACATAGGAAACACCATGGCTTTGTGCAATTGCAAGCATTAACATGAACTTTAGCAAAATAAAAACATCAATACTCGCCCCAAATAAAACTGACCAATGAACCTAACCATTTAGTCTTTCATTTCATTTTTATATCTGGATTTTAGAAAGGAAAAGAAATATTGAGTCATGTTCAAGTGTGCATGTTTGTTCATTTTGACTGATTTTATAGCTATTCAAAATTCTTTTAAAAATTAAATGTCAGTTCTAGGCCAGTGAGATGGCTCAGTAGGTAAATCTTCTGCCACTCAAGCCTGATGACCCCAGTTTGATTCCCAGGGTCATCATAGTACAAGGAGAGAACTGATCCCCAAAACTGTCACTTGACTTCCACCCATGTCCCATTGCATGCATGCTTCCACCCACCCACATTTTGCATGTAAACACACATGCACACATACAAATAATAATAAGTAACAAATAATTAATAAATAAGTGTTGTTATACTGTATGTTTATAATGCTTAGGGTTTCTTTAATTGTATGCAAATTGTGTGTTAATGATGACAATGATTTTGAGTGGACAGGTTATTCTATTATGGATGGTGCTAGACTTATGAAAGGTTGTCTTTATACTTGCAAAAGTGACACACATTCAAGAGAAAATTGCACTTTGAAGTTTGGAAATTCCCCCTGGGCTGTCAATATCTGTTACAGCACTAGTCTGTGATACTGGGCACCATGATATTATCACTACAGATGTTAACATCTACATTATCTTAGGAAATGAAGAAAGAAATGAGTAGTCATTAAAGCAACTAATTCCTAGAGGGAAGCAAAGAATGTCACAGTTAACATCTGAATTGCAAAGTCATAATTAATATCTAAAAACATGTTATGCTTTACATCAATTTCTTTATTTTTAATTTTTAAAATTGTCCTTTTTTAGGAAGGGAAAAATACAAAGGTCTTTGGATCTTTGAATGTGGAGCCTAAAAGCTGTTGTTGGTTTGAGACATATTACCAGAGAATGAGTGAGGTACATAATGTAAATCACCTTATTTTCAAATCTGTACTGACCTTGGGCTTTTCCTGTGGATAGACATCTATAAATGATCATTTGCATATCTAGGCCCTCCTGCAGCCAAATGTTGTCCATCACTTGAATAATCTGCAGAACAAGCATATCCTGCCGAAGATCATCCCCAGCCTGTCAAAACAAGATTGCAGGCTCACACCTCTCCGAAAGTGCCATTCAAAGTATCCCGACATGGTCTACACCATTTTCCCCCTGAATATCTTTCCAGCTCAACTTAGGGAGGTTTTCTTGTTTCATTATTACTGAAAGCACCCTGTGCTTCTGACAGCAGGCAAGGAGAGGGAGATCTGGCCTTTAAAAGGGTCACAGGAGCTCCAGCTGTTGAATGAGAGGAACTGCTTGGAATGCTGTCCTTGATAATAATCTCCTTATTCGTTACCCAGACACAGTTTCTTAGACTCAAACTCTAATGCAGAGAGGCAGAATGGATGTTTTCTCAAGTTTCAAACTCAACCAAAGATCTGGAAGTGAAGACGACTAGCCCTATCATAAGCTTATGCACAGAGATGCAATTAGAATCCTGGCAGCTTCTTCACTACACCATGAAGAGCACACATGTGATATGGTACCTGTGAATCATTGATCTCTACTGTGGAGGATGCAAGGTGGCTTTCAGAAAACATCTCTGAAGATAAACAATAAAGGGGTGGTTTTCATCAGAGGTGAACGAAGCATGATGGGTCCCAAAGGGGAAAACTCTGTGCTGTCACATAAGTAAGAGTTTGATCATTCAACTGTCCTCTAATTTATACAAAGATGACTCCTGATAAGGTTTCTTTCTTTTTTTCTTCATGAAAAATAGAGCATTTTGGGATCACTAATGCTTAAGGTTCTGAGGGTCAAAGGCCAAGTGTGAGCATCATCATTCTCATTTCTGAAATTAGCCAGAATCCAGCACAGGCTCATCCCAGGACATTGTTGGCTGTATTAACTGAATGACTCTGCAGACAGACTCGCACTTCTACTTGCCCCTCCTTGTCAGTGTCTCTTTGTGCTCTGCCCCATCTACAACCCTCTGACTGCTGTTTGTTCTTTCCCCGTGGGTTCATATGAAGACTGAAATGCTCCTCATTTGTTTTCTATTTATAGAAAAAAGAAAAATAATCCAATGTCCTGAAATAGGCAAGTGCTGATTCATGCCTTTAATTTTAGCATTTGGGAGGTAGAGGCTGGAGAATCAGGAGTTCAAAGATAGCCTACATGAAAACTTCTCTCCAAAATAAAAAGAAAAAGAAAAAAGAAACAACAGCAACAAAACCAAGAATAAACATGGCTGGTGAGAAGGTGAGATAGTTAAATGGTTCAGTGAGAAAAGGCCAAGTTTAATGAGTTCAATTCCCAGGAACAATGTGGTAGAATAAGAAAACCAACTCCCACAAGACCTCTATTCGTGCCCCATAATGAGTGTGTGTGTGTGTGTGTGTGTGTGTGTGTGTTTGTGTGTGTGCTATACAGGTTCCAGGTAATGTCCACCATTTTTTTTTTCTTTTCTAATCTAGACCAAAAGAAATTCTGCTTCTGGAGTCTTCCACACATTTCACTTTGTCTTTCACAAGTGATCCTATGCTTTCATTTATTCAAACTTAGTTTAAGATTTGAACTGAAGGATACTTGGCATTTAGCCAGCAACATTTGATTTATTGCCAATCAGCTTGGCTTGCACCATGACTCTGTAATAAGAAAGACTCTAAAATAATTGGGAAACCTCTGTGTTTTTTGCCAAAGGGAAATAACTGCAATCATTTCTTTTTGTGAGCAATAAATCAATAGTTCTGCTTATGGAATCAATTTTGGGATTCAGGTGAGTTACTGTACCTTAAAAATGACACTGATGTTTTTGCCCATTGGATTAGCATTGATGAAAGTGATCTTCAACGGCAAAGCATTAGATGTGAAGTATGAGCAGGCCTGTAGTAGGAGAAGGGAAACATGGTGAGCAAAACCAGGCGAAGACACACCTTTCTGAAAAACACAGCCCCTGGAAGAATTTGCTAGACGAGTAAACAAAATGAAGAAATACAATTTTTATACTTTGAAACAAAGAATTGAGTTTGTCAAAAATAAATAAACTAACATTAGTTTCCCAATTGCAAGTGTTTGTCACAGGGTACCTTTCTTTGTATCTTGCTTTCTGCAGTTTCAGGTACCTACAGTCAACCATATTCCATACTATTGAATGGAAAATTCCAGAGCTATTTCTCAGGCTTTAAATTGCAGATCCTCCTGAGCCCTATGAAGTAGTGTACCATCTCACTATCTTATCAGTATGTTAACAACTTTTGTGTAGTTTATACACATGGAATAGGCTGTACATAGGGAAAAACCACAGTATTTATAGACTTCAGTCCAAATATTCTTCAGAGAATTGTAGAACATACCATTCTCAAATAAGGGGGAGGGGTTAAATACCGTACTTTTAAGTTGAGAATCCAACTTTTTAGTAGATTAAAAACCTTCCAATACAAATTTCAACCATATCCCAAACTATTAAATGGAAAATTCCAGAACTAATTCTCAAGTTTTAAGTTGCTAATCCTTATGAGAAGCATGATGAAGACATGTACCATCTCACTATCTTAACAGTATGTGAACAACCTTTGTGTAGTGTAAGTGTGGTGTTTTGAATAAGAAATGTCCTCCATAAACTCATATGTTTGAACACTTGATCCTCAGTTGGTGGTGCTGTTTGGGGGAAGTTAGGGATGTATGGATAGAAATGTGATTACTAGCTTTCTGTGTTAGCTACCTGTTGTAGAAGAATATTTTAAAGTGTATTACTTTTGTTTATGTTGCATTTGTTTAACTCTGTGAAGCTGTGTTACTGTGCCTGTGTAAAACACCTGATGGTCTAATAAAGAACTGGCCAATAGGAGGAGAAGGTATAGGTGAGGCCTGCATGCAGAAAGAATATAGAGGGAGAAATCCGGAAAGGGAGATTGAGAAGGAGCCAGAGAAGGAGGAGAACATCAGGGACCAGGTACCCAGCTACACAATCATCAACAAAGTAAGATTTACAGAAGTAGGAGAACAGAAAAAGTCCAGAGGCAAAAGGTAGACTGAATAAGTTAAGTTAATGAAAGCTGGCAAGAAACTAAGCCAAACTAAGTCCAGGCATTCATAAGTAAGAATAAGCCTCTGTGTGTGATTTATTTGAGAGCTGGGTGGCAGGCCCCCCAAAAGAGTAAAAACCAGTAAAACCAACCAACAACAGCCTGTTATACCTTTCCCGTCATGATGGACTCTATCCCCTTGGAACTGTGAGCAGGAATAAATCCTTTTCTCCTTCAGTGGCTTTACCCAGCAACAGAAAAGAAACTAATACATCAAGCAATGGAGATAGATATACTTATTCTTAAAGTAAACTAAGAGGTATATAGATCTTGTGTTTACAATAGTTGGCTAAGAGATGAAAGTTAAATTTTCTATTTAAAACAATATTTTCTTTCAGTTTATTTTTTGCCCTGGAACACATTTTAAGGAAACATGGATCAGAGAAATCTGAATTCTAATCTTGGCCCCCATTAGCAATAAGATTTTAAAATTATTATCTAATGTGTCTTTACTACACTGTAAAGTAGAGAATAAGAAACTTTCCCTCATGCATTTTGGTAAAGGAGACATGAGCTAATAAATATGAGATACATTCTGTTGAGCTTGAGAGCAGAAGGGTACTTAAAGATTCAACATGTTTCTTTGCTAGTGAATGTTTTCTTTGTAGATAATAACACAACATAGTTTTCTTCTTTCATCACATTTTCAATTTATATCTTAATTTTTGCATTGTTGGCTATTTCCACTCAACTTTCCCTCTTGTTTATTTTTCCAATTTATTTGAAGGTTGAAAGAGTTCCTGTGCATAGAGTAGTAGAGAATCCATATTGAAGGTAAAGAGTTAAATCAATACTAAAGAAAAGAAAGGGATTTGGTATGTTCAATCTATCAAGTCAGTAAAATATGACATCAATATGTATTGAAGGACAAGTTCCAATATGTGTATCTGACATCTGAAATCAGTATAAACTGAGAACAAAGAGATCTATTTTTTAACTTAGTTGTCAACACAAATCTAATCTAATTTCTAACCAAACACAAACCCTTGCTTGCTAAATCAATTTGAGTTTTATAGTTTTAAAGGTGGGGCTGCATGAGAAGCATGAGTTTCTGCTGTGAGAGTCATATGATCCTTTAATGAATTTTATGAGCTTGTTATGCTCTAGAATTAGTGAATCTTATGATCTTATCATGTTATAGAATTAAAAAGTCCTATATTAGACAGAAATGAGTCTAGTTAAATTCTGAATTCCAATTTATGGGGCTTGTTTTGAAGGATGCCAGGTCAAGAGAACAGAAAAGTCAAAAGGTGACTGAAAAATACCTTAGACACCCATTTTACTTAAATCCATTCTGCTTCCATTGTTTCCTTTCTTGTTTTCACATACAGTATATTTATTGAAAGTCATGTCAAAATATTCTATTATCAACAATTGCAATGTGCAAACCATTATCTGGATGTTAACAGAAAGAAGTGCTGCATTTAGTTAAAATGTCAATGAAAATTGGCATGAATATATATATATGTATGAATATATATATAGGTATGAATATATGTATATATGAATTAACTTGAGAATTCACAAAGCAATTTATCACAGTTGAATGAAGATGTGTCTGAAGAGTAAAATCATTTAGAGATGAACTACATCTTGAAGATTATGAGAGACATACATATTAGTAAATAGGCAGAGGAAAGGTTTTTTGGGTAGGGAAAGGCAAACCAAAGAAGACAACTTTTATGAATAGAGGTTTAAAAGGTAGATTTAAGAGGGTCATGATCAAGAGGCCGGGAGAACTGAATAAAAGTCTTGTAGATTATTTTATGTTGGCTGAAACTAGAAGGAAGAAAGGAAGATAAAAGGTGAAAGAGAGAGAAAAAGTTATGACCTCTGTCCTTGAGAAGCAGAGATGATTGACATAGATATAAAAATAGTTGAAGAAAAAAGAGAACCCTGTAAGTAAATAAAATGCTTGGCTTTTGCTTTTCCACCCACAAAGACAGGCTACATTAAGAGGTTTTCAACTTTCTCACCTGGTCACAGCTCAGCTACTCAAATAGAAATAGAAATAGACGAATTGTATAATTAGTGGTTCCCTGAGGGGGCAAAGTTGAAAACTTGTCTGGCAAAGAGAACACAACTCAAGCCTAAGACCCCTGCTGTTGGCCTTTGAGAGCTATGCTTTGCAAAATAAGTTTAGCTAGGCCTGAGTTTTTCTCCCACTGAACCCAGAACCGCTAGAACCCAGACTGAAGACTGGTCCATATGCACTGAACTCATCGATTCACTCCAGTGTGAACTCTCTGGTATACTATAAGCTATGGAAGTAGTGGTCTGCACGCACCAAATAGCTTCCTTAGGTCATGTGTAAGGTGTTTCTGATGAACAATGAGACTGGTTCTATAACAGAAGAACTCATATTCACTACATTTATAAAGTCCCTCACTAGTGTAAATTTTTGTTGTATAATGAGGTGTGAATTTTAACTGCATGTGTTTACATGAGTAGACAGAGAATGGTTTTGTTCATGTGATGTCTATTATACAGAAAGAGACTGAATGCCTTGTCACATTGCATTCAAAGGATTTTCTGTGGTATGATTCACTTGTGGTATGACAACAATTAGGAATTCTAAATGTCAGCTCTCCCAAATTGCCTACATGTATGTGTTTGTCCCCTGTTATGGAGATTATAATGATGAATGAGACATTTTCTTTAACTGAAGTCTTTACCACACTCTTGCTTGCACCTGGCTTCTCCAGTGTAGACCCTAGAATGCTCTGTAAGCATCTCTATTAGAAAGAGACCTTCTCACATTCATTTCAGCTGTAAGGTTTCTCACCCCACTGCTCAGTAGAATTGGAGGAGTGATTAAACCGTGCCATGAGAATGTCATATGGTTATGTCAATACTGTCCATGGTTGTACCACAGAAGCTCAGCTCTGTTCCAGACAGAGAGGGTCACAACAAACATGGCCAGGAGATGGCTCTGCTTGGGGCAGCTCCTGAGCAGCAGGACAGTACTTCCAGTGTTACGAAAGAGTGTGGCTTTAGCAACAGAACAGGGTGAGCTATAGCAACTCCCATACTGCTGACTACTGACCCAGCCAGCTCACCTTGGCTTCCCAAGGACCAGTCCTTACCACAAACACCACCTCAGCAACCTCAAGGATGTCTAAACCAAAATGTACTTACAATTTTAGTTGCTGGAGTTAAAGCATTCTATTCCTTAATACCTCTTCTCTCTCTGTCTCTGTTTGTGTCTCTCTGTCTGTGTCTCTCTGTCTCTCTGTCTCTCTCTGTCTCTCTCTCTCTCTCTCTCTCTCTCTCTCTCTCTCTCTCTCTCTCTCAAAAAAGAAGCCAAAACCCCAAACCAGAATTGGTGATCCTGTTTTTCTTTCTATGTTAAGCATCTCTCACATGCTTAGCCTTTAACTATTTATTAGTCAACACTTGAAAACTCAAACATTTAAAAAACATTAGTAATGTTTCAAATTTTAGCCCACATGGATATATGTCAATTTACAGGATTTACTGTCTTGTTATTTTTTCCCCAAATATGAAAAGTTTGTGAGGAGTCTTGACAGAAGCAAAGTCAAAGAGATGACTGTAAAATGAAATCCTTAGCAACCTTTTACATTTACACTAGTAGACTGATTTTCTCCTGACTGTTGGGTTTGTTGTCTTATGACTTGACTTCAGTATCATTTACTGCTCATGCATGATAGCTTAACCTCTTCACTTTTAAATCCTATTTATCAATCATTTTCCCTATTAGTACCTTTCTACTCTAGCATTTTTGAGAAGGAGGATAATAAAGCTTAGTGGGAACAAAGGAGAAAGAAAGATTCTAAGTCAGAGATAAGTTATTGAAGAGGTACCACATGACAGAAGACTAGGAATTGAAGGCTAAGGAAGTTATGAGTCGGAAAATCCTAGGAAAGACTTTATAGGCATGGGTAAAAATCACAAAATATTTTAACGCACTGATATATGGACACCGATGCATATTAAATTGAATCAAAATGGAGATGGATAGCTAAAGATATTAATGTAATAGACACATCATCCATGTAGTATGAATAGGCATGAAATTGTAACCAGCTCTGCCAGCTGGTCTATCCCTTAATAACTCAGAGGGATATAGAAAAGTTTCATCCATGAAATTCCCAATTCAACCACCCCAGGAAGTAAAGCAAACCCATTCAGTGTAAGAAATACCTTTGTTCTTTTTCATTTCTTTTGTTTCTAAACCAAAAAATGATACTACAGGATCAATGTTTGTCCCACTCAGTACAATGAGTCCAATATAATATATGGTGTGGATGGGATTAAATTATTTTCCTTAATGTAGTTGCAATACTCATTTGTGAATTATTTATGCTATGTACAAATATTTGATGATCTAAAGAGTAAAATAGTAAACAGCTCATTTATCTACTAAATAAGTTGGCTTACATCACGATCAACTCCTTTTATGCACAGAGCCGGGTTCAGAGGAAGATGACAAGTCTTTATATCTTTAAAGAATTTTTCTAGACTGCCAATCTCTTTCTTTAGTACATCCTGCAAAAAAAAAAAAATCAGAAAAAAGCAATGTTTAAGAAATTGTAAAGACCTCAACTCTGAGTTACACCTTTCTTGTATTGTAATAAGCTCTGTAACTCAAGGGTGATACTGTGATTGACTGTGGATTAGGTGGGTGGTAAATGACACACGGTGGAGCAGAAGGCGAGAGACAATAGGAGTGGTGGTGAAAACCCCCAGCCACAGAGTTCATGTCCTTTCTCAATGACGTCAGGTTCAACTAGAAGCAAATGTCACACAAAGCATTGTGTGGAAGTCAAAGATCAGGGAAGGTTGGACTTGATTGTGGTCCATTGATCTCAAACCCTTGTGTTAAGCAATAATTCACTTGATCATTTGATCTTTTTCAAATAATTTCCTGAAATTTTCATTTATACCTATCAAGTTTTATAGGTAATAGTCAATGCATTTTACTAACATTACTTATATACATTAATAAAACAAAGACAAAAACATCAATGGCATCCCGCTTTCAGGAACAATGATTTATGTGAACAAATTGTTCATTCAATACCAGTGAGTACATTTCTAAATTCTTTTCATCCCAGGTCTGAAAGTTCTTTGTGCGAATGATAAAGATGAAATTTAATCTGGTTACTCTGGAGAGTTTCTTAGGTCTTATTCTCAGTCTGTGTCAAATGACAAAATCTATTTCTCCCAGGATCTAGAAGGAGGGAAAATTCCACTTTGACACTTCTCTGCATCTTTCCTTCATGCACTGTCTATATGTGGGTTTGCCTGATGATATCATGGAGAGAATCTATGCTCCTTAAAGAGGGACTCTAAATCAACAGACCCCACAGAATTCAAATTCCCTCAGGAACTGCACAGTGCTCACACACAGAAAGATGTCGCCAACAGTTGCAACCACTTACCTCACAGGCAAATTAGCTGGGACATATTTTTTGACCTTTGCTGCATGTTTTCTGTAAAGTTACAATATTGTTACGGGAAAATGAGAGCAGTTAGCAGTCACCCTCTCCCTGGTTTGGCCAAACCATAAATCAAACAATTTTCCTTTAGGAGTTGAGTTTCCATTTCCTAGTTCCTCTGGAGTTTCAGAAGAGCGAAGGTGGAGTCTGACGGACTGAATGTGTGTGAACACTCCCAGCGAGCAAAGCCTCGTCACCTTTCTCTGCAGTTAGATTTAATTCAATGCTTTTCATTTAAACAGAAAATAAGGTTTTTTAAAAAATAGCTATCAGGATGGGAAATGGCTCAGCAGGTAAAAGTGCTCCCCAAGGCAGCCTGACAATCCGAGTTTGATTCCCAGATCCCTTAGTAAAAGAGAATTAACTCCTGAAAGATGCACTCTGACTTCCACTCCACACCACGGCATGTGTGCACTCCCTGACACATTACACACATACACAACACCAACAAAATAAAATCCACAAGAGCGCTATTCAGAGATCATTGTAGAAGAGAGGGTAAAAAAATTATGAGCCGAGGGTAGCTGTTGATTGATGTCAAAATGTGTGTTTTCAACGTGACAGGGCTGTGGCAATCATGAACTAACAGTGGCTGTGACCGAGTGAATGAGACCTACATAAGATTGAGCCAGTCAGAATCCTAACGTGGGCTGGGGAGGTTCACATAGTCCGGCCCCTAGCTGAAGAGCTATTGGTGATGGGTGGCTGCTGGGAGAGGGAGAGTCAATTTCCTCTGAGATGGAACCCTGATGATGGGTTGCCTGTGCTCTGGTGGATGGCCTTATGCCCATTCACGTACTGGAAGAACTAAGTGGACTGACTGATTTGAAAAAAAATGGATAAAGTTGGTAGGGAAAAATGTTAGGGAATATACAGGAGGTTTTGAGGGGACAGAATGGTAAAAACACATTATATATATGTATGGGATTCTCAAACAATAAAAAAAAATACTGAAATACAATAAAATGTAAAAGTTATAAAAAAGAGATAACCAGCACCCCCCTACTTCTTGTTTATCCTCCTCTTATTTTCATATGAAAAGGTATTTTTTTTAATTTTTTTAACCAACACTGACAGTTAAGGTGAAACAGATAGTAATACCAGTGTCACTCTGGAACTTGACATAAGCTATCAAAGAGGTACCAGGATTATTTAGCTATGGAATGCACCTGAACCCTGAGTAATTCTAAAGCAGGAGACAAGAAGCAAATCTAAATCCAAATTTCTGGAAAGCTCTACCAATTTATTTAATTTGCTATTCTTTTTTTTTTTAATGGAGAAATCCAAGGATTTAAAAGGTGTTACCTTTCATATGTCTGAAGTATCCTTGGGGTATTTATTTATTTCCCACTTAAAGAATACATTCCATGTTTATCCAGTTTAGTTCCATTCCCTCATGCATAGGTAAAGCAGTATAGTTTTCTCTTTGTAGCTAGAGTTTTCCTGCCTGGACCACAGTCAGGACAAATCTCTCTCACCTGCCAGTCCCACAGCCATTCAGACCCAACACACATTTTTTATTATATTGCTTACAAAGAAGTCTGGCCGTGGCAGGCTTCTTGATGTCTAGTTCTTCTATCTTAAATTAACCCATTTCTATTACTCTATCAGTTGCCATGCTGCTCGTGGCTTACCGGTACCTTACATGTTGGTACTCATGGCAGGGGCTGGCAGCGTCTCTCTGCCTCAGCCTTCCTGTTCCCAGAATTCTCCTCTCTCCTTGTCCCGCCTATACTTTCTGCCTGGCTACTGGCCAATCAGTGTTTTATTTATTAACCAATCAGAGCAACATGTTTAACATACAGAACATACCACAGCAGTATAGCTTCTGGCATTTTTATTAAAGGCAATGACTTCCAGTAGAAAAATTCTAGTTTGGGAAACAAACTTAGCACATTTTGTACATTGCTATTTTCATACAGTCTCATTGAGCATTCTTACTGATTGTAGACAGTGTGAAGGAATTATGAGTTTCCTTAAAGATAAGATTATGTTTTAGTTGTAATTTCTATCCTTAACTTCTTGTTCGTGATAAGTATTCAACTGCTATTGAATAATGTTCTTTATGCAGAGGGTGAGTGTCCACTGCCCTCCTGTTTAGGCAACGTCAAACTTAAAACAACTTTCTTAATGGTCCCCATCAATGAAGGGAGCTAATGATATAGATAATTAAAAAGAAAGATCAAATGTGCTTCATTTAAGTCAAGAAAAAAATAATAAATGCAGTTATGCCAGTGAGAAATAGGCAGAATATTTTAGTTATTATGTATCAATAGTTCTCAACCTGTGGGTTGCAGCCCCTTTGGAGTTTGAACAGCCCTTTCATAGGGGTCGCCTATGACCATCAGAAAACATAGATACTTACATTGTGATTCACAACAGTAGCAAAATTACAGTTATGAAGTAGAAACAAAAATAATTTTATGGTTGACAGTCACCACAACATGAGGAACTGTACTAAAGGGTTGCATAGCATTAGGAAGGTTGGGGACCTCTGTTGTATGTAGATCTTAATATAAGAATATGACTACCCATAGTATTGTTGATGTTTATTTAATTAATTTTATTTGTTTTCAAAAATGCTTTTTTGAACAATATGGAGCTAGATTGTAATCTTCTCCCAGGAGCCTGATTGTGTCACAGTGTTAAGGTTGTAACCTCAGGGGTCTGTAGAGATCACACACTGGTACTTAAAAGCTAAGAGTGTTTGCCGATGTTCCAGAGGATTTGAGTTCCGTTCCCAGAACCTAAGTCAGGAAGCTCACAACTGCCTGTAACTACATCACCTTCTTCTGGCCTGTAGGAACACCCACGATCATGTGAACATACTCCCTCATGGATATATTCACATACACACAATTAAGAGTAAAAATATTTAAAGAAATATTATTTCATCAGGACTTTTTTTGCTCAAACTGCTTTCAAGTATGTATCTTCTTGTTAGGACTTGTCTGTGTCACACATGGCTCCTTATATACCAAGTCATTTGTGTCCTGTTGACTGAGAATATTATTAACTCTAAGAAAAATAAATGAAAAAAATACTTAATTTAAAAGTCTTGTGATTAAGTGTGTTTGAGGAGTTTGTTTTCCAAGATATAAAACTGAAACAGTTGACTCAAAGGTAGATATTTTACATTATGCTAAAGATTGATTTCTCTACCGACCTGTCTCTGAGGGTCACTGGCAGACTTGACTTTCTCTCCAATGTCACCCAAAAGTTTGACAAGTTTCTGCTCTTTGGCAAGCTCATCGTTCAGGGCTCCTCCTGCGCAGAACTGGAGAGCAGCCGACAGCTTCTGATACCAACTTTTAAAGCATGCTTCACCTTGTGCATCCCTCAGCAGCCTGGGGGAAAACAAAAAGAAGTCCTGTGTCTGAAGGAGATTTTTTTTTAAACCACCTCTGGCAGAAACAATAAGTACATTTCAGACTAATCTGTATGTGGTGGCTGGGGGCAGTTTAGCAGCTTAAAATGGGGAGAATGTTGTTTGTTGTTGGCAGTCATTGAATTTCATCTGATAGCTAATGAGTCTCCAAGAGAAGAGAATCAATAAAAACACTACCCCTTCTTATTTCAATTCCCCATGTACTTTTTCTTCTTTCACTCTTCCTAAATCTACAACACTTAAGTCAGGAAATCTCAGGATTACTAAAATATGGGCAAGGATTTATAAACATTTTTTTAAACAAGGGATGATGCTGTATTGTAGCATAACTATGAAGGTCAACTTTTTGCCAAGTTATCTACCCCAATCCATCACATACATATCTATTGATCCTGTCCCACCCTCAGAACATCTGACAATCTCTAGAAAGACACTGTAAAGGCAAGAGACTGTTTTGTTTGTTTCTAGACATTCCTGGGTTCAATTCTTAGCTCTACATCATATAAGCCACTTAAGCTGGAACATTCTTTCCACATTTTAAAAAAGATATTTCACTTCCTAAGGTGTGTGTGTGTGTGTGTGTGTGTGTGTGTGTGTGTGTGTGTGTGTATTCATATGTGTGCACGTGCCCTTGAAGGCCAGAAGAGGGTATTGGATCCCTGGAACTGGAGTTATAGGTGATAGTGGTAGATGATAGGTGATCTGTGGTAGATGCTGGGAACCAAATTCTAGTTCTTTGCAAGAGAAGCAAGTTCTTGTAACTGCTGAGCCATCTCTCCAGCCCCTGAACATTCTTTCTTTGTGTGTAAAATCATGATCCTCACTGTGCAGAGTGGAATAGAATGTAGAGTGCTGACATAATCATGTGTCTAGCACCTTGGAGCATGGAGTCTATCTGCATTTTGTAGCTTCCCCATGTCAGCTTCTGTATGCCTGGCAGTCTGCTCATGGAAGGTGCAGAGCATGAGTGAGGGTGCTTGCGAGGAAAGGCAGTGGTGACAGGAATTTGATTACTCTGTCTGCCACTTGGTAATTTATGTTGCCATAAAAGCAATTACAATATGCTAAAACCTCACTTTCTATTATGCCCTAAAACACAAGAGTGGAATTAAAAAGGAACAATTCCTTTGAAACTTAACTACTCTCAGATTGATTCTTGTAATCTTAATTAGTCTTTAATTTTCTCCTCTTCTGAAAATAGTATTCAAGCTAGAAGAGCTTGAAGAAAATTATGGGACAAGAATACTGGAAAAACAATGTTTGGCATTATAACAACAAAAAAAAAAGGAAAGAAAAAAGAAAAGGAAAAGCAAAAAGCAAGACCAACCAACCAACCAACTAAACAAAGCTAGAAACATGCATTAGTTGTCTTTCTCATTGCTGTGGCAAAATATCTACAGATCATGAAGGAAGAAAGGGTTTGCTCAGGCTCACAGCCTGAGGGTATGCCCCACCACAGCAGGAGCATAAGGCAGCTGATCACACCTATGGTTAGGAAGCACAAGTCATGAATGCCAGTACTTAGCTTAGTTTTTTTCTTTTTATTCAATTCAAGACTCCCAGCCCATGCAATGATGTTGTCCACATTTAGTGGGTCAAAAGACCCACTCTAATAAACACAATCTACAAACTCCCTCACAGACACAGCCAGGCCATAGACTTGTCTCCAAGGTGAGTCTAGACTCTGTCAGTACCTTGACAGTTACCATAAGCCATGACATCAATTGTCATTCTTCATTCCCGGTTTTACGTCCTTGCCCAACATATAGTGCACTGCAGAGGTCTAGCTATGCTTGCTTTCATCTGTTCAGTGTTCTGTTCTGTTACATTTAAAGATAAGCTAATTGAGGATGTGGTTTTAAAAGTGAATCCCTCTTCTTTCACAAACCTCATGGAGCCAGCCCATCTTAACTGCCTCCTTCGTTATCCCAAAGGAAATACAACTTTGTGTGAAATATCAGTTCTTAATTACTTCTGGAAAGCAGAAGAAACATGTGTACATAAAGGAACTCAAAGGAACTGAGGATGCATGGCAGGAAAAACATGCTGTACTGATAATAGGGTTACTATCAAGGGAAAAGCAGACAATGAAAAGCCTTTCTGCTTATTCCCATGATGAGAGTTTCAAAATGCCTGTCAGGCCATCAGTGAACCAGGACACCATCTGAAGATTCCGAGAACACATGTGGTCATGTACATGAACACAGAGCTTCGAGAGCAGGCAAAGCCATGCACAACTTCAAGATATTTTATGTGGAACCATGCCTTTCAGATTCTTGCAGTGCATCGAGGGCTGTGGTGGTGTGCCCTTTTATAGTTTATTTGTGTTCAGCCATGTAGGGAGTTTCCACTTCCCACATGAGTATTTGCCAGCATTTTCTTACACCTTGAATATTGAGTCAATTGTGCTCTGAAATATTTTAACCTGCTCCAGTTTATAAGTACAAAGTCACAACCATGGAGCTGCTGTGTATACATGATAAAAAGATGTTATTCCTCACAAATGAAACCCACAGCTTTTTACTAAAATAACCAAAGCAAAGGTCTGTTTTAGGGTTGATGTCATAAGGACTGCAACAACTGGATAGCTGATTGGTGTCTTAATGCCTTTGTTTCTTATTCTATCAGAAATAAATTTACTTCTCTTCTAAGCCATATATTTGCTGCTTCCCAGTTCAAGAAGGAAAATGTCAGTTTGATTCCTTGTCTGCAACAGGGTAAAGCAGAGGAGATTTGCATAGAGACTATGTGACTGTGATGTAAAACACATCAGAGCTAAGAATGCTCAGAGGCTCCTGATGTTATTATTCTTGGAGAATGTTGCTGGCTTAAATCCTGAATCCTGCCAAGAACACATGCTCTCCTGATGAGGCAGGGCTCAAGCTTGGTGTGTAGGGAGTTTGTTTTTACACATGGCAGAAATAAAACCATACTGTGCTAGAGCTGACCATGAGGGGCCAATTATTCTGTTCCTGCACCCTTAGGCACAGACATTTTTACTGGTAATAGAAATTAGCAGGGCCTTTAATTTTCAACAACTTCAGGGGTAGTTGGACTGCACAGTTTTGAGTCGATGTCTCTCAGTTGTGTGTCTGTGACCTTCCCTCTAAGACTGGGCAAATCCTTCATGCTGTGGTTTTTACTTGTTGCTTCTGTTTATAAGAAACAAGAAATTAGTTGGCTACTGTCCCTTGAGTATTAAAGTAATCCTTTTTGAAAGAGATTGCCAAGTAAAATGTTTAAAAATAGAAAGTGAAGGTCAAGGGACTGAGCAACATCAGACGCATCGAAAGAGCAGGCTTTTAAGATTCGGGGGATGTGATCATGCACAGACTCAGAGCTGAATCCCAAAGTTCCAGAGACTGTTCATCATGTGGCCTGCAAGATCCAGCTGTGATGTTACTCGATATCATCTCTTGTCCAGCTGCCTTGATGAGCTTATCCCAACTGTACGCCCTGGCAACATTGAAAGGAGCATACTCACTTAATACCCAGATAGCTAGGGAAGACTTTGACTGTGTCCAATATTACAGACAGGAAGCAAAAGTGAAGGAAACAGAACCTGGGTGACAGCACTTCTGCCAGAATGGTATGTCTCTAAATTAATTGGCTTTTCTGGACTCAGAGACACTCAGAATAGCTATAAACTTTAACTAGCATGAAATGGAGGTTTTCCTTGGATATTAGGATGGTTCTGAGTTCTTTTGGCAGATGACAAGCATCTGGGCACATGATAAACAACCTACTGGAGCCACAGGGAAAGTAGAGTTCACATTTCATCACTCTACCAGCAGGACAGAGCAGAGCAATCACAACAGCCAGTCTCCTTTGCCCCCAAATTCTCTTCAGTCCACCTGCTCTTAATTTTAGTTCTCCACAGCTTAATACCCCACATCATAGGGGCTAGCTGAGATCTTTGCCTCTGTGAATTCCCTGTGAAAGAAGAGAGGCATCAACAGTTGTTAACAGAAAAGAATGGAATCCCATCGCGATGAGCGACTTCAGGCCGCTCTAGGACTCCTGCTTGCTCTGTCTCCTCCGGAATTGGTTGCTTTTTCACATGATCTGAGGTGTGTGGATCAGAAAACTAGTGTTAGAAAACACTAGGAGAGTCTAGTTTGTGAATTCTTCAAGGACAGTTAGAACCTTGGGAGAGATAAAGGCTGAAACCCAAAACAATACAGAATTGTTTGTATTTTAATAACATGGCTAATTATATTTTACTTCTAAGTGGCTGAGATATTTAGTTAGCACTCCATGCTGAGGAATGTGATATACATTCCTCATACAGATGACAGGGCTCTTTGATTGGTCTATTGTTAACATACAGATTTGCTTTCACAAATATTTATCCCATTAATGTTGCCTGTCAGTATGAGCCAAGACAAATATGTGCTTTCCAATCAATTGTTATTGGGTAGTATGTATTTACCAATACCAATAGCTTGTAACTACTTAAATATAAAACTGCTCACAAGGAGAATACATAGAATAGTTAAATATTTTTTCTTTAGAGATTATTCACATTTTTAGAAGTTTTAAATATATAGAGTTCTATAAGAGATGCAACTGACCGCATTTATGTACATACTATGGTTATAGACAATGATTATTATTTGCTCATAGGTGGGCAATCCACTGTACCCAACACTGGGTGGTAGACATGATTAATGTTTCTAATACTATGCTTTCTCTTCTGAAAAAGATTGCTCATCCCCTATTTTGCCAGAAGACCTCCAGTGTCTTCCTATGAGCATAATATCCTTATTTGGACCACGTTAGCTCAGCTATGTGGTTTTCCCTGGTGCTAACCCAGGAACTGAATGGACTGTGTACTCATGTTCAGATACGTTACACATTCTGTGGGGTTTAGTGGAGCCTCTCACAATTTTGCTTTTAGCTGTGGAAGATCCAGAAGTGGTTTCTGGAGGGCTGAGTTAAGGAGACCCTGTGGAGCAGAATTCACTTTGGATGCTCAGAGCCTGGTGAAGAAATTTGCAGCCAAGTAAGGCTTGGTTGCTACAAGCTTCTGCAGTCTTGGGACTCTGAGTTGCTATGGTAAGAACTGGTGGCCACACCTTTAGTCCCAGCACATAGGAAGCAGAGGCAGTCAGATCTCTTTGAGTTCCAGTCCAGTTTGGTCTACATGGTGAGTTTAAGGATATCCAGGACCATACAGTAAGACTCAAAAACAATTTAAAAAAACGATTAATATGCCAAATCCCATACTTTCCCCTTTTTTCATTTTTTTTTTTAAATTTTCACACATTTGTTTGAATCACCTTTAGAATGTGGGACACATTTTTAAAAAAAACAAAACATCTCCAGCAACAGCACTCAGAATAATTGGGGGCAAACCTAATTACTGAAAATAAATAAAAAATTATCAGGAGCCAAATCTGGTGAATTAGATGAGTGATCAATTTCACAATACTACTTCAGAATGAAAAAAAAAACTTTAAGCAATAAAAATATCATTTGTCACAGATCATAAAAGCCCCAAAGGGTGTTTCAAAAATGATTTGGCTCAGCTCATATGAACGTATATGTTCTCTCATAATGCTGAAAATTTTACTGTTATTTCATTATGACTAGCATACTTTTTGATTCATTTACAACTCTGAATAGGCCTATGTGCCATCTGTTGCTTTGTCCAGCCAAATGTTGTGCATATGGAAGGAGATGGTCAGAGGGAATATCTTAGGCTGATACAAGTAACGGAACAATGGTGAGATTGTTCAGGGTCTACACGACATGGTGAAACATAGGCGAAGGGCAGTGAGGGAGGGGTGTCTACACACTCCTGGGTAACTGAGGAGTCTGCTGCAGTGGCAGCATCTAGAGTCTGAGTTAGACTCAGTCATATGCTGAGTTAGAAGGATGGCTTTGGTGAAGAGCCATCTGAATTGTCAGGTTGAATGATATGTGTCCTTGTTGCCTTGGCGGTGCCTACAAACACCTAAGCTTGGACTGGATGTGGGGAGGTGAATCTGTTGTCACAGCCTTTGGAATCTATTGCAGATTGACTCTCCAAGGCTCTTTAGGAAATAGACTTGTGGCTACTGAACACAAAGCGTTACTCCCACTGGGCACTCTGCACATGTTCTCAGATGGGCTGCTTGGAAGCCAGGAGTCATCAGCATCCTGAGGACTGCAGTGGTTCCATTATGACTCTCATTCTTGCAGAGCGTAGTGAGGAGGAAGGCATACAGAGAGTCCTTTACAGAGATTCAGGTGCGTGCAAGCATGGGAGCCTGTCACTCAGTAAAAGGGCTTGCCATGTCCTCTGGGATTGTGTGAACAGGAAGTGAAGTCATTGCTATCATAGTGAGAAAGAACAGTAACGGAGTGGGCTGCAGTCAGTATCCCAACTGTTTTACAAATCAGGGCTATCGTTTTCTCACATTTCAAACAAACGCACGAAATGCAACTGTGTGTGACCACACATATGTGTAGGTAAAGGAGGAGCCAAAGCCAGATCTCCCACTATGAAGGTACCCCTCCACTCACTCATTCCCACACCCCCAGAGCTCATACCCGAAGACCACAACATTAGTGACAATTCTTGGGGAAAACCCCAGCTCAGACTGGGAATTTGCAAATACCTCTTTGTTCTTCTGTATGTGGAAATCACTTTTCTTTTTCTTTTTTCTCTCCATACCCAAAGTCAAGGAACACCAGAAGTCAATTAGGAAGCCACTAACTCACCTCTGACCCATTGCAGAGTCCCCATCTAAAGCACACCTGGTGCTGAGCAATGGATGGGGATGAGAATGCATCCAATTATAGTGAAAGGAAATGTTCAATTGGAAAGGACTGGTGGGAGTCATCTGATAGCTAAAAACTACCAAAATCACTCTAGTTTTCATTAGAGGGGGGTGGATGGTCCAAGATAGTACATAGAAAATAATGAAAGCTTTATTCAAAACTACCAAATTCAATCCATTTGAAGAAAACTGAAGTGGTCGCAGAGTCCAGAAAAGAGCATCAGTTCCCTGGAGCTGGAGTTACAGGTGATTGTGAGTCTCTTGATTTGGATGGTGAGAACAGTCCCCTGCAAGAGCAGTAAGTACTCTTAAGCTCTGCGCCTTCTCTTTAGCTTCCACACATGTGTCTTAACTCCAGACTCATAAAAGAATTAGGATAAAATTGTCCTCTTGTCTTTGGGTATCCCTTTTTACTTTATGCTGGCCATTGGAGTATATGCTGTATAGGTATATAGCCGCCTTGTAATTAATCATCATAGTTTGATAAAATGTTTTATGGACTTCATAGTCACACATTTCATTAAAACTTTGAGTGGCTTCTCCAGGCCAAAGTTAATCATGGATAGTATCCAGCTTGTATGATCAATGAGTGGGATTATTGTCTCGCAATGATGCATTCTTAGATCAAAGACGAGCTACAGTGGAAAAAGCTATGCTCAGCAAGTAAGTTCCCCCTGAGACTTCTGAGCCTATAAGAGAAAATAAGAATCCTTTCCACTCATTCTGCTGAAGGGTAGTGTTCTCCACATCTGTCTACTCACATGCATTCAACTCTCCTAAGTATTCAAATCATAAATAACATAACTTAGAACAGAAAACCTGTGCTAACCTCCCAGTTCTAAAGCTTCTATGTGGGTTAGTTTTGTTGTTGCAAACCATTTTTATTATCTATCTATCTATCTATCTATCTATCTATCTATCTATCTATCTATCTATTTTTTGGTTTTTTGAGACAGGGTTTCTCTGTGTGTGTATCTTTGGAGCCTATCCTGGAACTCACTTTGTAGACCAGGCTGGTCTGTGACTCACAAAGATTCACCTGCCTCTGTCTCCTGAGTGCTGGGATTAAAGGTGTGTGCCACTATCGGTGAAATTATTAAGGCCACTCCACATAGTTAAAAGGGAGGTTTATTTTGTGAGGTAACTTACAAGTGAAGGGATAGGTAACAGGGTCTGGGAAATGTGTGGCGCAGTCCAGCGGTGTTCTCTGGAGAACTCTGCTCAGTCTACCTCCAGTGTCCAGGGTCCAGGAACCAAGAGAGGCGGCATGTTGGATCTTTGGTCTTCAGGGTCCTCTCTTGGTCCCACCTTGTAGGTGTGACAGTTACCGAAGCCTCAATGGGGATTGGAACTTCCAGATCAAAGCTGGAATGGCCACTTACTACACGCCACCACTGCCAGGCTTGCAAACCGTTTTCTTAAACTAAGCATAAAGCCATGGCTAGTGAGCTCTCCCAGAACCCATTCCCATGTTACCATCCATTCTTGACAATTCTGAAAAGAAACACCGTTGGAGGACTTCTGGCTCTGGCTGCACAAACAACGCTATCTATGAAGCCTTCTGCCTTCAGTCCCGCTTTCCTCACATTCTGTTTGCTCCTTTCTCTGAACTCCAGGATCCTTCTGCCCCTGCAGCTCCTCCTCAGGAAAAACCTCCACCCAGTTCTGCTGTCATGTGTCCTTGTAATTCTTTGTCCTTCTCACACTAGTCAAAACCATACCCTCATCACAACCCACATTCTCCAGCAATTGATATTACATAAGCATGGAGTTGAATGACATGTTGAGACCTCTGTCCCACCCCTCACTTGATGAGTTAAGGGAACCAAAATTAAGGACTGGCTCAGGGTTCCATGATGGGAACACAGAGTTCTTGACTGGTGTACAGAGTTCTTTGCGCACCATGTGACGCTGTTAAAATTCACTACAAGGTGATCTGGACTTTCTATATGTATCAAGCCTGGCAAGGGGTTCAGGGGGTTCATGAAATGGTAGAAAGGTCGGTAATCCAAATTCTAGCTCTAGCATTCTGTATATGTAATTCTTATTGTGGCCATCAAGCATTCACTTTACACTAGCTGTTTTCCAAACCTTTGCCTTGCACTGGGCAACTTACACATGAGCTCTGAGGATTGGGAATCCTTTCGATACTATGTGCTGTGGTTCGTGGGCATCGAACAACTTGCCCAGAGTCAGAGTCAGTGGGCTGAGGATGCAGACTCATACTATCTGACCCCAGTGCTCTTACTTACTACTCCTGGGCTGTACTTCCTGATAGCCTAACAAGCTTGCCACCAAACTGACATTAGCATGGAATCTAGTAATCATTTTTTTTTTTGCCAGTTTCCCGTCCTACTTTTAGTTGATCTGTTTTTTTCCCTCTCTCTTCTTAGTCCACCAAGGATTGTCTTCTTTCTTTCCAAGTTCCTTGTTTCATTTGGTTTTGCTATTTAAAAACTCCTTGCCAAAAGTCCCTCAAAAATCATTATTTTTCTTCCTTCTTTTAACATACAATTTTTAATTTAAAAAAAGCTTGTTAGACTAAGTATAATTTTGTGTGAAATGTTTTAAGGTTGGAAGCCTTTCTCCTCCTCACCTCACCCAAAAGATGCATGGAATCTAATAATGTAAACCATTCATCACACTCCCTCTTCCTTCATCCCTTTCTCACTTGAGAAAGTAGAGTGTGGAAAAACCTGGCCTGCTGTGGTTCATAAAGGACCACAGGAGTAGGTGGCCTTGGTGAAGGGGAGGGGAAAAAAGAGACTAAGTGGGAAGTAATACACAGATAGCATCTGGGAATGTAAGGCTCCAGATGGGCAGTGCATAGCTAACATGTGTTCTTTGCACAACACACCTTAATTGGACCCATGGTTCCAAATAACTACAAGTTACAGCAAAAGAGAAATGGGGACTCTCTAACATCCACGCATGTACATAACACAATAAATTCTGCCTGACATATAATTAATGCTCAAAGCCTGCTGCTGGAATTTTAGATTAGTCAGAGAGATGACTATTTTTCCCTTACTCTTGGAAAATATGGCTCTGAGTTCCTAACACAGTTCTTTTAATTTTTTTCAGAATATATGTTCAGTTCTTTTAAGGGCAATGTAAGCATCTTTTTTCATAAAGTTCCCCTAACAAGATTTCTCTTAACGATAAAGCAATTCCTTTGCTGAATGGAACGAATATTTCATAAGAATAGCAACCTAATATTAATAATAAAATAATCCCCTTTACCCCCAGCCTTTTGTTCTCACGCAGCTCCTGTGGAAAGCCTTATAATCCTCATGTTGTGAGGGGAGCAGCTCAGGTGTTTGAACACAGCTGGAGGGGCAGTTTTACAGGTGTAAGGCAAGGCTGGCTTTGAAATATCCAGTGTTCTTGGCACCTCAGTTTCATATCACAGCTGGGGCAGCTGCTCCAACCTGCATTTTTCAGAGTCCCCAGCAGCGTGGTTTGTCCTGTAAAAATGTTGAAGGTTCCCTGGGATGCTTTCCATAAGATTTGGAGCTGTGTTTGATGTTCTGAGAAAATATCTGGGATGTTCTTGTTCATCCTCATGAAAGAAGACATCCCTTGAAGTGGATTGGTTTCTTTCAATCCTGGTCCTTTCAGCAACTCGGTGAAGGCTTCCTGGCACCCTCTGAGACCTCCATGCCCCACCTGCTAATTGCCTGTTGACTTATGTAATGTTTTAGAGGTACTGTCCAGAATGTACTTTGTAGGCAGGAACCTCCATATGACTTCAGTGCAGACACAGTACCAGACACTCCCCATTTCCAGCATTTTCACATGAAATACCAAGAGCTGCTTTCAACCTGAGTTTTTTTTTTTTTTTTTTTTTTTTTTAAGCATTTATATTTACTGAGTTTATTATGAAGCTTTAGAAAATTTCCTAATAAATATACAAATAGTATGTTGGGTATAAACAAATAGTTCCCTCCCTTCACAAAAGTGCCAACTTGACTGTGATAATTAGTGACAGATCCAGGCTTTAATTACAAAGTCTATGAAGCAATTTTAAAATTATTCATTGGACAAATTGATGGAAGTTGCAATCATGGAATTTCAAGGGGTTTCTGTATCATTTTCAGGAACATTTTCAAAATCTTCTTTTATTCTAAAAGCATATTTAAGAATTGTATCAAAAGCAATCTGCAGAAGCCTGATAATGGCTAAGTCACACTCCATTTGCCTGTGACTCTCTGATCTAGTCCTTATTTTATGAGCTACATCTGAGTATGTGAATGAACAAACTAAACATTTAACTTAGGAATTTGAGTTTGCAAACATACCTGGAACTTAGTCAATCACAGAAGCTAGCCTATGGTCAGCAATGAGTAGTGAACTTTCTAAACCTTATTCCAATAAGGTAAATGCCAAACTGTAACTAGCATAGCTATCTCTGTACCTCACTTCTGTTTTTCATAGGCCATTTCTTTTTCTCTGGCTGTAAATATAATTTGCATGTATACAGAAGCCAAGTATTCTGAATCACTTTTGATCTGAATACTGCCTGATTTTGAAATATAATTAGACCTAATTAAGGGTTTCAAAACTAGATGTGTTATAATTTTGTCTAGTAACATAGCCATACAACACTGTGTAGGGAAGCAGTAGAAATGTTAATTACACTGACCTTGTTCTTTTATATGCCCAAAAGCCCAAACTGCCAAATAGGATGTACTTTTCCTATCATTTTTGTTGGAATCTTGATGCTCAGTTATATCTTTGACCTTCAGTTTATAGGAAATCTACCTGATTATGTATGATAATAACACCTTTGTCAACCTGAGCTTTTATAAAACATTGACAATGTCTGTTATCAAATCTGTTTTTCTTATGGGTGGAATGATTTCTATTTAACATCCATGTTGGAAGCCCTGACACTTGAGATATTTGAAGATAAGACATTTTCTTTAAGGAGTTAATGAAGGTAAAGTGAGGTCATAAGGGTGGGTCACTATCCAATAGGGCTGATGCCCTTGTAAGAAGAGGAAGGAAGGTCTCTGAGGGATGTGCACCCAGAGATAAGGCCACAACAAGAACGTATCTGCAAGTCAGACACAGCCCTGCTCTTAGACTTTGGCTTCTAGAACTATGGAGCAATGAATCTCTGTTGTTTAAACCACCTGACTATTATTCTGCTGTGGAAGCCTATTTCAGTTTTCTTTCTTTTGCTGGGACAAAATACTGTAACCAAAAGCAATTTAGGGGAGGAAAGGGTTTATTTATTTTTTTTTGACACTTCCAGGTTATAGTGCACAATAGAGAGAAGTTAAAGTAGGAACTCAGGGCCGGAATCTGGAGGCAGGAACACTGCTTGAACACCCGTTCTCTTGTACAACGTAGGGCCACTTGCTTAGGGATGGGTAGTGAAGGTGCATGGAGAGGGAAGGAAGCATCCATGTTTCTCTGGGTTCCCGAATGTGTCAAAGAGCTCTCCAAAGCCTATTTTTATTTCTGATACAGACTTATCACACAGGTATGATCAGTCCTAGCACATCTAGTACACTAGGCAGGCAACTCACCAAGACTTGTATACTTAAATACTTCTAGGCCTCTCTGTGAAGTATTCTCTCTTCCAGGCTATGAGGCTAGACCCTTCTGTAATGAAGAGAGTCTTAATATATCATCTATTATCAGATATGGGTAGTTTATTGAACTCTTTATGGCCAGCTCTATCCAAGACAGAAAGGTGAGTAAAGATTAGAATTCCTATGGCCTGTTTTGGCAGAGAGGATTCTCAATTCTGTAGCTTGCTTTGGGAAGGAAGTTGAGCCAGAAAGCATAGATGTAAAACATAATATCACAATAGGCAATCAATGTTTGTTAAACATAGGAATCAATGACTATTAAATAAATATACCTCTTTGTTATAGTCAGATTTAACTGTCAACTTGCTTGGAATGTCTGAGAAGTAAGTCCCAGTTGAGGGATAGCAGAGATTGGGTTGGCTTGTGGGCGTGTGTGTGTGTGTGTGTGTGTGTGTGTGTGTGTGTGGTTTCTTGATTGTTAAATCATGTAGAAGGGTCCTGCCCACAGCCTACCATGGGTGGCACCATTCCCTGGGTAGGTGGTCCTGGACTATATAAGAAAGCTAGGTAAGCATGAGCCTGTAAGTCAGCTAGCAAGCAGAACTCTCTATGGTTTCTACTTCAAGTTTCTGTTTGAGTTCCACCCAGATGCCCTCAGTGATAGACCATGGCCTGGAAGCTGAAATAAATCCCTTTGTCCCCTAGGTTACTTTTAATTAGAGTGTTTTATCACAGCAACAGAATGAGACTAGAACACCCATCTTCCCGAAACTGATTTCTTGTATTTATGAATTAAAATTTCAGGACATGTACCCAGCTAACTTTCTAAGTCTAGAATTATAGACTCCTAACAAACTGTCTTTCTTCAGGCTCTGCCTACTGAGTGCTGGGATTAAAGGTGTACACCACCACTGCCTGGCACAAACTGTGTTTCAATATGTGTTTTCTTTGAATAATCAAAATTTTTCCCAAAGCTTATGTGCAATAATATTTATATGAAAACATAAACGTAAAGTACAGTTTATTAACATATTAATTAAAAATTAATTGAAACATATATGTACATGAAGCTTTTATAATATTTTTAAAGGGGGCTGAAGACATGGCTCAGAATACACTGTTTTTTGCAGAGAACCTAAGTTCAGTTTCTAGCATACATGTCAAGAGTCCACCACCCCCTGTTAAGTCCAGTTCCAAGGGGTCTGATGCCGCTGGTCTTTGTGGGTGCCTGTACTAATATGCACTTCACTTGCACACACATACAGACACACACACTCACATATACACACACCAAAAAATCTTTAAAAATAACAAAAATAAATCATTAAAAAGAAACAAAAATTCTTAAGAGAATAGCAGAGATCCTCTGTTACATTGTAATTTCAGGGCACAGACCAGGGGGAGAAATTAGGAATATTGTTACTAAGCAGAAATAATTTCTTAACTAAATTAGCTTAGATATTATAATTCTATCATTGGTAGATAAATTAGTTAAGACTAGATAATTTGAAAGTTTGAAAAGAAAGTATCAAATCAAGCCTTTGTACTATGCATATAATGGGGTCAGGTGAGCCTATGCATTTAATAAATAACTGGAACATTTATTTCCAAGTACTTCTTGAAATTTTGTTTTTAAAACTTAGTATTGATGTCTAAAATATTAGTACAAGAAAATATCAAGCTTCAGAATCTGTTTTTTTTTGCTCTTGATATTATGTTTTCTGTTTTTATTTTATTGAGAATTTTTTTTTCATTCATTTTACACACCAATCAGAATCTGGTCTTATTTAAGACGTTAACAGTTTCAATGAAAATTTTTTAAAAAGTTGTGAGGTGGCTACGAAAATTAAAGTCACTCTAACAATCTACAGGTGACTTTCATTTGTAGGATAATATCGTTTTTTATTTGTCTCCTTGTTGGAGGCTTTTTGTCTACTCTGGACATCACCTTACTTAGTGATTTCTAAGTCTCTCCCTTTGTAATTACCCATCAAGAAAAGGCTCAGGACTTTAATGAGGCTCTTTGTCTCTGAAATCATCGGTGGAGGCCGGACGGTGCTCAAAGGGCAGATAATTGAAATGCTTTGGAATTAATTGGTTAGCAATTTTCTTACAAAGAAAGTAGTATGGTTTACAGTTTAACTTTCTTAGAACATGGCATTTGCTCTGTTATAATTGGAAAATTGTTCATTTGAATTATGAATAGAACACTTTTATGCTCTATCATTGGAATTCTTCCTAAAACATTATTTTCTGCCATGTCATATATTATGTTAAACAACTCTAATAATTCCAAAGTCACTTTTTTCTTATTTTATGCATTGCTTGAATTTCTTTCCTTTCTCCTTCATTTTAATAAGTGGCAGAATAATAATATATATTGTATTATCTTCTATTTAGAGTGTAAGGAGGAATGGGGAAAAACAGGATGGAGAGAAGGTAAATTGTTGATTTGGACCACACCTCCATGCTTAGAATTTTGGAAATAGAATTTCATAAGATTTTTATCTTTTTTTTTTTTTTTTTTTTTTTGTTTTTTCGAGACAGGGTTTCTCTGTGTAGCTTTGCGCCTTTCCTGGAGCTCACTTGGTAGCCCAGGCTGGCCTCGAACTCACAGAGATCCACCTGGCTCTGCCTCCCGAGTGCTGGGATTAAAGGCGTGCGCCACCAACGCCCGGCTCAAGATTTTTATCTTTGCATTAAAAAATCATTTTGTTTCATTTTATCTTGAGACAGGATCTCATGTGGCCCTGGATAGCCTGAAACTCACTATGTAGCTAAGGTTGGATTTGAACTCCCAATCCCCCTGCTTCTCTGAGAGCTAGACTAATAGACATGCACCACTATGTCCAGCTTCTTCTATAAGAAATTGCATTTGGTTCACCTCATTTATGCCCCCCCCAATCTTTCTCTCTCTCATCAGTAATATCTGTCCTGAAGTATTCAAAACACAAGCTAAGGAGTTAGATGTATCTGAGTTTGAAATGTGATGGAGCCATTTAATAGTCATATGACACTTGACCCACGGTTTAATGGTTCTAACTGCAATGGGATCCAATGATAATTAACTGGCAAGATTTCTGTGAAGATTAGGTGACATAACTCACTCAGGAAGCCCTTGTGGAAGCCTGATATTGATATGAGCTCATTGATGGCTGGAGCTGTTTCTGCTAGTACTATTAGTAGACAGTGTCAGCATAGCTTCTGCAGACCTCAGGGGCATACTTGGCTACAGTGTGGCCTTATTTTAAGCCCAGCCCAAGCCTAAAAGTTTTCCCAAACATGTCCTCTTAGAAAACTTCAGCTTCCCTCAATCAAAATAACTGCTAAGTTAAAAATGTTCCTTGTCTGAGGGTTGCTTAGCTCTCATGCTCAGTCTGATAAAAGCAAGAATGATGGAGAGCTTTCTCAAATGTTCAGGACAAGTCTGGCTTCAAGGATATTCGAGTTCAATATATTCAATTGGTTTTATGTCATTGTGAAAAGCACCAGGAAAAGAAAAAGAAAACCCTACTTTAATAACAGTCAAGGCAATTTGTAATAAGCCTAGCAACAGCAGTGTTGAAGTCAAGAAGCCATAAGAACATCGAGAGAACCCACTGAGAAGCTCTCCATGGGGACCACTGTTTTACCCACAAGATGTAGTAGAGGGCAAGCTCTTAGTTTATCAGCACACTGAACAGTGGCAGTGGACATGTTTCTCCTTGATTCGCATATTTGGGATCATTGCTTTCAACAATCTATCTGGATTGTTGAGTTTAACGCAGTGCCCATGGACATGGATGGCAATTGGTATGGCACAGATGGGTCAGTACAGTGTCAGTACCATTCCTTGGTCCAAATAAACAAGGGTGTTTTTGCTTCTGAGAAGCCACACCACTGCTTCTGGGTTAAAACTTGCATAGCACTAAAAAGAAGAGCTATTTATTTCAGTGTTTTCCCACAGAAGAGAAAATTTAAGAACCACAGAAACATAAGTTATAAAGTATACCTGAACTGTAGAAAGACTGGTTGAAATAACCTATTTCACAAGTTGTTTTAAAGTAGAGAAGTAGTTTTGAGTTTTTCAATGGTGAGAAATGCAGAAGCTTTGAACAGCGTTTGATTATGAAACTCAGTGTCCCAGTTATTGTCCCCTGGTCAATTTTCTTATTGAGAGTGGGCTTGCTCTCTGGATCCCTGCTCTGTCTTTTCCTTTCACTTCAGGTCAGCTCCTGGGAGCCTGGGAGCCTTGTGGCTCAAAGCAACATATTTTTAAAAACACCACAATAGGAAACCTTTTCTGTTCTTAAAAGTATAATGGCTTAGGCCAAGTGAGAGGAAAACAACTTGCTAGATTCTTCAAATAAAGTACACACACACACACACACACACACACACACACACACACACACACTCCACAATCTACCCAGACCCTGATGATACAGTATAGACTTAAACATGGCCATGAGGAGAAACCAAGACAAGGGAACAATCATCATGGCTAACATGCCTGCTGTCATGAAACTGACACTACAGAGCAGGCAGGCAGAAGAGAGACAATTACAGGATGAATAAACAGATGATTAAACATTTTGACATGAAACAACTCAGAATAGGGCCTTAGCTGATCAGCTAAAGAATGTCCTTGGGCACCAACCCAGAGTTCCCCCCAAACGCAATTAAATTATCTACAGCTGCTTAATTTCAAAGATGGAATACATTGCAAAAGCACTGTACCTTAAGGTGGGAGAAAGGAAAATGGGTAATTATGACCACTTCTTAGACTAAATCAAGGACAGCTTAATTGACTTCCTTTTTAAAAATGGCTTTAGATACTCAAATGAATCGTTTTTCTTTCAATCAAGAAATGCAGAGTATCCTTTCAAATCTGCAACTGAATAATTTGAATTCATTTCTACTTTGAACAAGTTAGGTGACTGAGAAGGTTTGGTCCTTAAGAAGGGAGTTACGTTTCCTACAGTTTGCTTAGGGTATGCCATTTTGATTTCTGGGATGTGGCTTCTAATTTGATATAAATAGGCTATTATGGTTTTCTGATAGATACGACCCAATTCTCCCAAAGGGTATTTTGGCTAGGAATTAAGCACTGCTCAATACAGTGAGAAAGTCAATTTCCTAGATCTCTATTATGAAGATTCTTTGATGTTGAAAATGTATAGAAGGATCAGCTGTGAGGTAGCTGGCTTTGTGATTATCATCTCTTAGACCCTTTCTCTGGGAATCAGCTGCTTGGAGTGGGAAGAGGGAGCCAAGTAGGACCCTGTTTTGGCAACTGGTTGGTCTTTCCTTCAAAGCCATTCTATTTTGAACACATCAATATCAGTCTAAGTACACCCCACTCCAACTGTAGTGGCCAGTGTGGCTATGACTGCTGCTTCAGAAGGCCTTGCTCCAGCTTTGAAAGTCTTCGTTCCAAGTAAAACAAATTTCGTTGAAGTTGAAATGACATGTCAATGCCCTGCAGATGTTCTCATGAGGCTGGGGGAAAGAGAACCTTTCTGGAGACTCAGCAAAAATCTGCCACTTTGAAATGGAAATCATAAGATTCATCCTTATGAAGAGCTTGTGATTGGATTCACATGTGAAGCTGGTGATCAATGGAATCAGAAGTTGTATACATGAGGGGCTCTGGGACAGAATTACAGCCATACACACTTGTGGCACAATCCTCTTCTGCTAATATAGGCAGACTGTTTCCCACACTTTTTGGATTAGTGGGGGGATTTATTTCCTGTACACCATCCCTTAGTGTGGCAATATTATGTCCCAATAAAGGCTTTTCTTAAGTGATCATTCCTTGCCTGCTTGTCTCATTGGTAGAGTATGCTGAACTGGTTACACAAAGAGCAGAAAGGCTCCTGGACTCTTTAGCTCCAACCTCACCCAGCAGCAACAAGAAGATAGCCTAAGAGTTCCAGAGACATGAACAGAAACCAAGAAAGCAAAGCCCAGAGAAGACAAAGGGATATGAAGAACTGAAAGGCAGAGCTGGAAGCCATGGCCACTAGTAAAGTTCCTGAGAGCCACCAGGCTTAAGAACCAAGGGTCTAGTTACTCTCATTGATGGGAAGCCAGCACTCAAAGCCCAGAGGAATAGCCTTGACTGAGCATTTAGAGCAATAAGCCTCTGGCCTTTGAAGCCTGGAGCCATTACTCGCCTGTTCTCTGGGTCTGTGAATAGTAAGCCCATCCTGTAGTGCCTGGCACTCAGGGCTGCAAACAGCAGGGAAGCTGCTGCTCGCCCACTCCCATCTTCCCTCTGAATAGAGCGATAGAGCCTCAGCCAGCATTTGTGTGACATCCAGAGATTCATAGTTCTTGATTATTGACTGTGGGCAATACATTCTGAAGCACTGTGAAAAATCCTTGAAAGGATAAGAATTTTAAACCTCAGAAACATAAAAAAACTTCCCAAAACATTGTTGGGAAATATATATCAAAATACATTAGAACTAAATAACAACATAAACACTTTTGGAAACAAAAACTGATTGGGAAGAAATTGTTGAGGATAAGAACGGGGGAGGGGGGTTAGAGGGATGTGCTTTGCAAATCAAACTTTGAAAACCAATGACACGAATGACTGCCATGTGCGGGAAGAGACAAGAATTTTCCAGAGATGACTCTCCCAGACCCCTGATCAAGAGCTTGGTGCCCGTAACAGAAAAGGGTGTTTAAATGATTGATGCAAAGTTCAACCAGAGTTTCTGATAGACTCCAGCAAGGAAAACAAAATGACTGCAGAGATCTAGTTCATAGAAACTCTTGAGTGAATAGCTAAGAAACGATTTCATTCTGTAACTCCAGAGAAAGCAGGCTCTGCATAAAAGAATTTTGAGCAGGAAATACGTCGAATCTGTGTAGGTTAAGACTCACCCGAGCCTCCCTGTTCTTTTGTGGCTGAGGAGACAGAGGTCCATCAAGAGTAATTGTGTTGTCTGAGATCAGGCAGCTGGCCCCACTGGAGCACTTGTGTTGTCCTGCAGCACATTTTGATGGCATACCAGAAGGCCTCTCAAAAATGAGGACAACTCTTGTTTGTTTCTTTTCAGATAATTGCATTGCTGTGTTTGGCTATGGTCCATTGGAGGGTAGAACTGTGTCCGATACAATGCCTCAGGCCCCATAAAGATCTAAATCAGTGTTTCTTAACTTTTTAATGCTTGAGATTTCTTTTGTCACATAATGCCAAACTGATGCCTTTCTGCAGTCTCCTTGCCTGAAACTTCAGTGTAAAGGAAATCACAAATAAAAATCAGAATGAGTTTTGAAGTTGAAATTACACATGGGAGAGGCAGACCTGTCTGTCCTCTATGCCATTGACACTGAGGATCACTAGCATTTGCAGAGGTGTCAGAAGAGAGGAATCGCTGCAAGAGTTTGAGGAAAGAACTTTGAGGCTTCAAGGACTTGGTCATAGGAGATGAAGCTCAGAGATGAGTTGATAAGGTTGCATCCAAGGTTTTACCTTACAGGTGTTGGTTCAAAGAATATCAACAGAACACCCCTGATAACAGCTACAAAAACAATTATTCCAAAGCACAGAGGGGCTTCAGTCTGGAACATCTTGAATTGTACTGTGGATCTCCATAACTGGAAGAGAGCATGTGGCCCTCTGATGAATTAAGCACCAACTCCAACCATGTTAGGTTGCCACATTCACAGAAAATATTTTGGGGATGTGGACCTCCCTGTTATAAAGAATCTAAGGTAACAAAGAGCCTGAACTTTCCCGTGTGGCCTCTTACTTCGACAACATGTCCTAGCTTGAAGCCTCTTTCACCATCTAGCAATTCTGACAAATATATCATCACCCTTAACCAACTCAACACCTGAATCTGTCTTCCCTTATGTTAACCACTCCTGGGCCAGCTGCCTATCGCACATTATTATGAACAGCAGTCTTGCCTATTTTCTAATCTTTTAGGCCATTGGTCATTCACTTCCCGGTATGAGCAGAAATGGGAAGATGGGTGGAATCAATAATAAGTTATAATAGTAGAACATGATAAAGATGGAAAATTGGTAGATAATGGCCCTCAGGTCAAGTCTATATAAAACTCTCAAACTCACATGAAAGCCAGCAGTGCTGGGTATTAAAAGCTGAAAAATCTAAATGAAAGTGGAAAGAAGAGCAGATCACTGCTTTTCATCTTTCTATACTTATAACTTTCCAAGACAGGACGGAAAATACCTAGAATGTAAGAAATTCTGGCTTCTGATATGATTACAGCAAGTTAGTTTATTAACAGCCCCCCCCCCCCGTTTATAAAAAAGAGACCCTTTAGTTGAAATTAGCATCTACCAGTCTTGACAAAAACAAAATGAAGTATCAGGGAATAAGGAAATAAAATCTTGAGGCAGGCCTGTTACTGACAGGGAAGGGAAAGACAAAAGCCTGGACTGTGGCAAGTCTTCAGGAAAATGCATGGGAAGAGAAGAAGAAAATGTTCAAAGGTGCTAAGGTCAGCAGCCACAGGACAAAAATCAGAGAGGTTCATTTAACGAGTAGTTTAAATAAAATTCAAGTACAACCTGTGATGCAATTAAAAGCAGACTATCACTTGAGCACACTCAGCATGTCTTTGAAGGTCATAATTATAAATAAGCAATTTGCTGGCATTAATTACCAACCTTCCAAAAGTGCTTCCAGGAAAACATTTCTTCCTTAATGGGACTTCATTTGTTTATTTCCCATAAGAAATGGCACTTCCACTTAATGCAGAGGGGGAAGTGTGCCTGCACTGATATAACAGAGGCCTGGAGCTACTTTACAGTTTAGAGCTTCCTTATCACAACCTTGCCTTTCAGGAAGTTCCAATTAGATGCAGTTTAGGGGCAGAGGCAAGAGGAGCTGTGGATCTTTCTTTCATAGGAAGCAAATTAGTTCTCACTTGGAAACAGAGTTTGAAAATGCCATGCAAATGCTTTATCAGCTGACTGAAATAATCTGGATGTAGGTTCACAGAATATCTATCTTTTGCCGAAAAGATAGATTGCAACACTTAAAATTTCAGAGAAATATAACTATTTTTTCTTCTGTGTAACATACATTCATTCTTTGGTTTAGCTTGTGAGTTATTCACCTTCAACCAAGAGAATTAAGCTGCTAAATTTCACATCAATAGATTGACTCATTTTCTCAATGTTAAATACATGTCTTTTTCCATAGTCTTTAGTTCATATCAATAAGAATAGTATTCAAATATTTTTACTCACAACAGCATTTGCAGTTATTAGCATTTAGAAAATCCATTTCTTGATAAACCAATTTTAATTATAAAGGGCTAGATTTCTTTTTCAGCCACAGAATACTTCTACTCAGAGATCATAACATACAATAATTTATCACTGTATATTATTTAGAGCCAATAAAAGAAAAATAAGTCACATTAGCTACTCCTTATAGTATCACAGATCATGATCTTAAACTGAACTCCAGGGAACAGGGTCAGTAAGACTCATGGAGTGAATGATGGATGTCTTAAAATCTCCATTTTAAGTATAGGTTTTTTTTTTTTAATTTACACATTTAAAGTATAGGTTCATGGATTAGATGAGAGGGATATAGTTGCAGGCCAGTGAGTGAATCAGTTGGAACAGTGAGAAAGAAAGGGACCCTTGTTTGCTTCATAGAAGTAGAAAGTAAGTCCCTATTGCTGAAGACACCATGCACTTCAGATACATGGTTCAGAAGCCGCTGAGCTGGAACTGACATGAATGCCTTCACCCTGAGGACTAGCTTTCATGGTACCAGAAGGCACCATGCAAGTTTCCAAAGGAGTAAAGCAACTATCAGTCCTATACATCTATGGTGTCTAAGAACCATAACAATGACAAGAATGGTCCTATGGGCCTAAGGATGCAGTAGTGGCATGCGTGTCTTGGCAATAACCAACTGTTCTCTAGTTGGACTTAAGGCCTGTTCAACAAGACGGAAATCATGCCTGGTACTAGAAACCTAGACAACTACTTGGGGCTAATGATGTCATGGATCTTGGAGGAGAAACAACAACCACCACTTTTCTAAGCCAGCATAATCCATAACTCAAATATTTGTCTATATAACCACATGTAAGTATAGTTTTCAGCCCTTGTCAAGGAAACTTCTCTTTGTAACAGAAAGAAATCATTACAAAAAATCATAACCAATCAAAATGCAAAGTTGTAGAGCCTAGTTTCAATGGATACATCTACAAAACAACTTCTACACCTAAGGCTCAAGGCACATTATAGAAAAGGGGGAAGAGTGATTGCAAAAGGGAATTTGCTATGAGTCTGTGTCTCTTAGTTGTGTCAGAAGCTATACCATAAAGTCTCCCAACATGACTGCCCCAACATGAGCTGAACAAGAACAACAGTAGACATGCTAAAGTAGATGGGGAAAGACCATGAGGCCTCAACCCTACACAAAGAACTAAAGAATGTTGAGAGCCAGAGAAATAGTCTTCCCCAGGGAAGAATACAGCAGTTAGTTATCTAATACCAAATGGTCAGTCCTAAAAACACACATACAAGTAACATTACACAAACTGGACAGGTTATACTTAGGAATATAAGTAGATATACATGTATATAATCAGATTTTATAACAATTAATGAAAAAAAAGAAGCAGTGAATTTTGAAAAGGAGCAAGGAGAGGTAATTAGAAGTTTTTCAGGGAAAAAAGAGAAAGGGGAATGACATAATTATATTATAATCTCAAAAACAAAATAAATATATTTTTAAAAACAAAGAAAAGTGGCTGTGATTACTGAGGGATGAAGCAGCCCATGTAGGCAGAGTTTTCCCATCCCAGGAGCTGCTTCCAAATTACCGCACAGAGGCTTATATTAACTGTAAATGCTTGGTCAATAGTTCAGGCTTATTACTAACTAGCTCTTATAACTTAACACATTTATATTAATCTATGTGTTGCCCTGAGGCCCCTGGCTTTTACCTTTATCCCATTTTGTGTTTCCAACTCATTCTCCATTTGGCTGGTGACGCATCTGACTCTGCCCTTCCTCATCCCATCATTCTGTTTGGCTTTCCTCCGAACTTTATCTTGTTCAGCTATTGGCCAGTCAGCTTGTTTATTAAACCAATCATAATGACATATATTCATACAGTGTACAGAAGGATTATTCCACAGTAAGCCCAGGAATTTGACCATATGATGAGAGAGTGTTTTTGGAAATTTCCTGGAAAGAAACTCCTTACCAGTAGGGCTACATTTGCCTGATCTTTGTTAGGCAAACTTTGCGCTGCTGTAGTTTGTAGTTAAGGTCTGCTTTGCTTTATATTAATGATATGTTTCTGAAAACATTTCAATGAAGGAAAATATATAAGATAAACAGTGTTTTAAAGGCTCTGGCTGGGTGACTATCAACACAACAAGAAGGGGCTGGAGAGACACTAAGGTTAAGAGGCCCTGCTGCTCCATCATGGAGACTGTGGTTTGGATTCCAGCATTGATGTCAGGCAGCTTGCAGCACCTGTAACTCTAGTTCAGCTGGATCTGATGTTCTCTAGTCTTTGTGTGCATCAGCACACACACAGGTGTGTCAACACACACACACACACACACACACACACACACACACACACACACACACACAATGACAAAAATGTTTAAAAATGCACCTTCATGTAATCACAGACAGAACTTTGAAGGAAGAAATATTCCTTTGCTCTTTGAGTTTCAAAACAACAATTTTGTGTGTTGGGCTTCTTTTCTTTCCAGCATGATACAATACTGAGGATTTTTTTTTTAAATATTGAGGATCTTAAGAAGCGCTGCCTACATAGGCAAATATATATGATAGCTCTGGGTAAACTGTTATAACTCCTTTGTTTAAATCGATGAATTTGTAATCAATGGATGATGGGTCAGTTCAATTGATAGTATCAAACACTCTGCATATGGCCTTACCTCCTATCTCTGAGGATTAAGGAAATCACACATTATAAGGGACAGTGTAGTACTTTTTGTACTTGTTTTACAAAAATATACATTTATTCTCCAGAAAGAGCTCAAGAAAAATAACAAGGAAGGTGAAAATTAAGAGTCCTATTGATTGCACTTTGTTTCTAAGGACTGTGCCCTGAGATTATCTTAGTTCTATTAAATTAGGAACAGCCAAAGTGAAAAAAAAAGAGGTTATTCTGTTTGTGCCAGATGTGTGCTCTGTGTTCACGGGTGATTGAATTAGAAGTTGGCCATGGAGGAAGGTTAGGGAAGGGTAATGGTGATTATCTGACCCAGAGTTGTTGTAACCAGAACTTTCTCCTCTCTATGCTGAAGCAAAGTGATTTGTTATTGACTTTTCCAAAGTGTTCTTTCTTGGAACTTTCTGAAATCTCTAAATAAATTCACTTATCCATCTAGCCATCATGCCATCCAACAACTGTCTGAATTTCTTGAAAGTGTTCCCTTTAAAAAATATCCTTTTAGAAGGAATGTATTATTTAAGAGTAAATTGATTATAAATTTTATGGACCCAGACTTACAGAGGCATTTAAATGAGTAAATTTATACTGCACATATTTTTGAAGTGGTATGAAGTTTACCTTTTAAGATGCATTCCACAAATAGAGAAATTTGAGAATAAATACTGTGATATAAACCCTAAAGATATTCCAGAGTAGGGCTGAGAAATGGCTCAGTTGTTAAATGCTTGCTGGGCAAAAACAAAGACTAGAGATCAGATCCCTAGAAATCACATAAGCACTAAAAATCGGGAGGGAAGCTGTCTTCATCTTGTCAGCACACACTGGGCCAGCAACACAGAGGATGGAGGATGGGGAGCATGCTGGGGCTGTGCTCTGAGGCAAGCTGGATACCATGTTTGTGTGGCAGTGCCCCATGCTTGTTCTGCCAATGCTGTGCTAGTGGAAACAACTCCACTATGACTAGATTGAGCTATGCACTTTTCTTGCTTGTCGGAGTATCTGTAGTTTGTGTAATGTTAATACCAGGAATGGAAGAACAACTGAGTAAGATTCCTGGGTTTGTGAGAATGAGAAAGGTGTTCCTTGTAATATTCTGGTTGGCTACAAAGCTGTGTATCACTTGTGTTTTGGCTTAGCCGTGTTCTACCTTCTCCTCTCTTGACTAATGATCAAAGTGAAAAGCAGCAGTGATCCTAGAGCTGTGGTCCACAATGGATTCTGGCTCTTTAAATTTGCCACAGCAGCCACCATAATTGTTGGAGCTTTCTTCATTCCAGAAGGCACTTTTACAACCCTGTGGTTTTATGTGGGTATGACAGGTGTTTTTTGTTTCATCCTCATACAACTAGTCTTGCTTATTGATTTTTCCCATTCTTGGAAGAAGGGAACTCAAGGTGTTGGTATGCAGCCCTATTATCAGCTATAGCTCTGAATTATTTTCTGTCTTTAGTTGCCATCATCTTATTGTTTGTCTACTATACTCACCCAGCCAGCTCTTCAGAAAATAAGGCATTCATCAGTGTCAACATGCTCCTCTGCATTGGTGCTTCTGTAATGTCTATACTACCCAAGATCCAAGAATCACACTCAAGATCTGGCTTGTTAGAGTCAGTAATTACAGTCTACACAATGAATTTGACATGGTCTGCTATGATCAATGAACCAGAAACAAATTGCAATCCAAGTCTACTAGGCATCTTTGGCTTCAATATCACAAGCCCTAACCCAAAGGATGGGCAGTCTGCTCAGTGGTGGCATCCCCAAGTGATTATGGGACCGGTTCTGTGTGTGTTTTATTCAAGCACCTGTACCTCCAACAATAGTTAGGTTAATAAACTGACTCTAACAAGTGATGAGGCAACACTAATAGGAGATGGGAATGTCAGAAGTGATAGATCCCTAGAAGACAGTGATGATGTTCACCAAGCTGCAGACAATGAAAGGGATGGTGTCGTTTAGAGTTACTCCTTCTTTCACTTCATGCTTTTCCTGGCTTTTGCTTTATATCATGATGGCCCTTACCAATTGGTACAGGCATGAGCCTTCTCATGAGATGAAGAGTCAGTGGACAGCAGTCTGGGTGAAAATCTCTTCCAGCTGGATTGACATCATGCTGTATGTTTAGACACTGGTGGCACCACTTGTTCTTACAAATTGTGATTTTGACTGAATGGAGCCTCTGGCATGAAGGTCTCACCTTGGTCATTGTTTCTTTGACATTAACAGTATTTCCAATTTTTCTAAAGTTCCATGTGTTACTGTATAACTTACTGTTTTCTCTTGCATCAATTAGATTTACTCTTCCATTTTATCCATGTTCTTGCTAACTGTATTGATGATATGGATTGCAAAGGAAGAATTTTGAACAAGGTGGCAAATTAGGAAAGATGGGCACTGATAGACATATCATGTGCTTTGTACATATGAAATTAAAAGTGAAAACAAGAATTCTTGACAGTTTGTTTCAAAATTGTGTTAGCCCTTGATATTTTAGAAACATAACTGTATTGCTGCCTTTTGAAATACTTGGTGTGCTGCTTTGCCGAGGACTGCAAAGCAAATAGCTCTTAAATTATGTAAATATGTCACAAGCTAGTCGTCTGAAAAATGCAAGTCACTGCAGGTTTGTCAGGATTTTCTCTACTGGGTACAGAATGGTCATGTTCAGTGGAAAACAGTATAGGATGTGGAGGAAGGCTAAAGAACAGGCAAGATCCTTCACAGAAAGTCTCTGGTAGTGGGTTTTAAAGTGAATACTCTTAGATCATGAGCTTCCTCTGTAAGAAAGTGTGGCCTTCACCAACAAAATGAACTTTGTTTGGTATTTACAAACATACAATTATGGATTTTGTAGAGATGTTAGCAGTTCTGAAACTTTTATGCAAGGTTTTAAAAAGGAAAAACATGTATTAGAAAATTTTGAAGCTAAATATTTGCAAATCAAGACTGGGAAACCTCTCACAGGATGTGAAGTATTAGGCTCTGGGTTAGGGACTTGGCATCTAGTCCAGTTCTTACTTTAAAAATGAAGCAGAAGCTCAGACTCAACTAGCTCAAACAGCTAGTTATTGGCAAAGTTGAGAAATGTTAAGTTTACCAAAACTAGCCAACATTCTGACATAAAATATTTTGTACCCAGAATACATAATTCATTTCATAAATCATTAATGCTAGATATAAAAAAGAGTTAAATCCAAAGATCTGTTTCTAAAGGAAAAAGGGGGTATAGGGTATAGAAATAACAAAAGGGTAGATTATTGAATCTACTTTAATCCGAAAAACAACTGTTAATCTCAAAATATTTTACATTGGTATAGATTTTAGTTGATTGATAAAAATTTAAAGTTATTTCTGCTATGCTGTATGTATGTTTCTACTCTGGTTTGGAATACTGTACTTATGTAGCTCATTTAAAAATGTAACGTATAATTAAAAAATATAGGTTAGTAGTTAGTCACTTATTACAATCAAACTTATAGTCGTGTTAAGTACATTTTCAAGGTCAAACAGATATATTTTAGATAGACAGGTGGTCTTCATACATTTCAAAGACCTACAGAATATGGCATTTCAAAGGTTTTAATGACCTGAGGCTTTTTATGACAATGAGACATGTCTACTCCTGGCAGCATCAATCTACTTCAGAAAAGATGATGGGCATCAAAGAAACTCCATATGGAGTTTACTTGCTTTGTGACAAAAGTTAGCCACTGGGCAAGAAACTGCCATTGTCTTAATTGTTGACAGTTACTGTCCAAATTAGACCAGTAGGATACAAGGAAGGTGACTGCTGAACTTTGTTAAGAAAAGATAGGACAGTCCTTCAAAATTCCTGCTTCACAGGAAAGTCTGTCATACATGCTCAGCCTGTCTACCAGAGATGGGTGCCCCAACATTGCAGAGGTACTTTGGGTAACTATCCAGGTAGCCTGATGTCCTTGTCATTAGATAACATTTTATTCTTCTGGGGTCTTTGATGGAGTTGAAGATTAAATAGTTGTAATTATAGTTTTCCTTAGTTATAACTAAAAGCAAATTAGGTATAATACTTTTTACTTACCAAGATAAGATAATAGATATAAAATATTTTCTCTAATTTTGCCAAATACAAATAGACTGGATATTGTAACTATAATTCTTACTTGATAATTGTTTGTTGAATATAATTTTACTATGTTAAAACCTTCCTTTTTAATTATACAAAAGGGAGAAATGCTGTGGATTGTGCACATTGTTGATAATAAAGCTGATTGGCCAATAGCAGAGCAGAAAGAGATTGGGCAAGACAGCCTGACACAGGGAGAATGCTGGGAGAGAAGAGCGGGGTCAGGGCAGTCATAGGAGATACCAGGCAGTCACCCAGGGAACAAGATGAGCTAGAGGACAGGTAAAGTCACAAGCCATGTAGCAAAATATAGATTAATAGAAATGGGTTAATTTAAATGTAAGAGCTACTTAGTAATAAGCCTTAACTATCAGCTGAGCATTTAAAATTAATAAAAGCCTCTATGTGGTAATTTGGAAAGTGATTGCTGAGTATTTGGGAAAAGGAAGTCAGGACAGGAAAACTCCACCTAGAGTTTGCTTTTTAAGATGGGCTCCACAAACAGGGAAATTTGAGAATAAATGCTGTGATATAAACTCTAAAAATATTCTAGAGTAGGAAAATGGCTCAGTTGTTAAATGCTTACTGGGCAAAAAAGACTAGAGATCAGACCCCTAGAAACTACTTAAGTTCAAGGTGAGCATGAAAGCCTGGTTGTAATTTTAGCCTTAGAAGATGGAGACAGGGGATTACCCAGGGCAAGTGAGCTAGTGAGACTCACACTATGGGTGAGTTCTGGGCTTAATTGGAGGGACCCCGTGTAATGGCTTGAATGACAATGACTCCCATAGACTTATATTTGAATGTTTGATCCCCAGTTAGCAGAACTGCTTGGGTAGGATAGGGAGGTAAAGCCCTGGTAGAGGAGGTGTGTCAGGCTGTGAGTTTTCAAAAGGCTATACCATTCCCAATTAGCTCTCTTTGTCTCATGGCTGTGGATCAAGATATGAGCCTTCAGTTACTGCTCTAATGTCAAACCTGCTAGCCTGCTGCTGTGTTCTCCTTTATGATAGTCATATACTCTCTGGAACCATGCATCCACAATTAAACTCTTTCTTCTATAAGTTTCCTTGGTCACGGTGACTTATCACAGTGATAAACATGAAAGTAAGACACCGTGCCTCAACAAGGTAGAAGAGTGATCAAGGATGATTCCTGGCATCAATATTGGGCAACACACACACACACACACACACACACACACACACACACACACACACACACAGAGAGAGAGAGAGAGAGACACAGAGAGAGACAGAGAGACAGAGACAGAGACAGAGAGACAGAGACTGAGCTAAAAGAAGAAATTTGAACCTTATAAGATAAAATCTGGTGATGCTAATAGACAATATTTGAATTTTCACTGACATTTTAATTTAACAGAAAATTCTCCTTAAGTTTTCTATTTCTTCTCCTACTGTGTTTCTGGACAACAAGCTCTGCGGTTGTCAGTGTTCATGGGGAGAATCCACATTAACAAGTTGTTTTACTTCCATTTTTGACGCCTGTCTGAGTAGGTCTGATTGTCTTACCTCTTCCAGTATGATCATCTAAATCCAGATTTGGGTCTCTCAAACTTTTCTGCCTATTTTCAGCCATGCTCCTCCCCCTGCCTCCTAAAACTACACACACACACACACACACACACACACACACACACACACACACACACACATATGAACAAATATACAAGTATAGTGCCTGTTTACTACAAAGCAAGCATGGAGATTTTAAACTATAAATCAGTTCATGATTTTTCCCCTGTTCAAACCCCCATTCAATGGTGGCCTTTTTCTTTTTATTTATCTCATACATAGCAAAATTGAAAATTCTTCCTATGGCTTGTGAGGGTTTGACTCCAACTGACCTTTAGTGGCCTCACATCCAATCCTCAGCTCATGCCACCATCCGGCCTCTAGAATACTACATGATGTCTAGGCTTCAGCTGGAGAATCTTCCCCAGAAAATCCAAATGGACTCCTCCTTCACTTCATTTAATTATAGTGAAATGTTGCTTACTTCTCTGCCATCAAAACCTGAAACTTTGAATGTGTCTATTTGTCACAACTTGACATTACATATTGATTTGCACATTCTTTCTTTTTCTCCTAAGAGCACAGGATGTCTGTTCACTGATGCATCTCAGTGACTAGGAAGCACTCAATAAAGATTAGATGGGCTGAGAAGCAACTGAAAGAATGTCATGCTCTTTCTTCTATCCTTCTGACACTGATGGACATCAAAAGAAGCCATAGAAACAGTGCTTGAAAGACCACATTACTTCATTGTGGATACCTCTACAATTCTGAGGCAGTGATTTTTTTTTTAAAAATTCAACATTAAAGCAACTAGAAATCAGAATTCAAAATTGTTGATATGTTATAGATCTATAATATAGACATTTAAAATCATATAAATCTTTAAAAGTTATTGACAATTACCCAAGTAGAAAGTGTTTATCCTAGTTCATCTCTTCTCAAATGACTCTTTATTTCTTTGAGCTTATTAAATTAGACAGACATATAATAGGAATGCATGAAGTCATACTTCTCAAGCAACAACTGAATATACTATACAATAAATCTTGACCATAATGAATCATAGAGAAACAATTTAAGTATTGTGGCAGTTTCCAGTAGATTCAACATCTTAGCTCAAAGTGGTCACCAGTTCTATGAAAGATTCCTAAACTTGCTTCCTTCAGTACATTTTACCTAAACTAAAAAAAAATCTTACTAACGTAATTATAATTTCTTTTTTATTCATAAGGAAGTTACCATTTAAAAAATCAGTACCTGATCATATAGGATGTGAATTTTATTTACAAAGTAATGATTGGTGCAGATGACATGACTTAATCTATATGGAAATCAGCAGCATACATGAAAACTAGAGAATATCTTAAAAGTAATAGAATATTGAAACACAATTATTGCTGCCTTTCACAAACCCATGTGTTTAATACATTTTTTGAAAGACTACCGAGTTCTAGACAACGTGTTGAACAAACATTGGAAAGACAAATAGTGAACTGGCAACTTTATATACCTTCTTATGAAGGTTTTGGGTATGTTTTTTGAGTTGATCAAATTCTCTATAACTAATTGTATGACCAACTTTTTCTTGCAGAAGAAAACCAGAAGTGGCAGATTATAATTTGAGTTTGTGTTTGAGCACATTCAAAAGCTTTGGTGACTCAGCATGACAGTTTAAAAAGATGCTTTCAGAAGTCAAAAATGAAGAGAAGGTTGAAGCTTGCAGACTAAAATAGAAATTCTGTAGCCAAATTCTTTCTAGTATTTGTTAAACTTGGGAATCATGGAGCTGCGTATTTTATGTGGAATATATAAAATAAAGATGTTAGTCCAACATTGGGTATTTAATAAAAGAGTTACATAAAAATTTAGGAACCTCAAAGCCTTTAGAGTAAGTATGAAGTGCAAAACTCTTATCAACTAGGTGGCTTGCATGACAGACACGAAGCTTCATTTTAGAAAACCAGTTCTGGCTCCAGAATTATTCTGGATTCTGTGTGTGCAGCCCTGTACTCACAGCATTCCTGTGTTCAAACATCTTCTCATAGAAAGTTAGTTACCATACTTATCAGTTGATAGAGCTTTCTGCTGCCTGGCAGAGAGAAATGTAAGGAGTCTAGGAGCCTGTGGCGGTTTGAATAACAATGGTCCCTATAGACTCATATATTTGAATGCTTGATCACCAGGGAGTAGAACTGTTTGAAAGGATTAGACCTTGTGATCTTGGTGGAGGGAGTGTGGGCTTTGAGGTTTCAAAAGTCCCTGCCAAGTCCATGTGTCTCTGCCTATGGATCAAGATGAATCTCTTAGTTATTGCCCCAAAGTCTTTCTGCAGGCTGCCTTGCTTCCTGGCATGACAATAATGAACTGAACCTCTGAAACTATAAGCAAGTCTCCAATTACATTCGTTCCCTTGTAATAGTTTCTTCGGTTGTGATGTCTCTTCGCAGCAACAGAACTATATCTACAGACTAAGACAGAACCTGACTGCTATCTGGGAAGACTTGTACCAGATGATCAGAGTGACCACAGGTAAGTGTCCAGAAAAATATGAGCTCTTGTGTGCCAAAGGACACACAAGGAAACTAGACACTATGCATCTGAGGCAGCAGCAACAAAGAGCAAGAGAACATGACCCACAGAAACCTCAGCAGTCAGAATTACCAGCCAGAACTTCATTTCAAGGGGAGAGCAGAAAGAATGAAAGACAACGTTAGAGTGCACAAGAATGGATGAATTTCCAAAACTGACGTAAAGTTTTTGCCCCAAGAGTCAGAAAGCCTAAACTCAGAACAGGATAAATACAAACAAGTCCCATGCCCAGAAGAACCAGCAGGAGGGTGGATATTTCTCCACAGCCGAAGTCAAGTGACAGCAGAACATTGCCAAGTTACAGGACAAAGACAACTGACAACCTATTGCTATAATTTAGCCAGAACATCTTTGTAAAATGAAAGTGAACTGAAATTTCCTTGGAATGACAAAAGGGGCCAGAATTTGCAATGCACCTCCACAAAGCATATACATCAGATAGAAAGAAACAGATTCTGGGTAAAAAGTCTAAGATACAAGAATTGATGAACAAAAAAAAATGTAAAATAGATACAAATATTCACCACACAAAAAAACAATAATATAAAACTTAGTATCAAATAAAATGGCACCATAATACTTCTATCAGCAACAGCATCTAAATTGGGAAACAGGTTGATTGAGATGTGCTAAAGGTCTCTGAGAAGGAAGCACATTTGAAATGTGATGGGTAATGAAAAAGGGATTGTTCACAGAATCTAGTTTCCACAGCAAAGATTCCTGCAATTTTTTTTAAAACTAACCATAAGTTGAAACAGTGCTTTGAATGGGTAAATACTTACAAATATTTCATTATTTTTTGATAATATTTGATATAAATATTAGGACGCATATACGCATAAAAATTTGAATACAGCTATCTGTACATTAGATAGAAGCTATAAATACCCAACTCATCAAGGAAAGATAATATATTTTTTTTCATTTAAAAAATCGTATGTGTACAAGCATTTTGCTTGCGTATATGGCTGTGCCCCTCATACTTATAATGACTATAAAGGCCAGAAGAGGGCCACGTGTGGCTGCTGGAAATTGAACCTATGACCTATGCAAGAGCAGCCAGTACTGCACTTAACCTCTGAACCATTTCTCCAGTGGCTTTGTGCCCTGTCAGTCTGGCTGAATTGGTGAGTAATAGACTGTTGTGGAATAAAGTTTTTGTACACTGTGAAGATGTGTCTTTGCCAAGGTGCCTTCTGATTGGTTTAATAAAAGACTAACCTGTCATTAGCTAGGCAGGAGATGTAGTCAGGAGAGCCAGAAAGAGAGAACTCTGGGAAGAAGAAGGGTGGAGTTGCCAGTGGATGAGAGGGAACAGACATGCAAGAAAAGAGGTAAAAGCCATGAATCATGTGGCAACATGTTAATGAACAGAAATGGGTTAAGTCATAAGAGCTAGTTAGAAACAAGCCTCAGTTATCAGCAAAGTGTTTATAATTAATAATAAGTCTCCATGCTATGATTTGGGAGCTGGCAGGAAATGCAGAAAAATCCACTTACAATAGACTTTGATTCTGTCTCAAAAATATAGTGTACTATAATAGAAGGTATCTTGTATTGACATTTGACCTCCATACTTGCACAGGTTGGCACACATGCATGTACACACAGATAGACACACACACATGTATTTCATCCTTCAGTTGTCTTAAATGGGTGGGTGTTTGTTCCACTGGCATTTTCAGTATAGACTTATGTTTCTGGGCTGATTGTATTATCCCTCCCTATCCCTGTGTTGACAATGGATCTTCAGTGCAGTGGTATGTATGTATGTATGTATGTATGTATGTATGTATGTATGTATGCATGCATAAATGTATGTATGTATGTATGCATGGAGAGGTGGAGCCTTAGATCAGTGGCTAAAGATTCCTACCTCACCAATGAAGTGAGTGCCTGTTGCCCTGTGGCCATATGGAGGTGCAAATAACACTTCCACCCTGAGGTGAATGGGTGTGTATAGGGCCTTCCCAGATGCTAATCCCAGGGTCTTGGCCCTGGCCTTCCCAGCCTTCAGAACTTATTGATACATTTCTGTTGTTTACCATTTATCCACTTACAACACTTTGTTTGAGCAACTTTAATGGTCTAAGATTCTTGATGTATAAATTCTGCCTGTGTTTATGTATAAAAACAATTCAAAATGAAATCTGTACAAAGCAACTGTGGGTCCTCTAACCTCTAAGCAACACAGACACGCTTTTCTGAGGCCATTTCTTTTTCTTTTCCTTTTTTTTATTAAGTATAACCTGGGACCATTTCTATACTTAAGAAGCAGTCCATTTCCAAGCTGAGTCATCTCTAATGTCTGACAATTCTTCACACTTCACAGCAGATGCTTTGTCAGTGTAGAAACTTCAGAAAAGTTAATTGTGGCAGTAAGTGCTTTGCAGCATCTGAACTCACAGTTTTCACAGGTCTTGAATGAGGATGAGGGGAAGAACCAGAATGGATGTCTGTAAGAGACACAGGAGGCCAGAGGAGCACGAGCCTTTCTGACTGTAGTCTTCCCCACCCCCAGAGAAGAGCACATTTGAGCTACTACAGAGGATTGAGTCAAGGGACTTCAAACCACCAGAGAAAGGTCCTACAGATATATGAAGTCTCTCCTGATTTGTACATTCTGCAATCATGGGGTTACATAAAGCACAAAACCAGACTTTACTGACTTTATCTGGTCAGCTGAACTACCTGTGGTCACTAATTCATTCAAATTATGAATACCATAATGATGCATGCAGTGCATGGAAGATTAAATAGGGTGTTTTCTCTCTGGCATGTAAACACTTAACAGGACTCTTCCAAGTCCCTTTTGACAAGTAAAAGAGGAGAACAGACAGAGACATCAACAAGGAAACTCAGTAGGGAAGGGCAGAATTTCACTCAACAGTTGAGCTATGTTCTTTGTCAAAGGAAGATCATATCTTGCTTACCTACTGTCTTATTTTTAATTTCTCTTAGCTGTGCCATTAAAGCCCATTGCACCCTGTTTAAAAAATGCCTAAAAATCACACTGAAGGATCTATTTTCTATGTTATACAATTTTGGTATAGAAGGCATACTGTGACAATGAATAGCTAGTAATAGATCTGATAATGTTGGAAGAGTGACGGAAATCATAACCCAGCAATCAGCACTGATGACAGGGACTATTAATGATCATTAAGTGGAATTAAATCAGATACATCCTCATTAGTGATTACTTGATTTCCCCCTGCTTTATACAGACACTATTTTTGAGCACAGTTGATAAAGGCTGCCTTGCCCTTGTCCTAAGATATTATGCCAAAATATGCTACATATTATAAATATTGGAATTTTTTTAAAGTTTGTTTCTAAACCACTGAAACACATGAAATAATCCTTGCTTTACTTTTGCTAGGAACAAAGAGAATAGATTATATTGTTGGTAAGCAAGTTGGTCTTTGGGAAACAACTGGTACTATGCACTGAAACAGGGCCAATTTAATCAGTAGAAAGAAATATCTAAGCCAAGATCCAACTATAAGAAAGAGGACATTCCTTGGATTATAACCAGAGGATCCATATTTAAACTGCCCCCTCTTACTATGCTGGCCCTAAACTTGGAGAGTCTCTTGAAGGTCAAAGCACACAGTTGTCTCATTCATACTTCCAACGGCACAGCTCCAGATCTGATGCATTTGCCAATGTGTCTTGGTTTATGTGTCAGAAGCCTACAGAAATGGTCCTGAATAAAAATAGTAGAGATGATGTAAAGAGAAGGGAATGAGGCAGGGGCTGCTTTATTTTATTCCACTCTAGATTATTCTAACAGCTATGATATCTGTGTAATATTCTTAAGAAAAAAAAACATGTTTTCTTTTGTTTCCCTTCATAAGGTGCTTGTAAATGCACCATCTAACTCTTATGTAAAAGGGTTATGTATTTTGAGTAGATCTCTGAGTTAGCAATATAATGCATTATGTAGACCACTTACTAGTTTAAGTGGCTTTCCATTTCTCCAGCCTTTACTAAAAAAGAGCTACTGTACCACAGATTACACTATAGGCAATGCTGGGAAGAAATGAAGGTGACTTCCAGCGCTGAGTAAATAACACCCTTGCAGATGGTCTGCATCCTGTTCCTCAGAACCTCTACACTTTGAAATGCTCATAGCAAAAGGGAGTTGTTGACAACACTGGCTATGTATTTTTAACATGAGGAAACATCCTAGATTATCTAGGTTGGCCCGCTGTGATCTCAAGGGTTTTTAAAAGAGAGAAACAGGTGGGACAGAGTGAAAGGAAGATCTGGTAAGAAGCAGAGACAGGAGAGGTGACAGCGTTGGGAGGATATGGAGTAGTTTCAAAAGCTAGAATGGAAATATATAAGCACATCCAGGCATCTACAACAAAGCAACATGGACTGGGTAGCTTCTATATAGCTTATGTTCATTTTATGTTTTTGCTTGTTAGTTTTTGAGACAAGATCTCATGTAGCCAAGGTTGACCTTGAATTCCTGGTCCCCCTGTTTCTACCTCCCAAGTGTGGGATTTCAGGCAGTAGGCACATGCTATCACTATTATGTGTAGTTCTGAGTATTGAGATGACTAAGATTTCATGTCTATTGAGATCCAGTGTTCTGGATAGATGGGTCTTCATACAGTAGAAAGGGCTCAGTGGTTCTCTGTGGTCCCTTTTATAAGGATAATCACTCCATCAACGATAGCAGAGGTCTCTCAGAAGCCACATCTCAACACCATCACATTGGATATTAGATTTCAACACTCAGCTTCTTGGGGGAATACACAGGTCCAGACCACAGCAGCAAGGAGAAATGTTCCCACATAAAGCCTCTAAAAAGAATACAGTCCTCAGGAAATCTTGATTCACGTTCCATAAAACCTATTTCTGGACTTTTGCTCTCAGTGGCTACGCTGGTGTGAATCTTTCATAGCAGCAAGAGTAAATCAATATATTTACTGTCAAACATTACTGTGAGGAGAGATTTATAATGAAATTTGTCCAATAATCCTCTACAAGGGAACATATCAGTAAAAATTAAGAAATTTCAAATTTGCTGCTAAATGGATGGAACTATAAATGATACATTGAGGTAAGTAACCCAGACTAAGTTAGACAAATGACCCATGTTCTCTCTCATCTTCAGTTCCTAGTCACAAATCTTCAGATGTAAGAACATAACCTGGAGTAGCCACAGAAACCAGAGAGTACCATGGGACCATGGGGGCAGCAGCTTGAGAGAGGAATGGCAGATACAGGTGATATGAAGGGAAAAAATGAAAAAAAAAATATGGAGGTGTACTCTGATTGGGGAGGGGAAATGGAAGCCAATCAGAGGTGATACAAATCATACCAAGGATATTTGATAGAATATCAGGGAAGTATATTATTTTATATTTACCTAAATTATATACATAATACAAATTATGTATGTGTATATATGTATACAAATAATATTTATTATATGTGTAATTTAAACCTCCACATACATATTAAATGAAATTATTCTACCTGGGTTGACAACACTCCTTACAAGAATCATAGACTAACAGAAATCCTAGTAGCAGGCATGAGTTGCTGGTTAGGATAGTTAAGTGACTCCCAAACAATGTAAGTTATTGCTTTTTGCCCTCAGTCGCCTCTCAGAGGTTGAAGGTAAGTCCCTATTGCTGAAGACACTGCACCCTTCAGACATAGGATTCAGAAGATTTTAGCTGGATCTAACCTGAAAACCTTCCTCCTGTCTAGCTTCCACAGTACCAGAGTGCAAGCTGCCAAGGGAGGAAAGCAATCAAGTCTTACCCAACTGTGATACCTATGAACAACTTCGACCAGCATGGCAAGATATCCACAGAGGTGCAATAGTGGCATTCCACATTCCACATGCTGGTGGTAACCAATAGCTGTCTAATTTTTACTTCAGGCTTACTCAAGAGGAGGTAAATCACGTCTGACGTCAGAAGCCCCACCAACTGCCTCAAGCTAGTGAGGTCATGGTTTTGAAAAGAGAACCTACTACCACCACATTAGTAGATGAGAACAATTCCTAACTGCATTCTAAAACGTATCCTTATATTCACATGTAAGATTACCTCTCACCCTCATCAAAGAAACTTCTCTTTGAGTCTCACAGCAAACTCCCTGATCTTCTGGTTCTTATAGCCTTTCCACCCCCTCTTCCACAATGTTTCTTGAGTCTTAAATGAGGAAGTTGTTTTTTAGATATATTCATTGTGAGTTGGCACCACAACTCTGCATTTTGATTGGTTGTAGTTTTCTGTAATGATCTCTTGTTACAAATAGAAGTTTCCTTGATGAGGGATGAGGACTGACTTACCTAAGAGGTAACATCACAAAGTTTGAGCAGATTACTATATATATGTAAAATAATTAATGAAAAAAAGAGGTCGTGAATTTGAAGAAGAGCAAGGGCATATGTAGGAGGTTTTGGAAGGTGGAAAGTGACTGGGAAAATGATTATATTATAACCTCAAAAATAAAATAGTAATTTTTTCAAAAGCTAGCATATAAACACACACATAGTGACTTAGTTATTTTAGGTAGTGTGCTAAGTGCTATATTTACATGATCTCAAATAATCCTAATTAAAACCCTTCAGAGGCAATATTTTAAACATCCTGTTTTACTTGGGAAATGTCACTGAGTCTCAGGATAGGAAGGGCTTTCACAGTCGTGTGAGGACAGATTCTACTCACTAAATTCAGGGCCACTGTTCTGACCACAATGTCATACTGCCATATTTATTTAATTTTTAATTTTTGTGCATATATATGTGTTATGTGCATGTGTGTTCATATTTATGTGGTAGCCAGACATCAGGTGTCTTCTTGTATTGTTCTCCAGCATGCTTTTGAGAAAGTTGCTCAATGGACTGAGAGTCTACCATTCAGCTGGATGAGCTGACTTGTGACGTTCCAGGATTCTCCTGTTTCTGCCTCCCAGTGTTGGGAGATGCACGCTGAAACACTTGGCTTTTACGTGGGTGCTGGGCATCCAAATTCAGATCCTCATGCTCACAAAGCAGACACTTTATAGAATAGGCCTTTCATTGCATTTTGGCAAGCAAATGTGTTATTGTACACACATTCATTAAATGAACAGAGAACCCTATTTCTGTCCCTAGGATACAATGGCTCCAGCATTGCACTGGACATGGTATAGCAGCAATGATTCTCCACACTTCTGAGACCTGGGCAATGTTGCACCCATTCCATTAGAGTGTTTAATTCAGGTATGGGTTAAGCACTAAACAGGCTAGATATTCATTTCACCATAAGTAATGCATTTCCAATATACAATCCAAGTAGCAAGATTTCACTCTAATTGTTGCTAATTGGAAAGATGTTAACCACTTACTTTAGTGAGGTGAGCTGTCTACACAGTCACAGGAGTCAGTGCTTAAGTAGCAGAAATGAATCTTGCCCTGCTTTGGAAACAGCTCAGTTATAGTGAAAGGGGGCTTTTCCATCACAGTAATTAACTACTTCCTTAATTGGTTTTGCACACAGCTAGTCTCTTTCATATTTAGACTTAGATAAGTGGAGCTGGAAATAGAGTTTAAAGGCAGAGCACATGCCTAGCATGCCTGAAAAAATTTTGTTTATGATTTCCATATGATAACTTCTTAATACTCATTTCCCTCAAAGATTCTTTTTATTACATTAGGTTAACATGTGAATTCATGTTGAAAGGACTAGCCATTCTGAGTACTAACTATGGTGATTTCCCCAGAGTTACCTCCAGTGGGTTTTTTCTACATGGTTTCTAAGCAAATCATAAGTAAACAAACATTAGTGTGCTACTTGAGACTTTATGTTACCCAGAACTGTGCTTGATTGTGACATTACTTTGAGATGAACCAAGTTCAAAACAAGGTGGATGAAATTGCTTTTGTCATAAGTAATACATACACGCCTCTCCCTTGTGATCCAACTAGGGGGAGAGGGATCCACTTTTTCCATCTGCCCTCAGAACCATGTTTCTGTTGAGTCTTCCAATCAATTGCATCCTGTGTACTCTTAGACACGTTGCCTGAGTTATTTGTTACAGACTGCAACTTTTAAAAAAGGTACCTATTATCTTATATTTAAAAGGTCAGAAATTCAGACATGGTGTGGGTGAGTACTCTTGTTACTGAGGCCCCAGTTCCTTACAGGCCAATAGCCAAGGACAACTTCCATCAACTACAGAGTGGTATCCTTTCTGATACAAAGCATTCTCCCTCTTCAAAGTTATGGCCTCAATGATTTTCTTTGCACTGAACTCTTAATAGACGAATCTCTGTCCCCCACTTCTGCCAGCTGGAGGTGACGCTGCTGATAAATAGCCAGATGATTAGTCAGGTTCCTCAAGATAGCCCTGCCTCTTTCACCTGTAATGTCACAGGTGGGCTATGTCACCACATTCAGAGGCTCTTCACACATTGTAGAGTACAAGTTCAATACATCAAGTACAATCCAAGTTCACCACTCAGTAGCAGTATGGTCTAATCAAATGATTTAATGATATAGATGTTTAATTTATTCCTAAAAATGTCTCTGATGAAATCAAATAATCGGTGCCCAGTTGCCTCTGCTGAGGTCTTCATGGGAGAAGGACTGTGTGTGCTACTGTTGTGGCAGCTGAACAATGGGCACATCTGAAACATCAGCAAATATTTATGAGTCACTTCTAGAAACTCATCCACAGAGAAGAAACCACTAAGTGTTGGCATAAGGGAATTGCCATCAACAGAGTACCGATGGAGGGAGAAAGGCTTTTAAAAAGTAAATAAAGTATAGAACTGGCCCGACGCCTCGCTCATTGCTGCAAGAAGTGAAGTGGGAAAGGAATGAGATCAAGATACATAATGTAAAAGACACATAGAATAGATAAAAAGAAAAAAGCAAAACAAAACAAAGAAACCAGTGAGCCAAGAGCTCCAGATTCACCTCCAATGGACTGCATCTCTAAAATTTAAAAATAGAATGCTTTCTCACCTGAAGCCTGTAGGTATATATTAGCACTAAATGTGAATATTTTAAAACATGAAAAAAGTAAATAAAGTATAGAATGAATGCCACAGACTAAATGGTTGTGGCTAAAAATTTGGATTTTGAAACCTTGGCGTCTTGTGTGATGGTTTCAGGTTATGGGGATGTGGGGCAGTGATCTGGTCATGAGAGGGGCCCCCAGGAATGAGATTCAAGTCTCAACAAAAGAGGCCCAAAGGCTCTTTTGTCAAATATGAAGACATATGACAAGAAATCTGTCTGTGAAGTAGGAAGTGAGTCCTCACCAAACAGATATTATATCGGCTGCACCTTAATCTTGGTTTTTGCAGCCTTCAGAATCATGTGAAATACATTTCCATTGATGGTAAACCACTCAGTCTTTGGTATTTTTGTTTAAGCAGCCAAAATGGACAATGAGTGAAAATAGAAAGCTTAAGATCTGCTGAAATTTAAAGTCTACAGTTCAAGTGGGGAAAGTTTAAAAAATTAAATTCCCAATGAGTTTTTTTTTCCAATATAAGACAACCTTCTGGTTGCTGGTCACATGAAACTTCTTGTTGGCCTTCTTTATTTCCTCATGCCTATGATGGGAACCAGCTTCTTCATGGTTCCTAGTGAATTCTGCCTTGTAATATTCATGTTCCTGTGAAAAACCCTTCCCTGCATGTTGACAACAGATAATGAAAAGGTGATGGGCTGTTGCGTGTGTTATTAAGTTGTAAAGATTTGGGCCTTGATGTTATTACCTTTGGCTACACATGGTTGATTTGATGAAGAGGGCTGCCTTGCAAGGAATTAAATTTTGTCAACAATCAATTGAATGAGCTATGGAGACAAGTCCTGTCTCCAGTGGACCTTTCAGGGATGGTGGCCTGCTGGATACTTTGATCATGACCTCTTGAGAGAGACACTTGGTCATGCTCTGTCTCAGTTCTTGACTCTCAGGAACAGTCAAATTACAAGTACATTTTTTAAGTCACAAAGATTTTAGGGAACTTTGTTAGGAGACATAAGATAACAAACGCTTTTCATATCCAATTTATTGGTAAATTCTGTGAACTGTACCTTCAAATTTAGGAAAGAAAATTCTAAAGAATTCTGAATTTCAAAGTCCAGTTTAGGGGCCTAGAGAGATGGGTCAGAGGTTAAGAGCTCTTGCTGCTTTTAAAGAGGACCAGAGTTCTGCTCTCAGCACTCAGATCAGGAAGCTCACTACTCCCTGTAACTCCAGGATAGGATATCTTATGCCCACTTCTGGCTTCCAAAGATACCTGCACCCAAGTGTACCTATCCAGATTCAGATACCTCCTCACCCAATCAAAAACAAAATAAAATCTGTTAAAATGTGTTTTTAAATTCCAAGGTGGTAGTATCTTGCTTGCCATACCATTGCTTCTAACTTCATCCAACATGATATAATTTCTCACCTGATTATTGGAATAGCCTCCTATGTAAATAAGACTTCTCTGTTTTTGTCCTTCCTTGTTTAGTTCCATTCTCAAAATACCAGGGAAAACAATCCTACGAGTAAAGTCCATTCTTACTCAGATATTCAGACTCCTAACAGAAGCATCCCGAGGCCCTGTAGATCTGTTTCCTCTCTCCCGCCATACATGTGAAACACACAGGGTTCTCACATTTTCCCCAGCATGTGACACTCCTGCTGATGGCATTCATTCAGTGGCATTCATTCAGTTGTTAAAGCCTGGAAGACTCTTCCCCCAAATCTTCAAGAAGCTTCATTCAAATGTCTTTTCAGAGAGGTCTCCATGTACACTCTGTCTAAAAATGCCCAGCTCTCTTCTAGCACAATTCCTGGCTTTTGAACTTCACAATAAAGCATGATCTATGTATCATCTGTCTAGCTTGTTGTTTTTTCTTTCCTAGGACATAAACTCTGAGAGTGTTTGTTTTTTGCTGTCTGCCATCACACGGAACAGTAACTAGCATATGGTAGGTATTCATTAAATAGTTGCTGAATTATGCAGAGAGAAATAAATCGGTTCATATTCCTGATATCTACTTGCTAGAAGGAATTATTAGAAGAGACTGGAAAAGGAGCCGTGCCTCCTGTAGGTAGGTAGGCAATGGTGTTAATTTGGCACTCAACAACACAAGTAGCTTGAAATTAATAATATGCTAAGTAGTGGGTGGAACTGTGCCAACTCTTGGGTTCTTTTAACAAACAAGAGTAAACCTTGGCATGGGATGTTCTAAGCCACAGATAACTGAAAACATTCAAATTAGGCACCGAATCAGAACACTAATTAAAATTTACATTTAAAAGCTAATTGGGTTGTGTTCACTTGCACAAATTATTTCAATAGGAAATTAGTTTCTTTCTTTTTTAATTAAAAAGAATAAAACAATGCTGACAGAGGGTCTCTTTTTGTTACTTTAAAATTACTATTGAGACTCAGCCCTGTAGGAGAACCCCTAAGGGCACCCTTGAGTGTGTTTAGCATCAGCAATGGCTAAGATGTGTTCCACTTAACTCTTAGTTGAACCTGAGGGCCAACTCAGCACAGGTCACAGGAAGTTTTTATCATGAACTCCTAAGAGGATAAAATTATTGAGCAGCTCTCAGAGGTATATACTCATTCAAAAGTCACACGTCTATAAAATTACAGTGATCTCAGAGAAGGGCCTGAGGCAAAGCAAGACACACAGACCAATGGAAGAGAATTGTGAGCTTAGAATCCTATCCAAGAAAGTATGGTCAGCTAATTTCTTGACACAAGCAGCAACAATACACAAGGAGGGAAAGAGATGTTTGTTTAGTAAGTGGCATTAGAAGATCCATCTATTAACATGCAAAAGAATAAAATTAAATACTTATACCAAAATTCAAAATGAATTGAAGACCAGATATTGCAAAGGTCCTAGAAGAAAATACAAAGGAAATACCCCATGCTTCTGGCCTTGGTAATAAGTTTTATGGTATCACACTGACTGCTCAAAAATCAAAAAAGCAAAAATAAATGAAGGGTGATGTGTTAAAACCAAATAGCTCAAACACAGCAAAGGTAACCAGCAAATGAAAGGCAATCACAAGTAGAAAATACTTTCGAATATATCTTTAATAAGAGTTACCACCCAAAAATACACAAGAGACTTAAGCACTCAATAACAAGTAACAGATAATTAAAATCCCAAAGGGATCTGGATGATATTTCTCCAAGGAAGACATAAAACTGATAGACAATTATGTATAAAAGTGCTCAAAATCAGTAATTATCAAGAAAATGAAAATCAAAACCATAATAGTACATTATCTCCTACCCACTGGGATGGTCCTGTGCAAAAGGAAAGGACACACTGGCAAGGGTGTGGATGAAATGAAGCCCTGAGAGTGTTGGTGAGGATATCAATTAGTACAACTATTATGGGAAACAAGAAGAATTAAAAAATAGTGCTGTCATGAGGCCCATAAATTATCTTCAGATCAACAAAGTAAGTGGAACATCCACTTGTAGAGGACTCCACATTACCATATTTACTGACCATTATTCACAACAGGCAAGAAACTGGACCAACTAAAGTGTCCCTTGGTAGAGAGATGGTTAGAATTTGTGTGGATAAACTATTACTGAGTTTTTGAAAAAGAGATCTTTCCATCTTACACAACATGTGTAAGCCTGGAGTTGATCTGTGGTAAATTAAATAAGCCAGATACAGGAAAAAAATACTGCCTGATGTCACACACATGTGGAATGTAAAACAAAAATGTAGGGTGTATAGAAAGAACACAGCAGTGGATGAAAGACAGGGGTTGAAGGAAAGAATCGGGAGATCTAGGTCAAAGAACAAAATCCACAGCCAAGTAGGATGAGTAAGTCGGGGTTGGGGTTGGGGGTAGGGCAGTTATGTAAAGTGCACTGAGAATTTACTAAGCAGCAGCCTTTAGATGATCTTTCCATAAAAAGAGGGGAGTACTCTCATAAGAAGAGGTCATGAGGGCATGTTGATCTCTTGCTTTGGAAATAACCATTGTCTTGAGATGCACATTAAATGAACTGTATGTTTATGTGCTATAAGCACACACATACTAACAGAATGTATGTCAGGTGCTGGAGTCCTTGTAGTTACTGGCAAGATTGCAAATTCAGAGTTCATATTTTGTAAAAGAAAAGGCACAAATCATTTTTAAAAGTTTGACAGTATTTTAAAGTATTATGTCATAAAATAGCCACTGAACATCTGTCTGAACAAAAATTTTTTATAGTTACTTCCCACATTATCACAAGGTAGTGTAATAATTCTGCCATCAAAATAACATAAATCTACTCAAAGCAAAGCACAGGAGGCACAATCAAAAAGTGTCACTGTCAAGCATCATGTGCTGTGAGCTGACACTCTTCTCTATAGATGTCATGTGGCTCTAAGTAAATAAATGGTTATGTGGCACATGAAGTGGAAATCTTTGGATACGCTTATATGGACATGGGAGGCAGGACTACAGTGTACCTCTCAGCATCTGGATTCCAACATGTGAAGAAAAATTAAACAACCTGGACGAGAGACAAGGAGCTGATGTGTGAGATCTGTTGCAAGGGAAGGAGACACTAAGATATTTTTCCTTTCTTTTGAACAAAGGAACTGACTCTTTAGTCTATCATAGTTGTGCTATTAAATTGTGAATTGCTTTGAGATTACATAAAAAGGAAACAGACTTTTGAAAACTACCACAGTAAAGTGGATGCCAGCCATTTGCAATGAAGACTTTAGTTTTACATATTTACTTGACATTAACATAAAGTTTCATCTATGATATGATGGTTTACATGGTTCATACTATTGTCTGACAAAGTTTTCATGGAAAATACTCTCTCTCTCTCTCTCTCTCTCTCTCTCTCTCTCTCTCTCTCTCTCTCTCTCTCTCAACACACACACACACACACACACACACACACACACACACACACACACACACTTATTCACTCCTTGAAGGGAATCTACTACATGCCAAAGTAACAACTGCACCAATGTTCAGCTTGGTGAACCAATGAGTTTTATGATGGTCACTAACAGTGTGGGTGGAGGGTCACTTACAGAGATAAGATGACTCAAAAGCCCTGGCACCACTGAGCAGCCCACCCCAACACAAGCATCACAGAGCAGCCCACCCCAACACAAGCATCACGGAGCAGCCCACCCCAACACAAGCATCACGGAGCAGCCCACCCCAACACAAGCATCACGGAGCAGCCCACCCCAACACAAGCATCACGGAGCAGCCCACCCCAACACAAGCATCACGGAGAAGCCCACCCCAACACAAGCATCACGGAGCAGCCCACCCCAACACAAGCATCACGGAGAAGCCCACCCCAACACAAGCATCACGGAGCAGCCCACCCCAACACAAGCATCACGGAGCAGCCCACCCCAACACAAGCATCACGGAGTAGCCCACCCCAACACAAGCATCACGGAGAAGCCCACCCCAACACAAATGCTGTAACCCTGAAACTCTCTGAACAGCTTGCAGGCAGCTCCATCGTTCAAGGATCTCTTCTTTTTGTTGTTTGGTGGATGAGAGTCTCTTCTCCCAGTGGTTTTTTTCTCCTTTTTATACTGTTGGGAAGGGGCCCTGGAGAATCTGTCAAATTTCTCTTCTTCCAGATGTATGATGTTTTGTTTACCTTCAAAGTCTCATGAGCCTCACCCTCTTCCTGGAGGGAATGTTTCAATTCCAAGGAAACTGACATACAACTTATATCAATGATTAAATATTCATTTCTATGGTAATTGCATAAAAGAAAATCATGTATCTTCTTTCATTATAATAATAAGGATTCAAATAGAAATTCATGATAATTCAAATAATTTGAAGTGAAAGAGTGCTCAGAAAGGTAAGGAGTTGGGGAGTTGGCTCCACAATGTATGTGAACATGAGGTCTGGATTCTCAACACATGTATATAAAGGCCCAGTAAATGCCACATGAGGTTGTAATTCCAGTTCTGGGGAGGTGGGGGCAAGTGGATCCTTGGAACTTTCTGGCAAACCTAACTGGAGAGCCCTAGGCTAATGAGGAACCCTGCCTCAAAATGAAAGACCAGCCTTCTTGAGGAACGACACGAGGTGGACCCCTGGCTTCTACTTGCACATATTTGTGTATATACCCTAAACAATGTACATACTCACAGGAAAACATGCGTGTGCATGTGCAGGCCTACACACAAACCTACACAAGGAAAGTGTTGGTGGAGGGCAGGGAATGCACCATGTATAGGTAGAAAATTTAGGCTAGTGAAAGCAGAGACAGACGTCACCACAGTGATACCTGAGGTGTGTCAGCAGTTTCTGGACTGAGAGTCAGTGGTGGTGAAGGAACAGTGAAATAACACGCAGCTGAAGAAGAGAGAAGGCTCACTAGGTCCCCACCCCCTGCTTTCCGTGGAGTCTCCTGCTGCGTGGTGGATGCAGGCAGAAGCCAGAGGCAACAGAGTCTGGACATTGTCTATACAGTGCCGCCTCCAGGATGGGAGCAGAACGGAGGGTGAAAGAGTTCTCAAGCGGCAGCAGAAGAATTCTCCCATGGTTATCTTTGAGTTGATTTCCTTCCATATGATTAAAATAATTGATAAATTGGCACTGTCTGAATTCTGTGTTTATTATAAAAACAGGACAGGGAGATTATTATGCAGTTTGGTGCTCTCCAAACTGGGCTAATGATAAGGTTTTCAGAAATTATCTACATTTCTTATTCTTTTGAATAGATAATGTGTTTTGGTTTTAAAATAGGAAAGATGAAAATGATACTACAGTGAGAATTAAATCCACATCCTCTTTCCCATGCCCTGTTTCTCTCCACAAAAGAACTGCTTTTACTATCTTTTGCATCCTTACAAATATTTCCCATGCAACTACAAGAATAAGTAAACAAATATCTTTGATTTATTTTCTCCATGAACTGCAGCACTTTAAACATGAAGACCTCATGCTGCTTTTGAAATGTAATGGTACATCTTGGGCTAGTTCAAAGTCAGTATGAATTAGAATGCTAGCTAAAATGAAAACAAATAAACAATTTTTCCTACCCCTCCTTCATTGATAAGAATTTGTTTCTAAGAAAGTTTTGTCTTTGGAGTCAAGCCACCATAAATATGATCATACATATCACTTAACATCATTTTGTTTTGATGTGATAGTAATAAGAACTCCAAATTTGTTTTGTGAAAATAAGTGCTTTCAAAAGGAAAAACAGGCCAGTTATAACTTGCATACCCCTGTAATCCCTGCACTCAGGAGGCCGAGGCAGGAGAATCATGAATTCCAGGCCATTCGTGAGACACTGTCAAAACAAAACACAAGCCAATGAAAAGAAACAAGTAAAATACAAAAAAAAAAAAAGAAGTCTGCAATTATATTTTGCATCTCAAATTCAGTACCAACTTATACATTTGAGGACTATGCATTTGTATGGTTTACATGTGTTTTTTTTTTATGTTAGCTCCATGTTATTAAGAAAATGAGTTATTTTGGGCCTCTATGTGCCTGTGTATGTGAAGGTGTGAGGTGTGTGTGTTGGTGGTCATGTGTGTATATGCGTATGTGTATGCATGTGTATGTGTGGAGGACAAAAGTCCACCTCAGATATCATTTTTCTTCAGGAGCTATCTGTATTTCCTTTGGAGACAGTCTCTCACTGGGACTTGTGTCTCCAGTTAGAGTGTTATGGCTGACCAGTGAGCCCCCGGAACCATTGTGTCTCCACCTCCCAGTGTTGGGGTTACAAGCCTACTACCACACCTTGATCTTCTTTGTGTGTGCTGGGATCAACTTGATGTTTGCATGGTGGGTATCTTACCAACTGAGCTGTTTCTCCAGACATCACAGCCATCATGGGTAGATAGAGGGCCCACAACCATACATTACATGCAGGACGTAGTCATTTCCCTGTCTACACTGGAAACAGAAGTGTGGATAATGTAAGACTATTCAACAAGCAAATCTCAGAACCAAGAATGAACTTGTATTCCATTTTTATAGTCTCAAGTCAATCTAAATTGGATAGGCATTTCCTCAGTGTATTAGTGTAAATGTGAGACTTAGCAATCCTGCATAGAAGACTAAAACACAAACACCAAAGACTGGCAAGGACAGAATGTATTTCAGGACTTCAGTAGCCTAGAAACTCTCCAAATTGACATAGGTAAGTGAAACTTCATATCTCTGATGGGATTGCCACAGAGTGTCTCAGAGAGTAAAATAGGAAAGAGGGCTCTGTGTTGGACACAATGCCACAGTGGAAAAATGGTTTACCATGTGCTTTGAGGGGAATAAATGTATAGATTTTCCTGGAATGGGCATTTTTATATTCATTGGTTCCTTTATGTATTCATTTTGTAGGATAATAGTGTCCTGACAGGGAGTGATGGACAAGAAGAAAGCCAGTATTTGCTGCTATGAAATGAGACACTTTGGATCCAGATGAGAGTTTGGGATAGAAGTCAGCCTTGGAGTATTTTCATGGTTATATTATTCTTCATAAAGTAGACTGTGAAGAGGCAACTATGTAAACAGCTCTTGGGTGGCAAGCAGCAGGTCATTACATTCAAATTGCCTTCCATAAAAACCGCCACCTAGTTTTCAGGGTATCCTCACATTTTCAGGATGCTGAAAACCCTAGTGATGCCATGTACAGTAATTAACAGAATTAGTGGTGAGGGCGTAGGGCTGTCTGCGCTGGCTACACAGTTTGGTTTAGCCTTCTCTATCTCCTCCTCATAAACTGTAACTGTTGTCATGAAGTGGTTGTTGGTTCCTGTTTTCCTGTTAGCAATTTTATCCTTTCTCCACTTTTCGTGCGTGCATGCGTGCATGCGTGTGTGTTTGTGCTCATTGTGTATGGATTCATATTTGTGGGTATGTGGCACTTGCAAGCTTATGACTGAGGAGGCCCTAAGTTGCTGTAAGGAATCACCCTCCACTTGTTCTTCCACAATGAGGCAGGGTCTCTCAGTCAAACCCAGACCTGGCTGATACAGCTGGTTTTGTTAAGCAGTCTGTTGTGGGGGCCCCGTCTCTAACCCGAGGGTAGAACTGCAGGTCCTCTTCTACGCTCACCCACCGTTTCAGGTGGGTTCTGGGGATCCCAAGTCCTGTTCTCACTCTTGTGAGGCAAGTTCAAACCCTGAGCCACCTTCTGGGCTCTGATTTTTTTTTTTTTTTATCTAACCAAATGTCAGCTTTTGACAACAGTATTTCTGTTGATAGAAGGAGTTTCATCCAGGACTCCAGATGCAGGACTGACCATAGACCCATGCACACAAAGAACAAAGGGAGGGTATGTGTATCTGTGTGCTGTGATATGCACAGAGGCCTTCACCTAAGCTTTACTCTCATATGAGGAAAATATATTTCTTCTTCTCATTTCTAAAGAGAAACTATAAACACATACACCTACCCAGAGAACTGCATGCAGTATGGAGAGCCTGCCAGTTCTGTGTATGGTGTCTACACACAGAGTGGATAACCTGAGAGTTCTGTGTATGAATTCTACACACAGGGTGGAGAGCCTGCCAGTTCTGTGTATGAATTCCATGTTCTAACTCTTAATGCCCATTCTGGTTCCAGGTGTTCATTATGGAATAAAAATTGAATGTTTACTAAACATTGGAACCAGAAACAGGAATGATTCAGGTCCAAAGAAGTCTGACAGAAGATGTGGGCACAAAAGATGGTAGTTTTTCCTATCATTCTGTTTGTTTATTTATTATTCAAAACAGTGTTTTTCTGTGTAATAACCCTGGATGTCCTGGAACTCACTTTGTAGACCATGCTGGCCTCGAATTCACAGAGATCCACCTGTCTCTGCCTCCAAAGTGCTGGGATTAAAGGTGTGAGCCACCAGGCTCCTATCATTTTAAAATAGAGTAATTAATATAATATTATATTTCAATGCCCCCTGAGCTGCTTGATCAATTATAAATGTTGCTGCTGGCTGAGGAATTCTAGTGAGGACCTTGGTACCCTTTGACCTATTCCTACTCAGAGACTTTGGCTGGCCATCCTGCTCATTTCTGCCCCTTTCTCTAAGCCTGAACTTGATTCTGCAATCTACTTAGTTTATTTAAACAATAACCTCTTAAATGGTCTCAAATTTCTCCTTCATGGAATTATCTCAACCAATATGACTCAACCCTATAATACTTTCACTTTCAATTGGTTTTTCAGATTAGCATGCTGAGTAATGGGCTTCACCCATTTGCTCTTGTTGCCCTCTTCCTGCTGGCTACCTCCTTCCAATAGCACACGCTTTTCCTGTCACGTGTCCTATCACCTTCCTTTTGCCCTTCCTGCCAAGATCTCCCCACCCCCATAGTCTACATTCTAGTTTCGTGATATCTACATAATACACATCTATATAAAAATTGAAGTTTAAATCTGTATAGGAGAGGAAATATACCGTGTTCATGCTTCTCATTCTGCTTTATTTTAACACAATAATTTCTAGTTCCACCAAATTTTCTACAATTTCAAATTTTCATTTTTCTCTTAAAACTCTTTTGCTTTCCTTTCCTTGAGAGTTATTATATTTAGCTTTCAGTTTTATGATGCTGCATTACAGATGTTTGTCTTGTTCTAAATTTAATCAGTATATTTTTCTTATTCTTTTCTGAAACATTATCATCCTTTTGAGGACAGGAAATAAGTTAGCCAGCTTTCCTTGACTGAAACAGATGCAAGGTATTATCTATTAATAAAAAAAAGTTTGTTGTTGGCTCATAGCTTTAGAGGTTCCAGTACAAGATTGGTTGGCCTCTTTGAGTTTGGGCCTGTAGCAGCAGGTACATAATTGACTGAGTGTTTGAAGGAGAAAATTTGTTCTTTATTATTAAAGATTACTTTTATTTTTAATTGTGTGTCTGTGCCTGTGTGCACAGATGTTTGTGAGCTGGGTGCTAGGATTCAAACTCAGATCCTTTGCAAGAACAGTACATTCTCATGACCACTGAACCAGTTCTCCAGAGCAAATTCATTTATTTTATAGCAAGTTAGGGAAGAGATAGAAATGGAGAGAAACAGAGAGGTTGATCTCAACAGCCCCCTTCATGGGCGTACCCCCAGTGGTCAAAATACTTCCAACCCTTTAAAGTTTCTATCATCTCCTAGCTGGGCCACACTGAGAACCAAGCTTCAAGGCTTGTGGTCTTTGAAGAACACTTAAGACACAAACCACACCCAACACTAGTAGTTACACTGTAAACTTGGCCAACTGAATATTTCACAGGCTCTAGACTCGGTGTCAAGGATTATTTTTAAGAAGGATGAATATACACATTTCTCAGACTTTAAGAGTTAATGCTCTTGCTTAAAATAAACTGGAAGTGACCATTCATTTTAAGATACTTTTCATTTGTAATGCTGTGTAAGTTTTGCACATTAAATTCTAATCTGATGTCTTTAAGCAACTGTAGCACAAATCTTACATGTTGCTGACACTTGGTCAGTTTACCTCCTTAATGAAAACTTGTGTTCAGTCCCACTCTGAATTAAAATTATGTTTATTTAAAGTCTTACATTATTATAACTTCATTTGAATAATAAAATGCATAGATAGAAGTGGGAGATTAAAAAGAAACTGAACTTGGAGAACAGTTAAATGGTGTGTGGCTGGGGGGGGGGTGTTAAACAGAATGATGCACAGTGCTGCTTCTGGCATATGTGGTCTGGGGCATGTTCCTGTCATTAACATATAGCTCCTTTTTTTTTCAATAAAATCATCTGCTTCATTAATCTCTCCTTTGCTGTCTCATTGGAAATCTGGATGTCCTCATGCAGGAAGTAATTTTGAGCTTTCTGCATACAAAAAAGCTAAACAAAAGCAGTTATAGAGAAATGACTCCATGGGGCTGGAGAGATGGCTCAGACATTAAGAGTGAGTTTTTCTTTCAGAGGACCCAAGTTCAGTTCCCAATGCCTACATCAGCTAGCTTATAACTGCATGTCACTCCAGGCTCAAGCAATATGATGCCCTCTTCTGGTCTCTGTAGAACCACATACAAACATGCCATAAACGCACACAGATGTACACATATGCACATAAATAAAAACTGAAACAAATGTTTGAAAAATGATTTTGCTTGCTTCACTTCTCAAGCAATTCCAGTCACATACATCTGTCTGCCTCCCACTCCTCCCAGCCTTTCACACTGTGTGGGCTCTGCATGGATCTTCTGTGCTGTGCCTTGGGTAAGAATGTACCCCTAATGACGACATAGTACGCAGCCATGGAAACTCATTGTCTATGAGGGAAACAGCTGACATTTACCAGTTCTTAAAAAGATGACAAGGGTTCTTAAGTCCGGAAGTTTAGTTGAATCACCATAGGAAACTTAAACTCTACCGAAAGCATGGTGATAAGATATGGGTGATCTTCCAGAAGATTTCAAAGTTTCATGGGTCTCTTAGTTATTCTTGGAGGCCATGAAATGTTGGAAAATTAGACCACAGAATCAGAGACTAATGCCCACTTTTCTGATAAAAGAGTCTTAAACCCTCCTCCAACAAATGAACTATTATTATTTCACCAAAAAATAAAATCAGGAAAGAGAAAGAAAGAAAAACAGAAAGAATAAAAGATATTTGTCAAAGCTTGGAGCTGTGTAAGATACATTGCATGATTCTATGTCATTTCACCCTTAAAAGAATCTCTGTTCCTTCAACTATTGATGTATTTAATATGTACTTATCAAGTGACATAGGAATTAGCTTGCATTTTTTGCAGATGAAGACCCAGAAAATCAGAAAACTGAAGCAAATTTTCTATGATCAAAAAAATATGGTATGCCCTAGCTGGGACAATGAGTTGTTTTAATATAAAATTATAATGTCATTCAGAGTTTGGGTATGATGTCATCCAGAATTGGAAGAACCAGTTGAGTCTAACTTTAATGCCTGGAGATAATTAAGTGACTTCAAGAGGTCATTATTAAATTATTGCCAAGAATCCCAGCAAAGAGATAGGACTGAGGGTCTCCACTTGTCAATCTCTAGTTTGGAAGTGATTGCTAATCATGACCTTGAAAGTGAAGCTTAGGTGAAGGATGTCATTCTACCTTAAACACACACTATGTAGCTTCAGTCACATATTCAATGGTAAGGTGTGCTATTAACATTTTATACCCAATAAGTAAACCATTAACATGTAAAATATGAATAAATAATGGAAAAACCAAGATAAGCACCAATTGTGTTGTCTTCTCTGCTCTAGAAGTTGCTTCATTGATTTTTTTTTTTAACCTCCCAGTCTTTGCTACAATACTCCCCAGTATAGGGGGCAGCCACATTACTTTTTGTAATAAGGGATTTTTCAAATTATTTGCTTTATAAGCTCCCAACTTCTCAAGTAAGTACAATATTTCATTTGTTATCCCCAGTCCCAACCTTTTAAAAGAACCAAGGAATCGATGAAAAATTCAACTCATATTTTCTACTTCTGTGCCACGCTAGCAGGCAGAAATGAGGCAGGCGAGTGAGATAGATGTTGGCTGTTGAAATGTAAAAACATGTATCAACAAGCCATCTCTGAATGCTGCCAGGTCTCTCTATCTGTTAAATTCTTCTCACACTAAATGTCACATGTGTTCCCAACTTGTTCTGACACTTAGAATGTTTCAAAATCCTTTTCTCAACAGGTCAGTGACAAAGTTTGTCTACACAGTGATTTTTCTCTCTTCTTTTCATTCCTTTCATGTTTTGTTGTTACGCTTTAATTAAAAACTCGTAGTAAGAAGACTGAAGGAGTTCTAGCAAGTGTAAGCATGGTGAACACAGGCCCGACCACGACAAAACCTGTTGGCGGTGGGTTTGCCATGTTCAGACCCAACATGATTAGTGACTGGAGTGCAAAATCAATTGCTAAGAACCCAGGTTCTAAATTTATTAATCTGTTATATAATCTTTTTAAGAATTTATTTTACTTTATAAGTATGAGGGCTTTGTCTACATGTGTGTATGTCACACATGCAAGGAATGCTTGAGGAGGTAGGAACAGGGTGTCAGATTCCCTGGAATTAGAGGTACAGACAATTGTGAGCCACCATGTGGGTGAAAGGAACTGAATCTGGGTCCTCTGAGCCACTGAGTCATTTCTCCAGCCCTCCATGATGTAATCTTGACTCCTAGACATTGTCACATTTTTCACTGCTTCTTACTTTTTCTAAATGGCTCATAAACATATTATTTGGATAACTAATGATAAAGACGAGAAGTGTGTGTACAGATAATTGATTTCTAACAATTATCTATGCTAAATAAACAGTAACCATGCTAAATATCATTATAATTAAATACAATACAAATAAATTAGTTTGCACATGGTAACACTCATAATCAGAGAGGCTATATAGTTTGCCAAGACCACACAGCTAGTAAAGACATGAATTAGGATTTGGACTTAAGTGTGTTGCTTTCCAAATCTTGTTTTCTTAGTTTCCCATTTTTTTTGCCTCTTAATATTGATGCTAGATGCTTCATAATATGCAAGTGTTTGCTCATAATGACTTCAAGGATGACCGGATAATAGGATGGACAACAAACACAGAACTGCTTTGTTTCCTCACTCTTCTTTCTCGCCTCTGTTTGCTGGAGTAGACTGGCATCCATTTTCCTTGCTTTACAGCATCCAGTGACTGAAGCACTATAGTGTCTTCCACGAGTTTTCAAATTCATCAACTAAGAACTGTTAGCAGTGTCCTGAGCATTAGCCTCTGTAAGAAAGAAACAATAGGAGCCCCACTACCATAAATTCAGGGCATCTACAACACCCTGGGAAATGCACATACACCATGGCCATTTGATGGAAAGTGATACACTCGAGTGTCTCCCAGTTTCAGATGACTAAACTCATGTATCAATTTTGACACCCTGTCAAGAGTTGTTGACATAGCAACAGACTGTTAACTCTCAAGACTAGGCAGTATTTATGCAAGCTGTTTGTTCTTTGTTGGTCAAGAATGAATCATATATATATATCGATGCAAAAATAAAGGTTCTAAACTATTAAACACATCAAGTATTTGATTAAAATGTTCAAGTCAGAACATTTTTGTTCTGGTGTAATAAAGATTGTTGTAGTAAAAATAACACAAATGAACTTCTTCAGACAAAGAAGTGGGTTTGCAGCTTGATCCAGTAACTGCATTAATTGTATTCAAATGAGATAAAAATTAAATTAGAAGAAAAAACAAGAAACATCTCCAGTATTGTCAACTAGTAATCTTCTGATGAGCAAAGAGAAAAGGTAACCCAGAGCTTGGGAAACAATGAGTTCATTTCTTAACAATATACAAAGAACTGTGAATCTCCATAGCTCACAAAACAAATGGAAGTGGGAGATAAAGAAACCAGGAAAAGAGCCAGAAGCTGGTCTGTAATTCCCCAAATCTCAGAGTCCCAGCTCAGAAAATTCTGTTTTGGAAGGCAGAAAGCAGCTCCTCAGCAAGGCCTCTGCTCTGAGGACTTCTTGCCAAACTGCTCAATGTTGCCTTTTGTTTCCAATCAGGTTTTAAGAAGCCTAGTAATTAAGTCAATAAAACACCTCCTCCTGGATACAGCCAGGTCAGTGTAGTACTTAGGGCCTCTTGAAAGACTTTCATTGCAGAGTATGATATAATTCTGTAGAGTACTTACAACAACTACCTCCAGTTCAAGGGACTAGTGAGCTTTATTTTTCCAAAAGAACACAATTGATTACCAGAACGCTGAAGGGCAAACATATAGAATAACAGGACTTGATATGATTAGGAGCTGTTTTATTAAGTATGGGAGTGAAAGTGAGTTGCCATCCAGGAAGTGAGTACATGAGGTGTGATGTTCTTTAATTCATTTAGCAGGTAATGGGTTTAGCTACTGTCCGGTGTATTGTATGCAGGGATCAGCCCTTAACAGTGATGAGTCATCTTTACAGCATACAAGAGAGACATAGGCTTTGCTGACACCAGGCCTATTCTCCTCATACATGTAAAATGAATAGCAGCTTTATTCATAACAGCCAGAAACTGGAAACAACCTAAATGTGCTTCAACCAAAGAATGGATTTAAAAAAATGTGATACATTTACACAGTGGAGTATTACTCAGCTGTTAAAAACAATGGCATCATGAAATTTACAGGCATATTGACGGAACTAGAAAAAAAATCATCCTGAGTGAGGTAACCCAGACCTAGAAAGACAAACATGGTACGTACTGACTTGTAAGTTGATATTAGCTATAAAATAAAAGAAAATTATGCTACAATCCACAGACCTAGAGGGGCTAAGTAACAAGGGGGCCTGAGGAGGGACACATGAATCTCTCTGGGAAGGGGAAATATAGTAAATTTTGCTGCAGGTGGCCTGGGGGAGGATGGGTTGGGAACAGGAGGAATCAGGTGGGGGGGGATGAGGGAGAAAACATGGGGAGAAACAACTGGAATTGGGGAGTACTTCTGAGCAAGGTGGAAACCTAGTGCAACGGAAACTCCGTGGAATCTATGAGAGTAACCCTAGCAGAGACACAGCAATGGGGGACATGGAGCCTGAACCCCATTTTCTGTAACCTGGAAATGTCTCACGTGAGGAATTTGGGATGCAAACCCAGCCACAAAACCTTTGGCCTATAGTTTATCAAGCCAGCAGAGTGTTTTGGGAACAGAGCCTAGCATAATCCTCATCAGAGAGACCAGAGAAATTTCACCTAGTAACCAAGTGGAGTAGATGCACAGTCCCATAGCCAAACATTATGCAAAACTCAGGGAGTTCTCTGGAGGATCATGAGGGGGGATTGGAGGAACCAGAGGGGTCAGGGACACCAGGGGAACACAGCCCACAGAATCAACTGACCAGGACTCATGGGGATTCACAGAGATCAGGAAGTTGGTAGAGGTCTGACCTACATCCTCTACAAATATGTTATAACAGAGTAGCTTGGTCTTGTGACATTCCTAACAGTGGGAACAGGGGCTGTCTCTGACTCTTTTGCATGCTTGTGGGACCCTTTTCCTCCTAGAGGGTTGCCTCCTCCAGTCTGATGCCGTGGTATATGACTGGCCTTATAGTGGCTTGTTACGCCATATTTGTTGATGTCCCTGGGTGCCATGCTTTTTTCTGATGGGAGACAGAGGGGTTGGGTCTGGAAGAAAGGGGAGGTGAGGGAGAGACAGGGGGGAGGGTAGGAAGGGGAACTGAGGTCTGGATGTAATATATGAGAGAAGAATAAAAAAATCTGATATTTTTAAAAAATATTTTTTAGATTTCAGCACTCTATTAGTGATGACATACGCAGGGTTACAATTAGAATATTCTCAATGTAACAGGTAACCTTTCTCACTGTCACCTGATTCATTCAGGATGGCATCTGTTCCAATGCTGGCACAAGAAAGGGGAAGCTAATAGTGTTATGAAGTTTATGGGAATGTTTCTCTTACTTAATAGGGACATTGCATTTTGTTTTGCTGTGTGGTAACATGGAACACAATACTAAATGTGGGTGTTTTACAACAATGAGGTGAACTAGACTACAGCCATGCCAACACACCAAGGATGACATATCAGAAACACGGAGGGAAAAGATACCTAAATCACTAATGACAAAAGTCAACAAGCTTCTGCAAAGGAAATTCTCGAGTCAATCCAGTAAAGAACATTCTGTTCTGTAAGATTATTAATTTTTCATTGTCATTTCAAACCAGTTCATTGGGGAGTTTGATTACTTATGACCCAAAACATCTCAAAGTGGAGGGAGATGGCAAAGTAAACAAATGTGCGCACTTAGTTGAGAACTATATTCGATGTTTGTGCAGGAGCGGAGGTTAGATTTAAAACCAAAGCGATAAGACAGTGACTGAGCCTTATAAGAGAGGAGTGAACTGAGTGTCCAGAGGTCTACACCAGTAGAAGAGCAACCACACCTCAGGAGGCGTTCAATGTCAACAAGCGTGAAAGTGTTCTGAGAATTTGAGCAAGTATCTTGAGAAGATTAATGTTCAAATATAAAATGATGGCATTGGGAGGTAGGCAGATTTTAATGGAATCATTTTAACAGAGAATATACTTTACCTCATAGTCTAGTAATTCTGAACCTTGTCACCAGGAGAGAAGGAATAGAATTAATAAACAATGTTAATTAGATAAGAGCTATCCAAGAATTGAAACTTCTTTGAGTTAGGTATTAATTTATGTTACATAGCCATTGTTCTGAGAACAGTGAGTTAGGGACCAGTTTTTGATGCATAAAGATTATTATAGGAATGGTAAAGAGGATAGATGGGCAGAAGGTAGGTGAGGACAGAAAACAATGAATGAATTGCAGCACTTGACAAGAATGTGGTGTCTGAGACTTGAGGAAACCTACATGCCAAAGAGACCGGAGAGGAAGCACAAATCAAGCCACAGTCAGGACTTGAGACTAATGCTGCCTCTGCTGTCTTTATTTAGCATCTTAGTGGGATAGTGGATGTTACCTTTTTTAAAAAAAATACTGATTAAGAAGATTGACTCAGTCAAGGGTAAGACATGGAATTCAGCTTGGGATATCTTGATCCAAAATTTTAGTCATACTTCATAGCTATATAAATATCTAAATAATAATAAGATCTCTTGGAATTATTTATAGAATTTTAAACAAAAAGCCAAAGGCATTTTTAAAACAAGCCTGTCAAAATGATGATTCTTTTAAGTGAAGAGTTTTTAACTCAAGAGCTAGGTAGTAGATTTTTTTTCTCTTGAGACCAATTTAGTTTGTGAGAAAAAAACTAAATGATTTATGTAAAGGTGAGATGGGCTTTGCTTTATTCTCCTTTTCACAACTTGTCAAAATTCTGGAGTGATTTGCCATGCTTTACCTGTGTGGCAGAAGCTGCTCTGAGCTCCCCAAATCAAACTGCCCTGTCTGTGTCCTCCCTCTCCTGCTGTTAGAAGGGACTTCACTACCGACTTCTTGCCAGGGAATGAAGCAAAACAACTAGAATACTTCAATATGATTATCCACCCTCCTCTCCATCCATCCACATTCTAGATCCTGTTGAGATTTCAAAATCTGGAGAAGCCTATGGTTGGAATCTGTTCTTCCAAGATCTATGTGTTGGAAATGTAGTTCCCAATTTAGCAGTGTCAGGAAGTCATCCTAATGGAAACCTCCTGATGTTTAAACAGAGGTGCAGCAGCGGCTTCTCTTTTTTTCCACTCTTCACCATGAAGAACAGAATCCTCTGTCTGCCATGATGCAGCACTCAATGATCTCAGGAGTGGACACTGCCCTTGTCAGGCACCAACTTACCTACACCTAAATCTGGGAATTGGGCTCTAGAACTGTGAGATATGAACTTCTGCTCTGTCTATATCATTGAGTCTAAAGAATTGCATTACAGCAGCAAACATCTAAAGATGGGGAATTATTGAGCTGTAATATGTAGCAGAGTGGGAAAGGTCAACACATGTCCTGGTACTCTGGCTCTCAGCAGTTCACTAGATCTTCCCCCATCTCTCTCAGGCCTCTCTGCATCCAGCCATCTACTGCATACTAATGACTGAATATGGTTACATTTCATGACTGTCAGCTCTGAACTAGACCATAGGAACTACTCTTTTATTTAATTGAAAATAGATTCTCTCATCTTGACCACAGTTTCCTCTCGCTCCACTGATCCCCTCCTTCCCACCTGCCCTCTCACCAGATGTACTCCTTTTGCTTCCCTTTAGAAAATAGCAGGCAGGCCTCCAAGAGGTAATAATCAAATATGACAAAAAAAGATACAATAAGACAAGACAGAAGCCCTCATGTGGAGGCTGGACAAGGCAATCCAATAAGCCGAAAAGAGTTCCAAGAGCAGCAAAAGTAGGAACTTATTTTCTAAATCACTTAAGTTAATGGAATGGACTGACTGAACTGTCTGAGTACGTTGTTATTTAGTTAAATAACAGTGTCTGTGACAAAACTGAGGAGGTCTTGGTTTCTAAGACATGGGTACTAAAAAGTACAGATAGTGCAGATGAAGTCAACAAAGGAAATTTCCTGTACTTATTCTCTTGCAACTCATGGCTTAATAGTAAAATTCAGAGAGTGATCTTGGTGTTGCAAGTATTAACCACATACTAAGAAGAAAGATTTATTAAATGACCTAATAGCTACTTCAAAAGTTTTTCAAAAGAGCTGGAGAGATTTCCTTGCTGTTATGGAGGATCAGAACTCAATTCTCAGTACAGCCGTCTGTAACTCCTGCTCCAAACAAGCAATGCCCTCTCTGGCCTCTGCTGACATCTGCACAAATGTGTTTATTCACAGGCACAGACAGGACACATACACACCACATACACAAACAAATAAAAGAAAAATAAATCTTTTTTAAAGATCTTCAAAGAAACATTTTTGGAGAGTCTTACAAATACATAGTAACAATACTCAATTATTTAAGACCAAACTAAAGGAAATCGTCATGCGTAACTGATAATACTTTAGGTCATCCCAAATGACGACCTCAATTCTCAGCTTTGGGGTGCAAATTTCAAAGTTCTCAACTTGTTTTTTTTTTCAGTCTGGCTTCTAAATAAAAAAAAAAAACCCTTCTCCAGTATATGACTGACTTGCTAAGTACTGAAGAAAAAAATTATCTATCTATCTATCTATCTGTCTGTCTGTCTGTCTGTCTGTCTGTCTATCTATCTATCTATCTATCTATCTATCTAGTTGTAATTTTTTGAAATAGAAGTTGAATTGGGAGGGACCTGACTTGAAGATTATCATGAGAAAGATTTTAATCTCAAATCCTTAATCAGATAGAAAATAATCATCAGATAAACCATTTAAGTTGTTAAAATCCCTTTCTGGGCTAGAGTATGGTACTTAGAGTTCATTTGGCTCCAAACCCCATAACTCTATGAATAAAAATAAACTCTAGTCATAAATACTATTAGAAGACAGGAGTGGTTTTATACATAATGCTATTTGGTTGGTCATTTTGTTGTTGGCTAAAGCTGAGCCAGGATAATTAAACAATTAGGCATGATGCTGCTGGTTTTCAAGGCCTTCACTCATGTCTCTAGCCTAAACTATGATATTGAAAACTCATGACTGTGGGAATACTGGATTGCTGCTTGAGGACGTCCTGATAGAACTGCACAATGTAAAAGTGATAGAGATGGACTGAGAAGTTTAGATTTTGACCAGCCCTGGTCCAAGTTTCAACACTTGATTTCATTATGTATCTACAAAATGCTAATTTCCACAACCATTCACTGACAAAAAACTAAAACACAAGAATTTTCAGGCAAATAATGGAAGCAACGAACACATTCAAGTGAATCTTTGTGTCTGGTTTTTGCAATGATTTGTGGTTTATTTTCAGACATATTTAATAGCAGTAATTAGATTTAAATGACATTATAAAATTAATTAGAAAATTATATGGCATTAGAAATAACTTTTTTATTAAAGGACCCACATAAAACCTTTGTCCTATAAAACAGAAATAAATCTGGAAAAAAGGCAACTGTTCCTTTGTAATGATGACTTCACCTGGAAACTGTGCTAATGGATTTTACAGATTATGGTCTTACAAATAGCCACTGTTTTTTCTTCATGTTAGCTAAGGTGGGGAAGGGATATTGTTCAAGTGAGTTACTCCTTGTACAGAGTCTATCTGGTATATAATTTTTTTGAGAACAGCAGGGTGAGCAGTGATTCCAGCAGGTCAATATTAGCTGACAGCCAGGCATATCTCTCCCTTACAAAAGACTGAAGTGATATTTTATTATTTATTACATTGTAAAGGTAAAAAGGTGAATTACGGGCAGTGTAATGATTCTTGAAAGCAGAGAATTGCAGTTTTAAAAGCTCCTATTGATTCTGTATTATGTGTGCTCTACAGCACCGTGATAGCTCCCTCAAGAATGGCTCTTTAGTCTTCACAGTATTCAGGCATCAAAGCAGAGAGAGCGTTTACCTCCACTGTGGATTCATTGGGACACCTTTATCAGTATTTGAAACTGACAGAATGGGAGCACACAGGTAGATTTTGTGATTTACTTAATATCTGGCCTTGTCTGGCTGCTTGCATTTGACATACAGAGTTATAGGTGAAAGAGAAGAATGGGAAGAGTTGGCCGGGCCCTTGCTGTCTCTGTACCTAACAGCGCTTTCTTGCTGCCTGGATGCTGAGACTGTGGCCTCTGAGCTCCTTTAAGGCAAAGGGCATCTTGCTCAAACTCTATTGGTTCAACAGTATCTCAAAGTTTGTACATAAATGAGAAAATTATTAATTCTTTGTAAATGTCATGTTCTAACATATAATTTGATATCAGAGGAGAGCTGATAGAGTGAAAAATAGTTAACCTTAAGGATGACTCAGAAGTGAGAGCACTCCAGGAGCCAGGGGACATTTAGTCGGCAAGGGGATGAAAGGGACACGCCTACTTTAAACCACAGCATGCAAAAGTTCCATGCTATTTTATTTTGTTTATACCTACTTGAGAAATTGTCCCCAAAATCAAAATAAGGAAAAGTATAGGGTGATGGTTTAAAGTGTGAATGGAGGGGACAGGAAGATGAGTCAGTTGGTGAAATATGAGGACTTGAATGCAAACCTCAAGTATCCACATACAAAGTTGGGCTTAGCATGTAATCCCAGCAGCACTGGGAAACCAGAGACAGTAGAATTCCCCGGGCCTGCAGACAGCCTGTGGAGCAGAACTAGCAAGCTCCATATTTAGTAAGAGGTTTTGTTCTGCCCAAATAAGGGGGAGAGTGATTGAGAAAGGCATCCAATGTGGACCCCTGGTCTCAATGTGCATCACACACACACACACACACACACACACACACACACACACACACAGATTTTGCATCATCTCACATGACAGATAACATACAAAGTCACAAGTCCTTTAATGTGGTGTGGTACCTGGAAAGACCTTTGTAGCAGCTGCCACACTTTGCTTAGTTCATTCTGATTTTCCTACCTGGTCTGGAACACAAGCTGCATCCATTTCTTCCCTAGTCCTAATTCCTGATGGCTGTCTCGGACTTGCTTATATCCTCCTTCCTCTCCAGTGCTGCCTTCACTGGTCACATCCATTGCCTCCTTCCTGGTCAGTCTCCTGAAGTTGCTTAAGCGCTTATTCCTCTGTGCCAGCAGCTCTCTTCTGCCCCCTTCTGTCACAAGTCTGCATTGGCACATTTGGGCCCAGACAATTTAAGTCATTCACACAATATGAATTTATTGAATGTCTACAAAGCCCCAAGTACCGCTCTAGGTGTTTGTTCAGTAAATAAACCACCAAACAGTAATATATGGTCTGATAAGAGCTTCAAAAACAGTTTTATCTCATTTTAAAGGGAGAAACTTTTAGCTTTTTACACCAAGTATCTAAAACAACACTTGTATTGAGAAATGGAACTACAAAGCATATCCACACAAACTTAGAGTCAGGTCAGCTCTCCTGGAGCTCATTCAGTTGGACTGGCATGAGTATAAAGGTGTCTGATGCTGTTCCATCTGAAACATGTTACATAGAATGTAGAAACATACAGTTGGCTTATAGCTCTGGGATCCACTACATCCTGGGATTCAATCAACTATAGATTACAAGTACTAAAATAACAATGTCTGTGTTGAACAGTCAAGGCTTTTTTCTTGTCTCAGTCTCCAAACAATGCAATATAACAATTATTAGCATCATATGAAGAATTAGGCATAATCAAAAGGGAATAAGAGGCACATATAAGTAGTCCTATGAACATACTACATTTCACATCATCAGCTAGAGCATTCACAGGTTTTGGCACCTGCCAGGAAGAAACATCTCAAGCAAATCCAGAGCAGATACCAAGGAATTGCTATTCAAATTTATTATTTCCATTTGCAGATTTTTTTTTAAATGTCAGATTCTCTAGAACAGCTTATGAGAAAGAATTTACAGTTTGTGGGATCTCCTGGAGAAATGTTCCTCAGGAAATACTCCAAGGGAGATCGCAGAAAAGGGTAAGAGGCCAGAAAAACAAATCTCTGATCACATTCATCCTTGACCTCACCATGAGGAGCCTCTGAACTATAACTTACACCCTTGAGATTTCCCCATCCCAGGGCATGTGGCCAGGCAGCAGTCAGTTAGGGTTCAGTGCCAAAGTTGGGGACTGATGTAGCTGCCAACTAAAGATGACCTGGCCATGACCCCAGTGGTGTCTTTACAGGGCCACACTTGTGAGGACCACAGGGTCATCAGCTAGTGAAAATATCGTTGACCTGAAACACAGTTCTGTGATTTCATAAGTTCGAACTTTTTTGTAAAATACCCGACTTTCAGATGCTGTAGAATAATTAGTATAGGAAAGGCAAAATGGTGCATTAGCCATCGTATATATGAGAAATAAAGATACCCAGTTCAGCAGAGGTTATGGGACCATGCCTATCTAGAGTCACATATTCATTGTGCAGTGGGATACAACCAAAGAATAAAATTCATTCCCAGTGAAAGGGGAATCAGAGGCAGCTTTCTGGATAAGACGATATCTCAGCTGATCTAATTCTTTGATAAGTAACCTATGAACATATAATAATGTATATGGTGTATAATGTATAAGTGAATGGAAATCCAAGCAGCACACCATTACAGCCAACACTTCATTAGGAGCCAAATTGCTTCCTTTTCCAAACAGAGGATAGGACACTGATTTTTAATTTTCTGTAATTTTAATTATTTTGTCAAGAGTGACTTCCTAAGCCCAGAGAGATAATATGCTCTTTTTCAAATTGGAAAGTAAAAACCTTCAAATTTCCCCCAATCCAAAGCTTCCTATTTATTCCCTCTCATGGAATGTCCTATTCTGTTATTTCCTATCAAAATGTCCTTAAGAGGCTCACATGCTTGAACATGTGCTCACTTCTCTCAGGTATTTTGTCACAGTAGTGAGGGAAGTCACCCCTACATTCCCCTTGGGTCTGAGACATCCTCTATCTATCATTTCCTCACCCTCTTCTCACCCTTCTGCCAGAAAAGCACCATAGTGACAGCAAGTCAATTTCCATTCACAGTGACGCTTGGTTGTCATGGTAGCTTTCATTGTTAGACTATTAAGCACTCATGGTTCGGTATCTGGTTCAGAGATGACCTTTAGAACAATGGTGGGTAGACACAGTGGGCAAGGGAGAGCTGCTGCAGACACACAGAGCTAAAGGGCTTGGGAAATGAAGGGTTATGTTAGTGAGGAGCAAAGAAGACTCCTCCACAGCCTGCATGAATAGGACGAGGCACTGACTTCAGTGTTAAATAAACACGTGGATTTTGGAGAAGCGGCTGCTCAGCCAAGTGAAAAACCTTATTAACTTGGTGGCTGTTGGGTTTTTGCTCTTTCTTTCTTTGCTTATTCATTTAAATCACAGGACATCACTTTTGTTAAAGGAGCCCTAGTTTCATTCTTTGAAACTTAACTCAAATATTCTACTCGAAACACCCCCTAAACACTCCCTAAATATAGGTACCACCTATATTTAGTGCCATGATTTTTTAAACACAACTACATTTTTTTCCCTGCTTTATCTGTCCATGGTTTGTGATTCTTTAGTTTTTGCTTGTTTTAAAAGGATGGTCTTTTAAAATATCCTTCCTTGCCTTCATTTTCTCCTTCCTGTACTTTCTCAAGCTTGTCCCTCAGAAATGAGCAGTCTGTCTGCCACTTATATTCTTCTCTATTTCTTCTATCTCTTCTTGAGTTGATAGGAAGGGAAATGGGTTTCATGATTGGTTTTTTTTTATCATAACACTAAGAAAGGCTACCCTCTCAACGACTCCTTAGAAAACAATGACATAACTGTATTTTTGTGAGCTTATAAACATGACATTGATTTACAACTTCGTCTTCGGTCACTGTGACCTTTCACAGGACTCCAATTCTCACAGTGCATCAGCAGATGAGGGACTTACTCAGGCAGCACAATCACTCATCAGTAGAATGAGTCCTTGATACTCTATTTTAACTTTTAATAGCCTTTCCAAAAAATTACACTTTATCCTTCACAGACATCCGTATTTCAATTCAAGTACCAAACCTGAGATTATTTAACATGCACTCATGTTAATAATGCATATTGAAAAAAAGTTTCAAGATAAGCAGTGTGTTTAGTGGAGTCCTGTTTGGAGTGCCTCAGGAAATGCTGCAAAGTATATCCGCTCAGCTTCCTTCAGCTCAGGGTACTCATGAAGAAGCTGGAATGAAATCACACAGCACTTTGGGAAGAGTCTGTTAAATGAAGGGCCAAGCATCTGATGTCTTCTTATAGCTGTGTGTTGGAGGAAGTACTCTGGGTCTTAGATTAGATATTTAAAATGAGACGAGTAGCAAGTCAAGTGTTGACCCCTGACAAGTTTTTGTGAATCTTGAGCCCTTCAAGGAAAGGAGTGACATCAATATGAAGAATTGAAGCAGAAAACATGATTCTTCAAAATGGTGGTTTGACATTTTCCCAGTTAATTGATATTTTTAGGCAGCTATTGTAGCAAGTAGATGATGCCATCACATAGCTTTTTAGGACTGAAGAATGTACAATTTTTTATTATATAACTAGGCCATTCACACTTGTAATTCTTAAAAACTTAGGCTATGCATTTGACTCTGTAAGGTCCACTAAAAGAAAAACGGAAAACAGCATGGAGATAATACCATGGACTCAACAGTGAGTGATGACAGGGAAAGCTTGATAATCTCTTAAGTAATTCTTGTTTCTCTGATGCTGATGTTTTAAATTTGTGCTTAGGAAAGTCTTAGCAGTCTAGGACTTTTGAACAGAAATAATCCAGGCCCCAGGTTCCATTGCTTGAAAATCATATTACATAAAAGCATTTTTAAAAACCTACATGCTTTCTAAATATCCACAGTCTCACAGTTATATTTTGTCTGGAAATCTTCACTGAGTGGACACAACCACAAAAATTTTCACCCATCTTACAATCCTGACTGAATTTAGCTTTCTGTTAAATAATAGAAATTATAGAAAAAGAAGGATTTGAAAATTATAAGCAGAAGCACTTTCTCTTCTGGACAAGATGGCTGACAAGAAGCTGCCCCTATGGGAGACAGTGAACAAGAAGAGTCAGTATAAGAAAAGAATAACATCTATTCTACAGGGGGTTGGGGGGAGCGAGATAAATAGGGAGGGAGAAGAAAGGAGAGGGAGGAGCAGCTTTGGAAATTCACTAAAGCAGTTTAGGCTACTTGACAGCTGCAGAGAAAAAGGCAGGTGATCCAAGGACAAGAGTCCAAGACAAACAGCTCCAGCCATGTGGGGTAAGGGATGCTCCAGGCAGCCTTGGTGAAAAGGACTGGCACCCTTAGGACAAGTCCACAGCCCATAGGAGCCCCCAGGCAGCTGTAGGTTTCCATAAGATAATGATTCTTTTATTGGATGAGTTATCAGTAGAGAGGGATCCTACTTTTTCCTTTCCTCTTTCACTTGAAGAGCAGAGGGCAAGGGCCTTCTTAAAGAAGCAATTGTCTAAAGCTGAGCTAACCCAGGGGACAGTTGGGTGGATGCTGTGGGATGTCCTGTATGCTGTAAATATATGTTGCTATGATTGATTGATAAGTAAAATGCTGATTGGCCAGTAGCCAGGCAGGTGGGACAAGGAGGAGAAGAATTCTGGGAGGTGGAAGGCTGAGGCAGAGAGACGCTGCCAGCAGCCGTCATGAAAAGCAAGATGTAAGGTGCCAGTAAGCCACGAACCATGTGGCAACTTATAGACTAATAGATATGGGTTAATTTGAGATATAGGAACTAGATAACAAGAAGCCTAAGCCATTAGGTCAAACAGTTTAAATAATATAAGTGTCTGTGTGTTTATTTTATAAGGGGGCTGTGGGACTACCGGGGCTTGGCAGGAGCTGGAGAGAAATTCTCCAGCTACAGGTGGAGCAGAGAGAAAGCCATAAGCAATAGTCTGGAAGCCTCATACATCAGCTGTTTTCCAGAGTGCTTTGAAGTCCAGCTACAGATAAGCAATGAACAGGAGAACCCAGTTAATGCCTGCTAGGCTAGCTCCCCTCTCCAAGCTATGCGGCTCTTGCTCCCCCCTTGACATGCTAGTCTAGCTCCCCCAAAATGTGCTACTTTAGTTCCCCCAGATCTATTAGTTTAGTTCCCCCTCAGCTCTGTTAGTCTAGCTCCCCCTCCAGCTAAACTAAATTTTAGAACAGAAAATATTAACAGCCAAGCTTGCCTAGGGACCAGCAGACACAATAGGATCTTGTAACTGATAAATTTTAAACGGTATAAAATGTAGAGATGAACTCAGACTGGGTCATGGTTAAGAAATGGATGAACATGAGAGGCAGTGGGAAAGATAAGACTTGGATGATGTATGAGGTTGTGCCCTCCTGGTTACTCAGTCAATGATGAAAGGGAGGGAGAGATTTGAATTTGGGTTATAAAAACTTCTCTGAGGCCGGGCGGTGGTGGCGCACGCCTTTAATCCCAGCACTCGGGAGGCAGAGCCAGGTGGATCTCTGTGAGTTCGAGGCCAGCCTGGGCTACCAAGTGAGTCCCAGGAAAGGCGCAAAGCTACACAGAGAAACCCTGTCTCGAAACCCCCCCCCCCAAAAAAAAAAAAAACTTCTCTGCATTCTATATGCACACCTGCCATTTTTAGCTAATAGCCAGGCATGCGAAATCATGAAGTAAACTATCTTGCTCTCAGTATTTAGAGCCTCAGTTCTCCTGTTATGAAATGAGGCTCCACATTTGTCTCAGAGGTAGTTGTGGGTATCAGAAAGGTCATATGTTGACGAGCTGAAAAGTGCAAGACCTGGGAGACGTGGCTCAGGCAGTGAAGTATACAGGAAAATGTAAGCCCACCCTTGGTTGCAGGGAGTAGATCTCTCAACTAAGAATAATACTGAAGATTGACATCCTAGAGCCACTGTCTGTAGCAAGATCAGCCTTTGGAGCCATCTCTCTGTAGGCCCAACTCTGAAGCTCTGCCCATGTACCTTACCACTCACAGCTGCTTCCTCTAGCCCCCTCATACATATCTAGCAAGTCTTGAAAGTCAGAGGAGCACTCTGCTTACACAAATCTCAGTGCTTTGCTTGCCTTCTACATCCCCAACTCTTTGGAGAGACACTCTCAACCAGAACACAGTCCATTCCAGAGGAAAATGCTGTGAGTCTCAAGAGGGTGATGACATCGTCAAGCCCACACACTACACAGCTACACGTGACTGCAGGGGCCTCTAGTATGCAAAGGCGGGAAGGTGTCAAGGAGAAGTCAGCTCTTGTAGACTTTGGAGACTTGATCAATACACTCTAGGCAAGGTCATAAACCACAGGAAAGACAAATGTCCACAAGTTCAACCACACTCTCCACCCCTGAATTTCCACTGAAGTCTCTAATTTTTTATTATCCATAAATAACTTGTTCCAACACATTATCTTTTTTTCCCACTGTTTTCTTCTGCACATCTCTTTTTTGTTCTTTTTCATATATCAGCAGTATTTTCACTTTATGATCCTTAAAGTTATATTTTGCATTTTTAAAGCATTTTGTTCTCTTTCTTTATACATTCTCTTATTTTGTTTATAGATTCCTTTCATCATTGGCCAGTCTTTTTCCTTTTTTGTTTATTCTTTCCTTTTTCTCTTTCTACATTTTCCTTTATAATGTACTTTTAATAATTGAACTTGCATCTCTTTTTCAATGTCCTCTAATCTCTCAATCTTCTTTATCTTCCCCGTAGCACCCTTCTCCACACATCTCCTTTCTTTAGCTTGCTTATCTTCTATTTCTCATCTTTGTGTGACTCATTTCTTTCCTTTATTTCATTCATTTACTACCCCTTGATTTACCAATAGTAATTTGTAGACATGCTATTTATTCTTTCCTTTTTCTAATTCATAGTCCTTGGTGATGAAATAATAAGCTTTAGTTGATTTTGGAGTGTAATCCTTTATCTTGCACAATTCAGTGTTTATGCAGATACATCCATTTGTTTTCTCCTCACTGGGAAGAACTAGGTATTGAGTCCTTAAGAAAGGCTACTGTGAGGGTCTCCAAATGAAACCATAAACACAATCCAAAACAGCAGATGCAAAATTCACAACAGAGAAACACATGAAATGTAGGAAAGCAGGGAAATATGACTCTTCAAAGATGGTAAGCCTTAAGTAGGTGCTGAACTCATAGATGGCAAATTAAGACAAGTGTCAGATGAAGAATTCACAAATGTTTTCTGATAAAAATGATCATTGAACTGAAAGGGCTTACTAATAAGCAAATGAATTCAATCCAGGGCTTGACAGGAAAATCAGCAACATGGAGAAAGAAGTCAGAGAACATTACAATATGATGAAAAGTCTGCATCAGGGAAGAAAATTTCAGCAAGAAAATTGAGATCTTGATTAAAAACAATAAAACAAATAGAAATGTTAGAAGTGAAGACCTCAATGAACTACACACAAAGCCAGTAAGAGATGCCATCACTAGATGCAACTGAACAGTAATAAAAAGTCTTCCCACAAATAAAAACCCCAAACCAGATGGATTCACTGTTGATTTTGACTAAACCTTGATGGGAGAGAGGTGACATGTACATGCCTCAAGCTGTTCCACAAAAGAGAAGAAGGAAGATTATGGAATTTACTCTATAAGTCAGTATTATCCCAATGACAGGACTGGATTTTGACAACCCAAATCAATAAACCAAACAAGGACAATCTCCCTGGTGAACACAGAAACTCTATAGAATTCTTGCATATAGCACCCACCTGTGGAATCTAGGTTTGGATGTGTGTGTTGTGTATGCTGTGAAAGTAGAGAGGGGTTTATGAGGAAGAGGAAAAGGTCTAAAGGTGAGAGGGGCATGGAAAACTGGGGAGAATGGAATACATGTAGTGTGAGAGTAGAAGGCGAGACTACGAGGGAAGGAAGACCAGCAAGAAGGGAGCAAGAGACATGGGAAAGAGTAGCAGGGGAAAGGGATTAATAAGAAGAAAGAATAATGATGCATATGTATGAAAATGTCATAATAAAACCTGTCATGTTGTATACTAAGTCGAAAAAAAGAATAAACAACAACAAAAACAGAACAATGAAGAATTTTTCTAAGTAAATATGAATTATTTATGTTGAATAAATAAGCTTATATAAATGCTACCTGTTTTAATAGTCATATACAAATAAAGTTTTAATTAGAGTTGTAAAAGTAACTGACAAAGATTCAAAGTTGGCAGAATTTTCAGTTGATGATAATAGCATCTTTAGATAAAGGAATCCTTCCTCACACTGCTGAGAGAAGCTGGGGACTTAAGGAGACCTGTACCTGTGCCAGTCTTACCAGTACAGAGATTGGGCCACTCGGATGCTTTGCAAAGAGCGACGAAGCAGGAGTTCCACCAAAGGACTTTCAAGATTCCACTCAAACTTGACAGCCTGCAGTGAGAGGTAATGAATTCTTCACTTTTTATCAGTTACAAAAAACAAAACAAACAAACAAAAAGACCAACAACAGACTGTGCAGGGACTACAGAGGCTTCAGACGGGGATATGGAAAAATAATAGGAGCTTTTCAGTGGAATATTGATAATATGCTTGATAGTTTATTCATTGTTGTACAATAACACAGCAGACATTATACAATTTGTCTTTACATGGTCTTCCTTCTCCTTATTTATGATTTTGGAGTATAAGAAAATAAATAAAGGCAAGTGGTTGGTAAAGTTCAACCATGCCCCAGGGGACAATCCTGGCATAAAAATATCATGATCAATGTCTGTGACCCATAAAATGGTAACATTAACCACTAGACAGTTCTACTAACTTGGAGATCAATTACTTCCCACTCACAACCAAGACAGAAATCCCCAACTGATATGTCACTATCAATCTGTAGATACTGAAGCCTTGTTTAAAAATTCAAAGCTGATGAATCTTCCATAACCCATTCCTAAACCTTTCCTTCCTCTCCATCATGAGCAGCTCTGGGAGGCTGATACTCAATCTGATCAAAGATACAGACAGCAACGGAAGCCCCTGACGTCCTTTGGGACCTCATTCAGACATCCACCTGCCCTCTGCAGGGAGGGACTCAACTCTTCCCAGTCTGCATTTGGGACTCCTCTGAATATATGAAAATGAAAATCAACTTCTCTTCTTAAAGATGTCCATTTCTACTTTTTCAGTCTCTTTGCCATACATACATGTACATTCACACACAATCACACACATGCACACAGAAGAGAGGTGGGGGGAGAGCTGTGGGATGTTCTGTATGGCAAATGTGTTGCTCTGATTGGTTAGTAAATAAAACACTGATTGGCCCGTGGCTAGGCAGGAAGTATAGGCAGGACTAACAGAGAGGAGAAAAGAAAGAACAGGAAGGCAGGAGGAGTCACTGCCAGCTGCTGCCAGGACAAGCCACATGTGAAGATGCCGGTAAGCCATGAGCCACATGGCAAGGTACAGATTTATGGAAATGGATTAATTTAAGATATAAGAACAGTTAGCAAGAAGCCTGCCATGGCCATACAGTTTGTAAGCAATATAAGTCTCTGTGTTTACTTGGTTGGGTCTGAGCGGCTGTGGGACTGGCGGGTGAGAGAGATTTGTCCTGACTGTGGGCCAGGCAGCAAAACTCTAGCTACAAGAGAGAGAGAATTTAAGACAGGTTTTATGCCACTGTAGAGATGAAAAAGTAGGACTGTTTATCCCACATCCACACCTGAAGGAACTCCTCTGTAATATGCTCCACACAGATGATTTCAGCAAACTTCCAAGAGTCTAATGCTGGTGGGGTGTGTGTAGAAAAACCTTGAGTGCCTTGTCAAGCTGTAGCCATAGGGTCCTTTCTCTAACATGCTCGTGCTATGCTGACTTGGTTGTGTGTTTTGTTTGCGTCAAAAGTGTGAGTGTATAATATGGCCACGGAGGCAGGAGCTGGTCCAGAATTTACTTCTGGGTCTGCCTTATTTCATTTGTTCTCATGTTTCTTCTGGAAACCAGTAATTGGAACTCACAGATTGACTCCTTTCCTTACAAACTCACTGACTTATTCTACCTAATGATAGAATTTCCCTCTCATACTTATCATATGGTACACAGGCAATCTTTTGGAGTAGTGACACAATTCCCAAAAATAATCAACAGGGGATGACTTTCAGGTCTTAGAAAGTTTCAAGTCCACAGTGGAGCATGCATTTCTTAAAGTAAATTTCATAATAAATGTGAATTTCTTTCTAGTTTTTATTGTTTAGTCACAGTATGTATTTTCCCCCATCTTTGAATGTTCTATAAATTTTATTTCCAATTACAACAAAGAAGTTCTTTCAGTTTTTATTTGTGTATTTGCTATATTAGATTTTGACTGTACTTCTTATGTTTCAGTAGGTTTCTTAGCACAATGTGTACCAATTCTGATTGCCACTTTCAACTGAGTTTATTCTATATGTAACTTTGTAAAAATTTCCTCTTTCAGTTGAGTTAGATATAGCGTACTGCCCATACCTGTGAGTCATGAAATGAATAATGAGCCCATGAGTTGGGTTCATCTGTTTACATTTGAAGGTATTCTTTTTCTACAATAATATTCTAACAAATCAAGGGAAGTCGTTACTTAAAGCAGCAGCCAGCACAGCTACTTCTCAGATAGATCTCTCCCTCAGGAGGATGTCAGAACAGTTTATATTGTAGTGTACAAAGTAACATTAGAGTTTATTAATAAAAGTTTCCCTACCAATCTTGGCATCTCATATCAATGGTCAATAGCTGAGCCAACTATCAGTTAAAGCAGATTCCAATCTGTCAGGTAAGGAAATGTTTGAGTTTAAAAATCAACCTGGGTGTGGTGATACATAATTGCAAATCCAACGCTCAGGAGCTGGAGGCGGGAGGATCATGAGAAGTTCTAGGTCATCTTTTACCATATAGTCAGTTTCATATCATCCTGAGCTTTTGAGACTCTGTTGGTGGAGATAGATCAGTTGGGAAAGTGTTTGTCTTGAAGGCATAGACATCTGAATTTGATCCTCAGAACCCATGTAGAAAAGGCAGGCATGGTGGCCGACCAGGCCAGTGTCAGGGAAGTGGGAACAGGCTATCCAGCCTAGCTTACTTGATGAGCTCAAGGTCACTGAATGACCTTGTCTCAAAAAAAAATGGTGGGTAACTGCTGGGGATATTTTTCTGTATGCTGTGAATGTGTTGCTCTGATTAATCAATAAATAAACTGTTGATTGGCCAGCAGCCAGGCAGGAAGTATAGTACAGATGGGATAAGCAGAGAGGAGAATTCTGGGAGGTGGAAGGCTGAGTCAGGAGATGCTGCCAGCTGCCGTCACCATGAGAAGTAAGATGTAAAGTACCGGTAAGCCACAAGCTACATGGCAAGGTATAGAGTAATAGAAATGGGTTAATTTGAGATAGAAGAACTAGATAGCAAGAAGCCTGTCACGACCATATAGTTTATAAGTAATATAAGTCTCTGTGTGTTTACTGGGGTCTATGGGCCCCGGCGGGACTGGAGAAATCTCCAGCTACAGCTGACATATGAGAAATAACACCCTGGGTTGTCTTCTAATATATATATATATATATATATATATATATATATATATATATATATATATATATATAAAGAGAGAGAGAGAGAGAGAGAGAGAAACAAAAGCAAAAGCAAAATGTTGGACTTCTTCAGTACTCAATGTTGTGCAGTAGTGTGGATGTTTACTTACTTGCTCGTGTGTATACTGCGTAACTTCAGTCTTAGCCTTTCATCACGTTCAGACTATCAGGGTTGGTCATAGCTCCACTTACCTTCACATTATTTTCTAGAAATTTCCCAATGCTATGATAGTTGATATTGCTAAATTGTGCTAATTGGCAGCAGATTTTGGTGTTAAAAATTACTTTCTCAAAAGTAATAACCAGCAGTAAAACTCTCCATAGGAATGGGATGAATTTTTTAGTAAATGACTGTTTTCTACAGAATGTTTCCTTGGTTAATGTTTCATCGATTTATATACTCTGTCATGAGACAGAGTATATAAATTTTTTCCTCCTCATGAACATTCCTATGTTTTTCCCAATACTAAATACTAATTACTAAGTGAAATTGGTTTGTGAAAATTTTCCTTTTGGGCTTTTATATGACTTCTTGTTAGTATATCAGTTTTGGATAGAAAATGTCTATATTAATAACGTGGACACATAGGATGCAATCAAATTCTTTCCTGGCCAAATTGCACTATAACATTTCAGTGATTTTGTGGGTTTACACTGGGAACCTTTAGAGAATAATCACTTTGGTCTCTGGGACCTCTCGGTAGCCCTTGGATCTTACCTGAACTAGCTGTGGGAGACACTCCAGCAGTTCATCAGTCAGGAGGTTGTCTAATTGTTGAACGGCCACATCACGAATGTCTTGGTCTGGAAAACTGACACACAGTTAATGTGACTACAGAGTTGGAGTTGACTGGACGTAATGAATTACACACACACACACACACACATACACACACACACATTATCTGGGAGAGAGAATGAATTCTACCCTTAGTACATAAAGTCCTGTAATCATCTCCAAACCAATTAAGATAATCAACACTCATTTCTTTCACATTCTGCAGTATCGAATCTATACTCTCACCTGCTCTGCAGGAGAATGCCCTATTGACTAGACTTTTGAAGTGGGCTAAGTCCCATCCCTGTCAGCACTCTTAGCTATAAAATATAGGTTACAAGAGAGCTAAAAAATCTTTCCTGAAAGGGTCTGAAATCCTTGCTTCTTATTTACTATGCATTTGTTCAAAAAATTATTACCCCCTGGATATCTGATCATTTATATGATTAAATGTGGTGGTAATCTAATTGTACTGAAATGTGATTTTGAATGTATGTTAATAAATAAAGTTGCCCGGGGGTCAGAGCTATTAGAGCCATAGCAAGAGTGTGGCGGTGGTGGCACACGCCTTTAATCCCATAGATCTCTGTGTGTTCAGGGATACAGCCAGCATTGGAGACATATGCCTTTAAGACCTAGGGGGCTGTACATTCAGACAGTGACGAGGCAGTCACGTGTTTGGGTTTACAACCAATGAGAAGGCAGAACAAAATACTATAAATAGATGAACAGACAGGAAATAGGTCTCTTTTCGGGAAGCTGGGACACCGCAGGCGGAAGGGTGAGATTTTAGCTCTGAGCTCTGACCTCTCGGCTTTCTCTTTTACATTGTTTCTGTGTTTCTTATTTAATAAGACGGTTAGTTACATCAACAATTAAAATAGTATCTAATATTTTCAAAATGCTTTTGACCAGATATTAATGAAAACCAGACATCAAAAGTACTTTATCATGAATAAACAGACATAACTTAACAATGGTGAATCTTAGTAGACTATGAAGCTCTTGAAGCTGGTAGTAAGATTTAACATCCCGTGGACAGCTATCAGATACCAGTTTTTGAATTGAATTTGTGAAGGTGCTGAGCTTCTGAAACCACATCCCCCAAACAATTTTCTTCTTCAAAGAGCTTTTGTGTTGCTACCATCTTGTACCACCCAAAGATTGTACTCAGTTATCTCAAAGTTGCTGGAAGTGTCTGGAATTCACATAGGCACACACTGCTTTAATTGCTGCTGGCTTGAACATTTGACACAAATGGATTCAGCAAGACTTGGTATGAATACTTAGTTTTAAAGGAACAAGCCTTCAAAAATATTAACAGGTATGACTTAACTTGAAGAAATACCTTATGACATTTAAAATAATGACTGATAAATGCAGAAAATACCACATTCCTTTGTAGGGAAGTAATGATATTTTAGTCAGTCAGGGTGATGAAGATTGGCTTCCTATGGTGCAGAAGTTAGAAAACTTCACTCTTTAATGTAAAGTCTGTTTTTCCTTTTCTTTTTAGGATATTAGATTACTGAAGGATGAAATGAACATTATGCAACTAGCATCAAGTGAAAAAAACAAACAAACCAAAAAACAGGGCATTGCCTAGTGTCCCCTAACTGTCCTTGAGAGCAATTGGAGTGGGAAAGCTAAACAGCTATGCATTTCTTCTAAATTGACACTGGGTTCCAACTGCAGCTCAGATTCCACTTTCAAGCTTATTCACTTGAAACAAATATTTGTGAACAACAAATCCACTGCTAGTCCTGTTTTCTTTCCCCTGTAAAGACCTCAACCGTGAGATGTGATGAGAACTATGGTCCAGACACATCTAAGAAAGCATTGCTGAGGCCAGAGGATTCCACCACACACAGACCAAGAGAATGCTGCAATGGAAATGCAAAGGTAGGTCAGCTCATTTCTGCATGTTAAGACTTTAGATTTTTCTAACTAAATTCAAGAGACTCTAATTTATCGTTCTCAGTTGCTAAACCACTTGTCCAAAGCCTATTGATATCAAGGTGAGTTTGAGGACAGTCTGAAGCCTTAGAGGGAGCAGTAAAAAGTGCTGATGCCCAAGTCATTGCATTGTGAGTCTGTCTAGTGACTCGTGCTTTCTTGTATACCTGTATCATCCTGTTGATATGGATGACAACAAAAGTATAAAACATCACAACAGAACAAAGCTCTGGTGGATACTATATACTTCTTATTGTGCAATCATTTCTATACTCTAGGTCTCAAGTTTTATGGATGTGTCCCCAGTGCCTCTGGAATCGTGATGACTACCTATGTGCTTGAACGTTATCTAAGCTAAACCTGTTAGATCTGTCTATTACCAGACTACCCTCTTCTCCTCTTTTTACAGCCATTAAAGCCTCCAGAGTTAGCTAGTCTAGATGAACTAACTGATGGGCTCCAGGTTAAATGAGAGACTCTATTCCAAGAATAAAGCAGAAAGGGGTAGGGGAGACACCTGGCATTGATCTATGGCCTCCACACATGCACACATAGGCTACTGCACCTGCTCATACATGTTCACACAAAGATGTACACACACACACACACACACACACACACACACACACACACACACAATGTGCATCGAACCCCTTTGAATGGGAATATCCATAGTAATAATTTCTTTGTTCTCCAATGATATTGACTTATTACCTCTAGTCATTTGGGACTGGCTAATAAATACTTAGAATTATAATTTTAAAAACTGAACTCCCATTTCTCAATGAGGGACTGAATCAACTGAGGGTAATGTTTATTGAATCTTTTTTTTTTTATTCCTAGGATTTATCACCATGCTCTCTGTACTGTAGGTAATTTATCAAAATGCATTGATGATGATGAAAACAGTGCTGGAAATCATACTATAGAGACAGATTATTTCTTGCTGTGCACTGAGATAATTTAAATTGGTTGCAGCAGGTTTAATTCCACAAATACCACCTGCATAAATTTTATACTTTTTTTTTCTTGTCTCTCAGTCAAAGGAGTAGGAAAAAAAAGCAAACCTGAGGGTAATGGAAAAGGACATTTTCCAATGTCCTCAGGAAGAAGAAAACAAAAATCTATTCATACTCATATAGTGAAGTGGAAAAGGAAAATTATACATGCAGATTCAGGGAAGCATGTTTTGTATTTTGATGGAGAGGAATATCTCATTTATTCATTACCTTTGCTTGGAGTTCACAAAGAAATTGGAAGCAAAATTGGAACAAACCACATGATATCTTGGGATATGACTAAGGACTTACTTGACATTCAAGCATATCCAAACATCGTTTGCATTTGGCTATTTTAGGAAGAGTGGGCCACCTTAGGAGATGCTTGTGGTGTTGTTGATGTTCCTAAAACAAGGGCTCTTTCACACAGTGCTGGCAATATAGGACATGTATTCAGATGCAACAGACAAAAATGCTTTTAAGTCGTGATTATTTTAAATGTAGCAATTTAATGTTTGAAAATCAATCCTAAGGGTATAATGAGAGATGTACATGCAAACATGTTATGCAGAGCATTGGAAATACTATATATGTCTAAAACTAAATGAGTTCAATACACTATGATCACCTGGTAGATTGTACACAGGCACCAAGCAAAACAACGGGTTATTTGATGATCTCAAAGTGCAATAGAGTAATACTGGTTTTTAGTATTCGGAGTAATCAGTTTCATTAAGACATTTCCTCACATACATATAATATATTTGGACTATACATGTTTTTTTCTATTACTGTTTTTAACATATGTCCTTCTTTTTGAAAAAAATTAGTATATATTGCTCCTTTATTCTTAATAAGGAGATGGAAGATATCAAGATTATTGATTCAAATACTTTAAGGGAAGTTTCACAAACAACCTTACATTTCTAACCTAATCATAGGTTTTCAAACCTACTAAAAATACATTTTAAAATAGTATCCATCCTGGTAATTAATTTTAAATATATGAATAACTATAGATTCATTACCAGAATGAGTAGAAACATCAAATATTATTATGCTCCTTTAAGAAAGAATCTCATTGTGTGAAGGAAAATGAGCATTCTGTTTTTTAGTTAATTTGGGATAATGTTCTGTCATAATAGGTCTCTGGACAATGCATGCTTGTTTTCTCATGGCCCCTGAAGTCAGGTGTGGATCAATCAACAAACATGTTCTGCAAATCCTGGCATTTTCTTCCCTGAGATGTCTGAAATTATTCAAACATTCTATAGGGATTTAGCTGCCGGCATTTCCTGCTCAGTAGCTTGTTCCTCAATGAGGAGAAGGTTACCTGTGTGGGGTCTGGCTTTGGGTTGATATTTACAGACCAAAATGTCATATGTAACAGAAGACCTGCAACCTATTTGAAATTTTCCACAAGCCAGGTTATACTGAATTTCCAAATGGCTTGATTTCTTGACACACATACATAATCCTTGCCAATCGGCATCTGGGAGGTACTCTTGGATAATCACAGCCCCCCTGAGGCTTCCAGTTCTTTCAGGAATGGACATTCATGCTTATGGTGTGGATCTTCACAAAAGCACTAATGGAAGATCCATCAGGCAGACATATCTCACTTATTTATAAGAAGCACCCTTATAATTAACAAGAAAATAGGACCTCACAATCTCATAAATGGAAATCTGGTTTGAAATATAAAGATCCAGATCTATGGCACGCTTCTGTTTGTCAGGTGATAAAGCCCCATAAACAAGAGTGCATTATAAAGGGAAGAATTTACTTCAGCTGACAGAGAGAAATTCCAGAACGGTGGGTGAGGCGTGGTAACAGGAGAGTGGCACCGGAAACTGAGAGATCACATCTGACTATCACAGGCTGTGGAGGGCAAGAGGTGAAACGAAAGAGGGTGAGGGAGGCTATGGACTGTCAGAGTCTGCCCACAGTGGCATCCTTCCTCTAGCTAGGCCACACCTCCAAAAGGTTGCATACCTTCCCAAGTAGTGCCACTAAATAGAATTCAAGTGTTCAAACACCTGGGACCAGAGAGGGCATTGCTCACTCAAAGCACCACAGGAAGTGTCTGAAGTCTAAAACCTAACCACACAAACAAACAAACAAACAAAACAACAACAACAACAAAAACCCGATTACACTGGGCCTCTTTGAGTGGTCCAATATTCAGATCCAATAGTCATTCTTTCTCTCTGTTCCCAAACCTTTCATTCCCTTTCTTCCTCAGCAGCCTGTGAGAATATTATGGGGACTCAGGCCATCTTCAACAGAGCCGGTAAACTCATGAAATGATTCTTCAATGGAAAATATATCTTTTAACTTTTTCCATTTGACTTATTTTATGTCATTTCTATTCTTTTATTATTTTATCCCTACTCTTGTCTTTACCTTCCCCCTCCTTTCTAATTCATGAGAAGACACAGGGAAAATATTTTGCTCAAACTTTAAAAACACTGTTTGAAAGCTAAACACAACACAACAGATATCAGCCTTTAAAAGAAAAAGCAACTTTGAGTAAACCAAAAAAGCAAAGAAATCTGAGATCAAATTTAAGTGTAAAAGAAATGTCAAGCCTTCAGTATACACAGCATGAACTCATGGAGAATGCCACGAGGCTATTCACTGTTAAAAGCTCAGGTGTCAGGCTAGAATTAGGAATCATCATAAGGAAACAGTGTTTCTTCAATAGGTTTGGAGTCTGATGACACACGGCATCAGCTTGGAAGTTAAATGCCAGTATAAATATCTGTGCTCTGTTTCTAATAGGAAAAGTGATAAGATCTGGCAGGCTTTTTTTTTTTTTAAATACTCTTCCAGGAAAAAAATGATGAATAAGGGTTCTTTAAGGTGATTGAGACCCTATACATACTGAATAATTCATGTTCCTTTGAGGAGTTTTGTGTGGTTCCAGAATATCAGACCCCAGGAAGACTTGGAAAGCAAGTGCAATCTCCTCATGTTATCTTGGAAGACTCTGAGTCTCAGAGTTGAAGGAGTTTTCCCAAGGACATCTGTTAACATGGAAACCAGAACCCTAAACTCAGAGACCTAGAGTGGCATTACTGTGCTTCTGGAAAGGCCTTTTGATCTTTGGACTAGAAATTACCGTGTCCACATATAAAACCAAATGACTAGCTTAGTTCTGTTATTTATTACATTTTTAAGTGGATCAATGTTGACATACAATAGGGTGCAATTTGAATGAGCAGTAGCCCCCATGGAATTGATCCCTAGTTGGTGGCATTATTTGGGGAGGTTATGGAACCTGTAGGAGGTGGATGGAGCCTTGCTGGAAAATGCACATCACTGGGGACAGGCTTTGAGGGTGTATATCCTCACTCCACTCCTTGCTCTCCCTCTCTCTGGTTCATGTGCATGGATGACGATGTGATGAGCCAGCTTCCTGTTCCAGTCACCATGTCATGCTTCCCTAGCTGTGATGGACTCTCTACCCCTCTGGTACCATAAGCTAAAACAAACATTTTCTTCCTGAAGGTGCTTGGTCATGGTATTTTACCACAGCAACAGAAAAGTGACTAATGCAAATAGCAGGCAGTATAGTTTATCTAACTAGACTAGGGCACTGGACCAGCCATGAACCACAAGCAGGGATAATGAATTCCTAACTCAGAGACAAGAAAACTGTACAGAGATACTGCTTGAGAGTTTATAGGCAGTGGTTCTCAACCTTCCAATGCTGTGACCCTTTAATGTAGTTCCTCACGTTGTGGTGAACCCCAACCATAAAGTAATTTTTGTTGCTACTTTATAACTGTAATTTTGCTACTGTTATGAATCATAACATAAATACCTGTGTTTTTTGATGGTTTTATGAGACCCCTGTGAAAGTGTCATTTAGCCCCAAAGGGGTTATAACCCACAGATTGAAGAACAGCTGATCTATGGGCTTAAATAGAAAGTTGAGAATCAAATAACTATATTCTCATCATGCAAAAAAAGATAGATATTAAACATTCTCACCACAAAATGATAAGTCAAATATATTAATTAGCTTAATTTATTCTATCTATAATATAAAGTCATAAAAAAGGTCACAGGGCACCTCATGAACATGTAGGGCTTTCATAGGTTAACTAAGAAAGAAAACTAAAAGTACTTGAGAAGCAAGAATTTTCCTTACTGTGCGCAGTGGTGGTTCTTCTAATTCCATTACTCGGCTTAAGGCCTAATTCCATTTACTGTTTCTCTAGAGCTTTTCTTTGTAGTGACGCTGTAACACCTTTCTCGGTTCCCTCTGATCACTCGGCTGCTCTTCCCTTTTTGTCCCTGCCCTTTCTTACTTTGTGCTGTTTTTACAAAGCTGCTTTATCCCCTATTTTCTAAACATCTGTTTGTTTGGTTTTTAAAAATCTCTCTACCATTACCGTCTTAGATCTTAAGGCTCCTGTTATTCTTTGAGGTTTATTTTCTCTGCAAAGCTTCAGCTCTCTGAACTGAACTCCATACCAGGCAGTCCCAGAGATCCCATGTAAGGTTTTATGTTGTAAACAAAGCCCTTCAACTTAGGCTACTCTGATCTGCTATTTCTTCTCTGGCCCCTGTCTTAGTCCACAGTGGGATTTTCAAACACTTAGTCTAAGCTTAAATTCTTCTTTATCTCTCCTTACTCTGTGGCTTCTTCTGAAATATTTCTCCAGTTGACTCTGTAGACCTCTAATGCTGCCAAGACTAAGCCACGAAGAACTTTGCTAGTGGGATATTCCTAACCCTGGCATCCAGCTAATAGCCTTGCTGCCGTCCCCTTTTTAAAACAGACTTTTCACATGGTTGCTAGAATTATTCTTCTTAATACAAATTTGTCAACAAAATTCCAGAGACTGTTTTAATAAGACTATATTTCCTACCTGGGTCACAAGGCTCCACATAATCCTCCTTAGGCCAATGTTTTCAATTTTGTGTCCCATGCAAATTCTTTTGCGGTAAATATCCACTACCCCCTGAACCCTCATAGACATACACTTGCTACCATTCTTGAAGAAACCTTTGCAAGCCTTGGAGTTAGGATTCAGTTTCACAGTGGACAGTTCCTTACTTTCTGTGGCATAATTTGCTTTCTATCCTTTGGGCTAATTGAGCACTTCCTACTTACTTTAATTAAAGTCTAACAGAGCATACCCTGTGGTGGCACCTAGTGCTAGCCTTTCCTTGCAAACTGTGTGTTTTTCTGAGCAACAGTCATTGTGGCTTATTTTTTTCCTCTTTGATTAAGTGCATAGCACATATTTTTGCTTCATAAATAGAAAAGTGAAAAAGTAAACACTACAAATCATCACTTAATTAGGCATCTAAAATAATGGAAGTTTTAATTGTCTCACTATTGTGAATTCCACTCTTCCTACTTACATTGCTAGTCAAGACTGACTTTAGTATAAATTTATCTGTACAATAAACAAGAGAGTGGCTTGGTGCAAGCATTTTAGTCTCCCTCCAAGGGAAATGATTTTGAAAGCTGAGGCATGGTTTATTTAATATTGCTTTTCTTCTCGAAAACAATAATTTTACATCATGTGAGAGTAGCAAGATTTGATGCTCTTCAGAATTTAATTTAAGCTTTTATTGTAGTTTTCTGATTTTTTAAAAAAAATTTGAGACAGGGTTTCTCTGTGTAGCCGTGGCTGTCCTGGAACTCACTCACCAGGCTCGCTTTGAACTCAGAGAGATCCACCTGGCTCTGCCTTCCTAGTGCTGAGATTAAAGGTATATGCTACCACTGCCTGGCTCTAAATTTCTTTTTTAAACCTTTTTGTTAAAAATGACTCTTAATTTTTTCTGATAATTGCTGTTTCCCACTGAATCCTTGTGTTTCTGCATCAGGGTTCAGGATAACAGTAGCCATTCACCCAGAACCACTAACCTTAGGCCAGGCCTTTGCAGTTACACCTTCTCTAATGGAAGGACCAGTGCCCAGCAGGCACTCTGCTGTCACTCAGTGGTGGAAATGAGAACACTCAGCGGCCCACTCTAGGTACAGGAGTGTCAGCATGTCTCTTGCTTAGAATAAACACAAATGAAGTAGAGAGTCTTCCAGAAGGATGAAAGAAACAGCTGTATTAAACCCTTCCATACTCAAACTAGAGTAAACCAGTTCTCAAGAAGTTAAACTACCACCACAACCGACTCTTCAAAGAAGGGCGAAGAAGAAGCAGAACTCCGAAGAACTCGTTCTTTGATAACTCACATAATAAGCACACACTGTTCTCAGAAAAGTCAGCTTTTGAATTTAGAGTTGTGGGAAAGGCTCATTTCTGGAAACAGCTTGTCCTCAAGTTTTTTAACAGTTCAGTTAGACTGAGAGTGGGAGTCACAGGATGCTCACAATGGAAACTCGCCAACCTTGCTAGTGACCTTATCTGGTGCATGATAAGGAGCTAGAAAACCTGCAATCAGAGCAAGATTCCCCCAGGCTCCCAGAATGCAGCTTAATAAGCAGGTCTGCTTTGACAGTATCCTGTTCATCTCTGACTATTAAGTCTGATGATTCCAGAGAACACTGCTGAGTGAAAGGAAATCATTTGAGTGTGATAATACAGCCCTTGCTGTTCACAACTAGAAAAAAAAAAGCCCAGAGTGTTTAAGTAGTATTGTGATTTGAATATGACATGATCCCCAAAGATTGCCTCAGACCCGATGGAACTAGAGTAAGAGATGGGGGTGAGCCACTATATGCATGTCTTGGGAACTAAAGCCAGGTCCTCTGTAAGAGCAGAACGGGCTTTTAAAAAAAGATTTTATTTATTTATTTATTTGTAATTTATTCTTCTCTCTTATATTACATACTGACTATAGTCTCCCCCGCCCCATCTTTTCCCTCCACATCCTCTTTCCCCAGATCCATCAACTCCCCTCAGAAAACAGGGAGCCTCCCAGGGACATCAACCAAATACAGCATAACAAGCTACAATAAGACCAGGCACATATTTTCACATCAAGGCTGGATGAGGCAACCCAATAGGATGGAAAGGATCTGAAAGACAGGCAAAAGAGTCAGAGACAGCCCCTGATCCTACTGTCAGGAGTGCCATAAGAACACCAAGCTACTCAACCATAATTTATATGTATATGCAACCATATATATATATATATATATATGCAGAGGACTTAGGTCAGACCCACACAAGCTTTCTGATCTCTGTGAGTCCACTTGGGTCTTAGTCAGGTGATTCTGTGGGCTGTATTCTTGTGGTGTCCTTGACCCCTCTGGCTCCCCCCTCCTCCGAAGGACTCCCCGAGTTCCGCCTAATATCTGGCAGTACAGGCTTTGAACTTCTAAAGCTTACGTGCTTCAACACTTGGTTGTGTGTGTGTGGGGGGGGCTGTTCGGGAGGTTATCCCTACTTTCTGTTCTCTTGCTTCTTAACTGCCAGATCAGCCTCAAGCTCCTTCACACCTTCCACACCACGGATTATTCTATTGCCCTGGAACTGTAAAACAAAATAATCCCTTTATCACCTAAGTGATTTTTTTTGGGGGGGGGGTAGGGGGTTGAAAGGTCACTAATACATGCGGGAAGCCATACAGCTGAGGTTCAGGGGGCAACATCTGTTGGTACAAATGTCTACACTTGATTCTCAGCCCCTCGATATACTGGGTCACAGTGATCTCTGTGAGCCTCAGTGTTCATGCATGTAAGATTAGAAAAAAAAATAATGTTTACTTCTTAGAGTTATTGTGGGCATTGAAGAAGATAATGCTAAGGGTTACTAATTTAAAAATCTGACCTGTACACTGAAAATTTGAGTCACATAGATTTTCAAGATCTATTTAGGTAGAGAAAACATAGGATTCATTTTTAAGGATCAGAGAATGTAGAAATCAATTCAGTAAATTCTCTGTTTTTACATCAGTAAACAGAATTATTGCATTTTTTCTCTAAAAAGATCTCTAGAATAATATCCCATGCACTTGTTGAAAATCATTGACATTTAAAGTCATCAGATAACGTGTAAACTAAGGTGATTCTTAACCAAGTCAGCCTGCTTGGAAGATGTAGAATGTTGGCCCAAAAATCAAACTTCAAAATTTTTCATAGATGCATAGTCTTTCACTTAATGTATTGCTGGTTAAAGTATATTTTTGACAGAGTCTTTCTATGTAGGTAAGGCTGGCCTGCTACTCTTCAGGCTAGACTTTCACATATGGCACCCTCCTGCTTTAGTTTCCTGTGTGAGAGGATTAAAGGCATGTGCCAGTGCACCCATTTTATTTTGTTAAAAGTTTAAAGCAGTGTTTTTCTTTTAAAGGTTTTTGAAAGTGTGTGTGTGCACGCGCGCGTGTGAGCATGCATGCCTGTGTGATCATGTACCAAGAGATATCTCATTCATATCAAGGTCAGAGGACAACTTGCAGGAGTCAGTTCTCTTCTACCACCTTTACATGGGTTCCAGATATCAAATTCAGACCATCAGCTTTAGTGGTAAGCATTTTTACACACTGAGCCATCCTGCTAGTCTGAAGAACTGTGTTTCTCAAAATATAATTTAAATATCATTCAATTTACTTTAATTTGTGTAGTAATAACTACATACAGACAACACACTCACACACACACACCTCTCCTGTAACCATTCCCTCTAACCTGCCCTCAACCTCCATTACCACTAATGGTCTTCCCTCTTCTATAGATTTGTCCATTCTGCAGATTTCATACAAATGAGAGCATCCAAAATATGGTCTTTGGTTAGTGGCTTCGTTCACTTAGTATACTGTTTTCAAAGTTCACCCAATTTGTCACATTTATCAGTATTATTCTTTTTATTATGACATTACACAGAGCACCTTTCATTTATTCACTGTTGGGCATTTGGGTTGCTTATACATTTTTGTGTATTTTGTGATCTATGATGCTCCTAATAGTTATGTATGGGTTTTGATTGGGCATAATTTTTGCTAATCTCTGCTATACAATTGATGGTGGAATTACTGGGTTGTATTGTAATTCAGTGTTCAACATGTAAAGAACTGCCAAGCTGGGTTCCCCTTATGCCTATACCTGCTTTGCATACCTCCCCCCCCCCCCCCGCAACAACAAGGTTCTGATTTCTCTGCATCCATCAGAGCTTTATACTCTTTGATTATTGCCAATTCTGGTGAGAGAAGTATCTCATGTGTTTTTCTTGGCTTCCAATTGAGTGTTTTCTCAATAGCCAATAACATCAACTCAAGTATCTTTTCGTGGATTTATTGGATATTTGTATAGTTTTCTTGAAGAAGTGTATGTCAGATCTGTTACTCATTTTAAAAGTGGGTTATTTATCTTTCTGTTGCTCCCCTTTTAGTCTGTGCATATTCCAGGTACAATTACCTTACAAAATAGAAGATGCATCAATGATTTCTTCTTCTCTGTCAGTTCTTGTTGTCAGGCTTTGACCAATTTCCCTTTCATTAGTCAATTGGGGGATGATTGGGGAATAATCGTGCTGTTGTTTTAAGTCTTCAGCAACAATGACTAGAATTTCATGGGTGGTGATGCCGAGCTTTGACTCATTTTATATTTTAGTGAGAAGGAAAGGAGGAGACCATGGTGCAGGTATTTTATTTCTGAGATGAGACCTCATTATGTATGCCAGCTGGCAGTGAATCGACAGCAATTCTCCTGCCTCAGCTTCCCCAGCTATTTTTCTTTAAAAGAAAGTGGATTCCTCACTGAAGAAACTATAGGCTTCATTAATTAGGCTTTGTCTTTAGTGTGAAGATACTTAAAATATCTCTAAGATTAAAACTTGAAATTTATATGCACAGCTGTATTTATCTGAAGTTAATGTCCATAGCTACTGAAATTGGGAACAGAATGGCTGTGTAATTAATTGCTTTTCAGACATCCCTAACACATCAACATAGACTTGCTTATGATAAGTCTTACCTGGAAGTCAAAAGACCAAGAGCTTCCAATGGGTGAGAAAATGTCCACCTTCTCAAGATGACATGCATTTCAGAAACTGTCCCTTCATCCCATCCAGGGGCGCTTCCCAAAACCAGAGGAAGGGAGGAGTTTTCATTATTGCAGTAGAAACGATAAAACCACAGGTATCTTCTCTTTTCCCCAGAAAGTCTGAAAAGACAGATTGAAAAAAAAATTTTTAACATTGTTATAAATGCACAGTACAAAATCATGCTTTTTTTATTCTTGGAATTGTGTTTTGGTTTATACTGGAAAACTAGTATATTCTATCAGCTTATTTTCTGCCAGTGTATTCTTTGTGGAAAACAAAAACAAAACCACCTTCATTTCAGGTAATTTGCATTTTCTACTCTCTTATCATTGCTGCTTTAAAAATATTTCATTTTTGTGGGCAAAACATCTGTCTCCTCCAGGGCAGGTAATGTGTGTCTTGTAACTCAATATGAGGGGAGCAGTCTTGTTTTCAGGTTCTTACTTTACAAGTCAGTGAAGAAGCAAGTAGGTATGTGAAGGAAAGGCACAACAAGGACCAGATTTCATCTTCTCAGAGTAGTTCCACCAGTGTTCAAAGTTAGCCAAAGTTCCACCAAAGTTAACCCTTTGCCTAACTTCACAAAGATCTCAGTTTATCCCTGGGTAACAGAGTTCACTTGGATTTGGAATGAACACATCCCCGATCACTTTCGTAAATGCACCACCTGACACAGGGACCTCAGTCTAGGACATGGAGGCTGACTTCTGGGTAGTTTATCATGATGCTCTCAGCCCAATGAAACCATTCAGAGCACAGTCCACCAAGAGGACAATATCTGTTACATGACCATTTCTGCATCTGCTTTTGACCCTTGCCTCTCCCAAACAATAATCCAGCTCATCTTCAATCAACCAAAATGTCCAAGAAGAGTATGAGAAATATCAGATGACTGGAGAGGCGGAAGTTGCCATCATCTATAAGATGAAAATATTGACATGTCCAGATGACTTTTATGACATGTCTAGATTCTTCTGTTTGTTACTGTTTTTCCCATCAATAATAAAAGATCCTGAGATGTGTTGTTCTGGTTAACTTCCTCCTCTAATACTGAGCAGTGCCACTCCCCCATACTGTCTCTCTGGAAGCAGAATTTACATAAAAGAAAATGCAGGGAATCAGTTCAATGAATTTTGACAAATGAATTTGCCAACTAGCAACTGCATGCACTCCTATCAATGTACAAAACAATTTTTTCCTTGTTGCCAGAGGTAAGCACAGGGTTGATTTCTTTCACTCTGGATTAATATAATCCTTTATTTATGGCTACTTTTGCTCAAAAATGATTCTGAAATTATCTGTGTTGTTGAGTGTGTCAATAGTCCATTCTTTATAATCAGTGGCTATTATTCTCTTGTATGAATACACTACAATTTCCTTATGTAATCTCTTCTTTGGTGGCCATATGAGTTATTTCCTTTTTTGAGGGGCATTATAAATCAAAGTCCCAGGAATATACATATGGAAGCTTTTTAATTGTTTTATTTTCTTTCTCTACAGATGAATCTAATGTCTGGTGGTTTGGGCCACTTGTGTACATGTGGAAGAAAAGCATCTGTTTCCAGAGGTGCCTGTAAAGTTTCACATTCTTACATGGATATTGTGAGAATTCTGGTTGAAACACATTCTTAACAATTTTAATCAATTTTGTCCATCTTTTTGGTGCTATACTTTCTAATTGCTGATATTGGTTCAAAATTTCCACTTACTTAGCATGTGGATAATTTTTCATATGCTGTATCTTTCATAAGGCATCTGATTGTCTGGTGACTACCTTCTTGGCTGGATTATTTATATTCATTTGTATTGTTACTGACACTGAAACAATGGTTTTGTTATATAAATATCTTGCATACATTTCCCCAGAATGTCTTTCATATTTAGATCTGAATTAATGTGTTTTGATAAACAATTTTAAACTTTAGCTCAACCTCTGTTTCTTTATCTCTGTCTGTCTGTCTCTCTCTCTCTGTGTCTGTCCCTCTCTGTCTAGCCTAACATTCATTCTAAGGAAGCCGTTTAGTCCTAGATTTCACACTTAGAAGATGCATCTTAGTTCTGCCTATGGTGGATGCTGGCACCAACGTTTTTTGCCTTATCCTTCTTCCCTACCATTATTAGTTGTCTTCTATGCCACAGGAGTAGTCATTTGCAGAAAATTCTCTCTTTGCTAATCGTCTCTGTATCTTTGTGATACAAATATTGATCTTCTAACCAGTGCTCCAGGTCATATATTCTACTCTGATTTTGTTACTTTGCCTATTTTTAAGTCATTGTTATGCTTTATATTAACTTCTGAATGTACATGAAATCAAAGGATGAAGTCCCTAGTTTATTTTCACAATTCTTTCTACTACTTATATGTATGGAATAACTTTACAAATTGGATTTGTGAAGTTTTCTTATTTTTTCCTTCGTGTTGCTGCATTGAATTCATTGTCTGCTTTTTAAATCTCTGAAATTAAATTAACTATTACTCCAATATAGTCTGTAGCTATATTTTTCTGATAATAAATTATAGTTTTGTAAATTGATTGCATGCTAGATAACACCCAAGACCATTTTCTAGTTAACAACCACTAGACATTAGGAATACTACACTGTTGAGAGCATCCTCCTAGCTCTTCAGTATTGAATGAATCAATGTGTTCAGTAGGAGGGTTAATTACAGGCAATCCAGTCTGAACTTTTTGAGATTTCCTTGTATGATATGTTAGGTCAGGTTTAGAACAGTATCTATCTGTAGATAATCTACAGTAGACTTATTCCTGGTATGCCACTTATCAAACATCTGGTTCATTTATCAAACATCTGGTAAGTGTTCATGGTCAGAATTTCTTCAGTTTTTCTCAACTTTTGAAGTCTATATTCATCTCACATCTCCTTGCAGGTTGTGGTAGAATACCTGGTTATAAATAGTAACTAAATGCTCCTGTGCAGATGTTCAGCTCCCAGCCTGCCTATCTTCTGCCAATGCTGTGTTCTGAAGTTTCTGGTTAACTTATTATCATTAATCTCTGATCTCTGCCCTTTTCTGTTAAAATAACTAAACTATACACTATTCTTTTCAAAAATCTTCATCCTAGGCTTAAAGAAATTCATGTCTGAAAACACAGTTGCTTCCTATGCATTTTGCTTGTGTTAAAATTCTGTAAGTCCCTAGAAACCATCTGGTCCCAGGTATAGGTCATGCTAAATCAGACATGTCCACTAATTTCAAAATGATTTTTTTCTTATATATTTTATCCTTCAGCTTCCCACATGTAGGGAATTACTCTATTGGTTGACATTAAGCTTTTATTTTCCTTTCCGTTTTTACAAATATCACAAGTACCTTTGCAATAGATCTTGACTCTGAATTTCCTGACACTGATTACATGTGGTTAATTTGAAAGAAGAGATAATTAACTCACCAAGAAAATGATAAAACCTTAAGTGATTCAAGTCACCAAACTAAACGCTATTTGAAACCCCCACACACTGAAGACTGTGATCCATCTGTTCCCACAGTCCAGAGTGAGTCTGTGCTGCACGTCACATGAATAATTATATTTAAGTGAAACAGAAGGAAATGTTGCTTCTTTAATGCGTACAGTTACCATAAAGAAGATCTGAAGCAGAAAGACAAGTAGAATTCAATTGGGGTAGTTCATTAACTGTTAAAATGTACGCCTTTAATGAATTGTTATGTGTATGTCTGTGTGAGTCTATGGTGTGTGTGTGTGTGTGTGTGTGTGTGTGCGCGCGCGCACGCGCGCGCGCGCGCGCACGCGCACACACTCATGGAAACCAGAAGAGGAATTTGGAGCTAGTGGTATTTGCAGTTGTGAGCACCCTGACACATACACAGATGCATGAGAAATACTCAGAAAAAGAGAGCGATTGTTCAGCCCTAAATGGATCATCTTTATCAACCATGCCCCAACACCTGGACTCAGGGAACACCAGAGAGAGGAGCCTAAAATAATGTGAGAGTTAAGGATGGAGTGCCAAGCTGTGAAATGCTGTTTCCTGGACATCACATGGCTGTTGCCTTCCTGAACTCAAAGCAGTCATGATTACTGCATGAGATCCATACAAGTTCAAGCTAGCCAAAATCTCAGCATGGATGGGGTAGATTCTCTCCACATCACATCACAATTGAGGAGCAATTAGCAGTGCATAATTACTGGGGGTGTGAATCATTCCTTTTGGAGAATGCAGCTGTTGGTAGGTTTCCAGTGCTCCAGTATATGGTCTCACACTCATGTACAGATGGCAGTACTAATCAGACTCAATGGGTCATAAAAAGTATATAGAGATATGAAGTTGGGAGGAGAACATGTTAAAGGGTTTGGGGAGGTCTGAAAGAGGGGAACTTGGGTAGAAATGATCCAATTTCATTGTACATGTTTGAATTCTCAATATAAAGAAAGGTTATAATTCAAAAACATTAAAAGTAAAATTAAATACCAAGCACTTGGGGTTAACTAAAAAATACAAACTCCTGATATTTAAATGCATAAATATCTAGTTATAATTTGCTAGGTTTGACCTTTTTGTTTATATATGTTTAAAATTTGTAACATCACCTTTTCCATATTTAAAATCTCTTGTTACAGTGGCATATTGAGCAATGATCTTATGTGGCACACTTTTAAACATAAGGTTTTGTGTGGGTTTTTTTTTTTGTTTGTTTGTTTTAGTAAAGAATTTTCATGTGGTGAAGGTGGCAATGACGTGAAAAGAGATTGTCAGTGTTTTTGTTTTGAGGGCCATGAAACTCTTTCAACATCTTTAAGTCCTAAAGGTAGCTTTTCACAGCAGATACTTATGAGGATGCCTCAGCTTTTGTGGGTTACACACACTATATAGGAAAAACAGTGGCTAGGATTGGAAACATAGCAATAAGTTAAACACAACAAAACCAAATTTGGTAATTCCTTGTTCTCTGGTTCTTGCAAATGAGTGAGGAGAGAAGAATTAAATGTATGAATGAGCCTAACGATGGCAGCGTAATAAGTATGGTTGCAGAGAGGGAGATTTCATTAAAGGAGGTGGTCAAGGAAATTCCCTGGTGACAGATGACATTTGAGTGACAATTTAAAAGGGCAATATGATTTAATCATATAAAAAATTTAGAAAGCCGGGCGGTGTGACACTCAGGAAGCAGAGCCAGGCGGATCTCTGTGAGTTCAAGGCCAGCCTGGGCTACAGAGTGACTTCCAGGAAAGGCGTAAAGCTACACAAAGAAACCCTGTCTCGAAAAACCAAAAAAAAAAAAAAAAAAATTAGAAAAGAGTAATTCAGAAAACTAAACACCCAATCAGAGTCTCAGGGTGGGAGAGGGTCCACCCTATGGGAAGACTGTGAAGGAGGTTTAGGTCACCTGTTTGAAGTGAATGAAACCAGCAGTGATCTGGGCTAGAGAGTAGGACTTAACACTGACCAAGGCAGTACTGGACATTCACATGTGGACTCAGCCACACTGATGCCTTCTCCAGAAAATGACTCTGTCTACCTGGTGATCAACTTAAATTCTGGCCTTCTCCACTGACTTATCCTGAGTTCTTTGGCTTCTCAGGTGTCATATTTCCAAATTCAAATCAATGTCATATATTTTGAGCTGTGAATCTACATTTCTCCCAAATCTAGCCACTGTTGTCAGAGTCTACAGCTCCCACCTTTCAGAAATCCCAAGGTCTTGCCTAGAAAACCACATGAACTCCCTGCTTGCTTGTGGGCTATTCTTTTTTACTGATTCTTTAACTCATTCTTAAACTTTTTTTTTTTTTTTTTGGTTTTTCGAGACAGGGTTTCTCTATGTAGCTTTGCGCCTTTCCTGGAACTCACTTGGTAGCCCAGGCTGGCCTCGAACTCACAGAGATCCGCCTGCCTCTGCCTCCCAAGTGCTGGGATTAAAGGCGTGCGCCACCACCGCCCGGCTTTCTTAAACTTATATTTACAGGGATCACACAAAAAATATAACTCTTCTATTTAAATGATTTTTTTTCTTGAAATAAAGTGCCCTCTCTTATACATATTATCATAGTGTGGTCCAAGCAATGAATACATATATACTGATGCATAAATGCACCTGTGTACAACTTCCTGAGTTTATGCCTATGGCTTATTATGAATGAGCACAGCTCATGAACTGTGCCTCACACATTACCAGGTAGCAAACATTAATGCCATTAATTATTTTGAGTTCCAACAAGTGATTTTTGCTTTATTTAGAGAATTGCTGGTTGACACAACTTAAGAATTTCTTACTACTGACTTAGTGTTTATTTATGTTCTTTTAAATATTTGCCATGATATTTCAATTCCAATTTTCCCTGCTTACTAAAACAGCCTCCTAGAATTTACTGAATGATGGCTGAGCAATGTTTTTCTCTGAGATGTGATGGTGTCTACCTAGCCAGTCTCTGCTTTTACTACTCTGAATTGAATTATTTCTAACTTCATACTGTTCCTTAATCTAAAGTTAAAGTTGCTAAAGCACATCAAAAGTCTTTGTAGATGAGGCAAAATCTCTCCTTTAGTTTGTACACATCAACTGATCAGCTAACATCCATGGCTTCAGGAGATGAGAGGATGGCGTGAGACTGCAGGTGCACTCTCAGAAGACATGAGTACTTCAAGTGTGACTGATGAGAGCAGGAAAGCAGAGAGAGTCATTCTCAGGCCTGGCTTACTCACAGCAAGGGAGTCTGCTTCTGGGAAAGTCTGGTGATGTGTTTTAAACACTCTCTTGGTGGTTCTTCAAGGTCAGTTCTGTTCTCCTCACCATCAGGTTTCGTATATTCCCACCCGGCAGCTGGAAAATCTATCTGAAACAAAGAAGTGATTTTTATATGGACTAAACATACATGCAAGTATATTTATAGTTTTGTAAATATTAACTTGAGATGAGTAGAAATGAAAGAAAATAGTAATCTCTATTTTTGTGCTTTTTATTGTTTTAACATAATTTTTATAAGAATCATTACATCTTGGAGTTGGAATTAAAATGTAAGTGGTGTTTAATACTTTAGCACATATTGTCTAGATTAGTTATCTGTGCTGTTGTGGCATATGAATGACAATATATGAACTTTCTATGAATGTAGTGATACATTGTGTACCCTAATAAACTTGCCTGGGGATTGGAGGACAGAGCCAGCCACTAGATTAGACATATAGGTCAGGCAGTGGTGGCACACACCCTTAATCCTGTCATTCTGGAGGCAGAGATCCATCTTGATCTCTGTGAGTTCAAGACTACACTGAAAACAGAGCCAGACAGTGGTGGCACATGCCTTTAATCCCAGTACTGGGAAGCACACACGCCTTTAATCCCAGGAAGTGATGTCTGGGCAGAGAAAGGTATATAAGGCGCGAGGAGATAGGAACTCACCCTCTTGAGACTAAGGATTTCATAGAGGTGTTTAACCATTAAGGATGCTCCTGAGGGAGAGAAAGGAAGGGGTTTCAGATTCGATGGCGGCTGCTTCTGAGGGTGTGGGTCGCCTTGAAGAAGAGGCACTGCAGAGGAAGGGACGTCTGAAGGCCCTCAGGAGAAAACCGGGCATAAGGACAGGGAAGATGGGGAGTCACAGACCAAGCGGCCCAGAGAAGAGGAAGAAGAAGATGGGAAGCACAGGGTTCTCAGGCTTTGGAACCACGTCCTAGAGGATGAGGACCTCAAGAGGAGGAGGAGGGTACTGTTAGTTATTTAGCGGCGCTCTTACCCTGTGAGGAAATGTCACGAAAAACACGACAGAATCCACTAACAAGAGTTTTTATTAAGATTAGAGAGACAGAGGAGTGGTCAGGCCTGCGGAAGAGACACGTGTGTAGAGGAGGAGACCTGGAATACGGAGCCAGCTTATAAAGGCTGGGTGGTGTATGCGTAAACAGGTTGATGTGGCTACTCCATGCATGCGCAGATCACATGGTTGCGTTGCGTACTCTTATGCAACCATGCAAAGCCACGGGGTCCTGCTCACGCTAGACGCCTTGACCCGGAAATGGTTATTTTGACCTGGAAATGGCTAGGCGGAAGTGTCTAGGTCCGCCGGACATGCACAACCGTGGGGTGTGTTGTGGGTTTATCAGGTACCCCAGGGCAGACCAGTTGTAACCGAAGAGAACGTGAAGGAGCAGCTGGAGGCTGCCAAGCCAGAGCCTGTCATTGAGGAAGTGGACCTGGCCAACCTCAAACCCCGGAAACTTGCTTGGGATCTCAAGAGGGATGTGGCCAAGAAGCTGGAGAAGCTAGAAAAGCAGACCCAGACGGCCATCGCTGAGCTAGTCCGAGAACCACTCAAGGCCAGGAAGACAGCCTGGCCTCTGCAGTGGATGCCACCACCGGACAAGAGGCCTGTGACTCTGACTGAGGTGCTCTCCATGTCCCATCTGCCTGACCGCTAAGTCTAATCTTGTGGCTGGCTCTTTCCTCCGATCCTCAGGCAAGTTTACATGAACTTCTTGGGAAGATCATGACTCCCTAATGTCCCCATGTGCCCCTTCTAAGCCATTTGCCATGTGTATTGCGTAACCAAACAATATTTTTGATTTGACCTTGGATGTCCCATCTATAGACAGGATGAGAATCCAGCCCCCTTTGATCCTAGTTCCACATAGTTTTAGTTATCTTGCTTCAGTGATAATCTGACCATAGCAAACAAAGTAACCGTAACAACAACAACAACAACAGGATGTTTCTGCATTATGGAGGTGAGCTGGACTGTTTGGGGTTTCAGATTTTTTTCTTCATGTTAATATTTTTTTCCATTATAAAGTTAATAAATCCACAGAACATATGAACTGCCGAACTATGTTAGATTGGTATCACAGAGAAAATCTAGGAACATTCTGGACTATGCGAGTTACAGCTTGAAATGCAGTTTAATCTATTGTAGTTTTCTTATTATTTATATTAAAAAATTGGTCAGTTCATTCTATTAATCCATAATGTTTATTGTCATTATTATTTTGGTATATGCTTTGTTATCATTTATTAATTATTGCTTCAATATGATAAAAAATAGATAAGACAATCTAAGGCAAAGTAATATTAATATTACCAAGATGAATCTTGAAACATTGATTGTGGTGATTTAGATAAAAGCATACACAATCTATGTAGGTCATGTTACTTTTTATTTTGCCAGAGTTTGCTAGGCACCAGAGATTAGTCTCCTGAATCCCAAGTGGTCAAAATATATATTGTATACAGTTATTGTACTTATTGTATATAGTTTTTATTATATTAGTTATAACTTTTTTTCTTTTTATTAGAATAAAAAGTGTTGATATTTTATTTGTACTGAAATGTGATATTTTATTTGTATGTTAATAAATAAAGTTTGCCTGGAGATCAGAGGTCAGTGAGCCATAAACAGAAATCAGGCGGTGGTAGCCCATGCCCTTAATCTGATCATATGGCAGGCAGAATCTCTGTGTGATCAAGGACGCAGCCAGCATAATGACAGGAGCCTTTAATCCCAGTACCAACCATAGAGCCCTGGAGGTCTGTATAGACAGGCAGTGACAAGGAAGTCATGTGGCTGGGTTTAGAGCCAATGAGAAGGCACAGCAGGAAGGCAATAAAAGCTCAGTTTAGACAGGAAGACGCTCTCTCTGGGAAAGCGATGGCAGGGTGGTAAGCTGAGGTTAGTCATGGCCATTAGTTATTTCTCTGATCTCCTCAGCTATTACCCCTGTATTTGGCTCTGTGTTTCTTATTTAATAAGACTGTTTAGAAATTTGTCTACACATCAATTTGGGGGGGGATGGTAGGAGTTGGAGGGGAAGAGGAAGAATTATGTCAATATATTGTCTATGCATGAAACTCTCTTTAAAAATTAAGTAAAAATAATACAAGAAATATTAATTAGAGAACTAGTACAATTTTATGTCAGTCTGAAGGAATGGCAGGAAGATTAAAGTCCTTAAAACCATGGAAGAGAACATGAATGTTAGTCCTGTGCTGTTTTCCCAGCTTAGCCACCAGGAAGAGCTGTAGTAAACAATGAGGCATAAGTACAATGCATCCTTCTCAGGAAGATGGGTGAAACAAGAGATTCTCACACTAAGCAAAGGAAGACAGTCTTAGACAGACAAACACGCTTTCTCTCAGCATGAGGTGTGTGCTTGGCAGGGCTGGGGAGACAGGACAGGCAGATCTTGGGGGCATACTGACTAGCCCAATTAGTGAGTTCTAGGGCAGTGAGAAACCACATCTCAAAAAACAAGGTGAGTGGCTGCTGAGAGATAATGTCCAAGGTTGACCTCTGGCCTTTACATGCATGTGCACACATTTGCTCCTGCACACATGCATACACCCTAATAGAGTCATTCAAGTGGATTTTATGCTAGTGAAAGCAAGAAAATGAGGAGACCCAGGAAAAGGCAAGCAATAATCTGCCTGTTCATTTCCTCTGTGAATTCACATCCACTTCCCTTTGTCCACTGTCCGCTCACTTCACCAGTCTTGGGATCTGACAACAGTTATTTACCCGGAGAACCATTCTGGATGACTCATCATACCACTGTCATACTTGAGTGGCTGTACTATGGCATTCACCATTCAGACAGTAAGAACAACCAGAAAAGAAGACTGGACCAAATACAACAGACATTCTTTGAATGCACAGAGGTGAAAACAGGTCTTAACATTTTCTGTTAGAGAGCTGAGACTATGGCCTGCATTTCCTGTTGACATCCTTATGTCTTTCCCTCTGACCCACACCTATTCCCTGACATAACTCTGGTTCTAGGACCTGCTTTTAACGTTCTGATCATCTCCTAATCTTGTGTGTGTGTGGGTGCATGCATGTGAGGGTACATGTGTGTATGCATGTGAAGGTTAGCAGACAAGCTCATGTGTCATTTCTCAGGCACTATCCACCAGTTATTTTGAGACTAGGTCTGCCACTATCCTTGAATCCACTAATTCAATTATGCAGATTGACCACAGAAGTCCCAAGGATCTACATTCTCACTGCCCTGGCACTCTAGACTGCAAGCCACTGTGTCAGCCATTTTTCACCTGGGTTCTGGGTAGGAATGGCAGTTTTCATGCAAGCACTTTACCAGCAGAATCAGCCAATTTCGAGTCAATTTCTTACTCTAGAATATAGCAGAAAGCCTGACATGGGACTTCGGATCTTAAATTAGGACCTTTGAAGATCTCAATATTGGTTCCCCAGTAACAAGTTATTCTCTTTACCAAAATGAAGGGCACTTTCAAACTAAAGTACGGTAATTCCTACTTGCTAAGCATGAGCATACTTAGGAGGACTATGGTAGATTTCCTTATTGGATTGAAATGTCTGTGTCTTGGTACAACACAGCACATGCCATCCGTCCTCGTCTAGACCTGACACACTGAGATCTACACTGATGATTTTTTTTGTCATCAAGCTAGTGCTAAAAATGTCACTCAGGTGGTTCCTGGAAGGACTTTCTCTGCCCTAAAGTGAAGCCACATTTTTATAAAATTCATTCTTTTCCATCTTCAACATCTTTTTGTACATATTTCTAAACTCTATTCCTTACACCCCTTACCTCATAGTTGTAAACTGGAACTCTGAGAGTGTCATCTCCAAAATGATGGTAAGTGGAAGGCGATTTTGTTCCCAGAGTACGTTGACAACATCTGGAGACATTTTTGACTGCTAGGACTGGGGAGTGGATACGTCTGGCTAGAACTCAGTGATGCTGCTAAGCATCCTACAGTGAGTGCACAGAGATGGGACCATAAAGAAATGCTGAGTACAAAATGCTGCCAAGCTAGAAAAATTGTGTTCCAGAGGATGCCACCCAGCTTCTGTAGAAGTGGAAAATCTACATTCTTGAATCTCTAGATAGCAGTGTGTCTGTGTGGCTGGTGCCTAGCCAATATGGCTAGATGGACCACAGGCATGAGCAAAGGAGGTGCTGCTGGCGGTGTGAGCCACAGCTGGAATCACTGAGTGCTTTTCTTTCACCATCACCAATCACAGAGAGTAGAAATGTTTTAAGACAAAAAAAAGTTATAAAATGGATTTTGTTTGCTATTACTCTCTTCCAAGCTAGTCATTTAAAAAAAGGTGCAATAGAAGAGATTTTTAATGACAATGGAAAAGCAGCTGTATGGTGCTGGGTTAATAATATACAGCAAGGACTTTTCTTTAGACAATAGAAAGAAGAACTGGACACGTTTAAGGAGAATGTTGACAGCAAGACTTTTCTGCTATCCTTCAGGATGATGAAGAAATGCATTGAATTGCTATTATACAAGCTGACAGAAAAAAATTGCTTAGAGAGTGCTAGGCATAAAACAAGAGATACCAAAGACACCCAGATCTGGGCTCAAGGAAGGGAACATGTATAATGTGTGACCCTGGGAGAAAGTTTCTGTAACTGGCCACTACACTGCTTAACAACCTGCATTTTCCATGTGTACTTCAATCTCAGCTTGGCACTTACCTGCAGGGTCAGTGAGGAAGGCTGGCTCGCATCCCATACTCCTGGAGCTATCATTTCTATGGGAGGCTCACTCTGTAATGTCATGCTGAATAGCCTAGACCCCAACATAGACTTTCTGCAAAAGATAATGCATACAGATAGACAGGAGTCACTTTAAGAGGGAAGCTATGAGTGTCTGCAGATGCTTATTCTGGGATGGAAAGCAGCAGCTATTTCTGTGGCTTCATTCAGTAGCTAGAAGAGAATAAAATATCCCACAAGTCTAGACACTGATTGAGAGCTCACTGCTAACACGTCAAATGCAAGGCTGTTTTCATAGACATCACTTTTTTTTTTTCCATGTGTGACTATTATTACAGGAGTTTCTAACAGGAGCTTGTACTAATGACTGCCATCAGTGGTGGTGACTAGTGGAATTAGGAATTTCAGATTTGCACTCTGGACTTATGAGCCTGAACTCTTCAGAGGGTTTTTTTTTCTCCCTCCCCATGGAGTAACTAAATTCCTTGGGCATTTAAAGATTCTAAATTTATAGAAAGACAAGATTTAAATCAGCACAGCATATGAGCTGCAGAGTCAAAATAGTTGTAGGACTTCACAAGGGAAATGTTCCTTTACATATAAATAGAAAGATTATTCTTGTTCAGAATCCTTAAAAATTGGTTGTAAATTACCATAGTAAATGAGAGAGCATATAGGAAACGCTTTAGCCAGGGAGGAAACCACTAATGTTTTCAACGGTTGCAAGAAGATCTAAATCCACAGATCTTTGTACAAAAGAAAAAAGTAAGGTACCTGTGCACAAATCAGAATATTGGTAACATATTCCAATGGTTAACTAAGAATAGTGTTCGATTTCAATATACCAAACTGAAAGTAGGCTAATTATCAAAAGTAAATGTAAGATTAAGATAATTCATTTTTTAGGTATACTTCCAAGTTAGGGTCTATTAGGAGTTGGCAGAAAACCTCAGATGGTTCTCTGATGACTGAGACAACCCAACTCAGGCCAATCCAGTAACCCTGACTAAACTGGGAGATTCCTAATGAGCTGTATTAGCCACCAGCTTTTGATAAAATAAATAGCTACCAACTTTGAAGGTGACTGGTTTGGAGGTCAGAGCTAGCAGGCCACAAAATCTTTGTAGTGTTTCCTTTCCTTTCTAACCCCATTTATCCTTTCATCTTGTTAGAAAGAGAGGCAGAGTGTAAGAAAGCTTTCTAAGTGACTTGGCATTTTTATCTAAAAGAGATTTCATATTTCAACTAGCCAGTACTTGGCTGTAAGTGGAGAGGTTTTTGTTCTCATTAATTGCGGGGTGGAGCTCATGAGAAGTTGGTTGCATTTTTACACCTGCATTTTGGAATGTGTTATATTTGTGATTTTGCTGTATTGTTATGTCTTGGCCACATTTGAAGCAAAATAAATGTGATTTATCTGAGCTGGTTTCTATCAAGAAAGAATCCAATGGTGTCTGTTTTTTCTGCTCCTTGATCAATTGTATTGTAAGTGTCTCCCTAGCCTCTACCCTGTGGCACAGGATTCATAATGAAGCCAGAGCATTTTCTGTAGGAGTAGGGCATGCAGAGCTTAGGAAAAGGGCCAAGAAAATAAACGTGTGACATTGTTTTGGAGGTGATTGTTTTGCTTAGCATTGGGGAGCTTATTTTCAGATAATAGACTGTACTAGGTACTGCAAGCAGGGCTTTACTTATTCATAGACTTTGGAATAAGTAAAATTGTCATGAAGATGATCAGTAGCAGTAAGGAATAAAAAACAGATCTGAGAGTGTTGGTGGCTTCAGGAAACAGGAGATTTTCCCTAGAATTCCACTGACCAGGAGAACACTGGGAATTAGACCTGACTAGTCACTGAGTATGTTGTTATATTGATCCATTTGGAAAAGCTGCTTTTTAAAAATTAGCATTGAGGTTATCTTTATAACCTAAATGATTCTCCTCTCTTCTGTTTAAAAGTGTACCAAATCATTCGATTATAATGTTATTTAATATATAAATTGTATTGCTATATATAAAATAAAGGGTGGTTTCATTTTAAACAATTAAGAAAATTTAGATACAGAGACAATAAAAATAGACATATTTAAGACAAAGTAGATGGGGATCAGTAATAATTAAAAAAATTACTACTGGGTTGAAGGGATGACTCAGTGATTAAGAGTACTGGTTGCTCTACCAGAGAAACTGGGTTTGAATTCCAGCATCCACATGGTGTTTCACATCTATCTGTAAATCTAGGGAACTCAATACCTGTCTCTGGGATCTATGGGGGCTAGGCATTCAAGTGGTACATAGACATGCATGCATGAAACAAAATCCACACATACAAAATTTCATAAGATAATATGGTGAAAATATTTATTAGTCTATAACACACACACACTCAAACAAAAAACAAAACAAACAAAAATATTACAAAGGCAGTCTACATGCATCATACAAAGGCAGTCTACATGCATCATGACAGGATGTCTGGAGCTTGCCTGAATCAGCCTATGTTAACTAAGCTTCCTGGAATTTATTGGACAAACTGAATGTTTTTCTGAAATTTCTTACAGTGTTGTAGCTCTTCTGGCAGTGGAGGTAGCTTCAGAAGGGTGGTGGGGAGACACTAACTAGACCGGACCACAAAACTACACACTCTCCCTGCAGAGCCCAACTATAGTATTCATCATTCCTACACTTTGAGGTCTTTAGGAAATACAACGTATTGAGAAATCAGACTCCACTTTTGTACATGGTGTTTGGGGATATTTATCCTGGCATATCCTCAAGGTCGTTTAAACTTGATTAATGTTCAATTCAGTGATTAAAAATTTCAACTCCAAATGTGCTGCATGGAGAAGGACAAATGAATTGGATTGTAATTCCATCACCCTAATCCTAAAACAACAAAATGATAATTATTGAGTTTAGTGATGAGGAATCTTTGCATCAGTTCCCAGCGTCTGGAGCTAGAGGACACAAAGGATTATGTCATTGGGAGGTCAGAAATCAGAGGACCTGATGTCATGAAATCCTTGGAGAGCCTGACTCTAATAGGTCTTCTAGTGGGGTTCATATCTAAAAGGAGAGCCCTTGTGATGCTGAGGTCAGAGCCCACGTAGGTTGCAGAATTTTTATAATACAGTCACAGCAGAGGAGATGTGGCATCTCCAAGCAGGAAGGGATGCAGTTGAAGACAGAAAAAGCAAAGGCAAGAACTTGACCTGGATACTGTTTTTTGTTCTATTTTTTAAGCCGCCTGATTATTTACGTCAGATCACCTTTCTACAAATCCCCTCTTGCAAGTGTGGCAAATGGACTCTGGGCCTCTTGTGGACCAGAAGAAAACCAATGAACTTGGAGAAAACAACTACTGTTTACTACTTAATTCTGAAATAGAGTTGAAATGCGGAGGTTAGCATTAACAACCCAGTCAGTAGCCTGAGAAATCAAATTGTTTGGAGAGTAAGACTAATTTTAAGTCGTATTTGAAATCCTGCAAATGATTTTTATTTTTAAGACTTTAAATCACCTCAGGAATCTTGAAAACACTGTTGCTCTCAAAAATAAAATAAAATAAAATAAAATAAAATAAAATAAAATAAAATAAAATAAAATAAACCAACTGAATTAGAATCTTTGGGTGGTACCTGGAATTTGGGTTTATATTATAACATTCAAGAAAATACTATCATTTAGCCAAGGTAGGGAATCTATATGGCAAAGTAACTTCCACAATAAAAATGCTAAGTAGTAATTACACTATTTATTTCTGAACTTAAATTGGGGCTGGAGCTCTTGGACATGGTTGTGCTGAAAGAAACCAGTCCTTGCTGAAGTGGGAGAGGTTCAAGTCCACTATGATTGTAGATACAGGGACAATCTTGCCTGCAAAACATTCTGTGATTTTGTCCACCAAATCTTTTCTTTGTATTTGAGATATTTTTCTTTATAGAACTGAAGGTGAATGTTTTTGATGCTTAGAAATGTCAATGCTTATTTTCATATGTAGACATTAACTAATGCACCCCTCATAGATATATATGAACTTAATCACAATTGGTTTTTCAAAAGCCCACTTTTGGAGGTCCTAAAGAGACAGAATGCCTCCAGGAAAGCTATTCTGAGGTCATGTGTATGATGGAAACAATATCAATATAAGTGGTCATTACAATTGCATACAACTGATGAGGAGCAATCCAAACTATAATAGAAGATTCAATATCAGATATTTATGGGCAAGGGTCATCCTGTGAGTGGAAATGAAAGCAAGATGCTACTTTTCTGTGATCTGGATATATCTACACCAAATAAATTGAATAAGAATCTCGGTAAATTGTAGTAAGGCACAAAAAAGAGTTTGTGGCTGTGTCTCAACAGCCACACCTGATGATTTCTGATGGATTTAGAACAATATTGTTTTCTTTTGATTGTTTATCCCAGGAGAGATGGAGATTTTTCTGGTTTTGATGAGAAACAGTCTTCTGGGAATGTATTTCCAAACGCTTGTTGAACTAATCATAGAAGTCTATTGTGTTTCCCTATGCCTCATCATCACTGCTTTACATACATTCAGTCCCAGATAATTGCTTCCCACAGACTCCCACACTGGAAGACCATGCCCTGCAAACAGATGCCAGAGTTTATACTGGCACCTCTGCACATGGCAAGCTGAGGACCAAATGCACTCAATGCTCTTTTCAGTTAATAACTGGAAATATGACTTTACAAAAATGCTAGTAATGCTACATCTCTAATTCTGCAGCTGAAACTGAAAAGAAACTTTTTCACAGGTGGAAGGATGCCTGTACGGCAGCTCTTATGGACAAAGTCATGGATGCTTTTTGTGCTCAAGTCATATATTTGAAATGTCTCCGAACAGCAGCAGACCTTCCTCCTGGAGCCAACCTGTGCTTTTGTAGACTTTTAAAATCTACCTGCAGGGGTTGATTTTTTGGTAAACAAACCTCTATTGATTGCCTATTTATATGGTGCATTATGTAAGATGGCAGACATTACAGAGATGAATACATTCCCTGTCCTCAACACACACATGGAGATGGGCTATCAAAACCCAAGCCAAGCCATTGATGTGTAAATACACAAAGACACATATACTTGCATACAGGACATACACATTTATATAAGACACACAAACACACATGTATACAGAGAAATACATGTACATATACACCTATACACATAGAGACACATATACATATACAATTTACACAAGTATGTACATACATACATATACACACAAGCAGATGCACATACCCAGGGTCCAGATCAGAAATAATCCAATGAATTTTTAAAGTTTGATCTGGTTTGTTTGATAAAATTTGTCTATAGTGGATGAATGTTGAATCTAAAAACTGAAAAGCAATACTTTAGACACTTCCATAATACCAAGTTTTTCGTAGACATTATGTGTGGTAGTATTGTGTTCCCCAAAATATTGTGCACCCCAATAAACTTATCTGGGATCAAAGAACAGAACAGCCACTAGACACAGAGGCTAGAAACTGGTGGCATTCACACCTTTAATCCTAGCATTTCAGAGGCAGAAATCCCTCTGGATCTCTGTGAGTACAAGGTCACATTAGAAACAGCCAGGCATGGTGACTCACGCCTTTAATCCCAGAAAGTGAGCCTTTAATCCCAGGGAGTGATGGCAGAAAGAAAAAAGCTATACAAGGCATGAAAACCAGGAACTAGAAGCTTTTAGCTGGTTAAGCTTTTAGGTTTTGAGCAACGGTTCAGCTGAGATTCATTCTGGATGAGGACTTAGAGGCTTCCAGTCTGAGGAAACAGGATCACCTGAGGAATTGGCAGGTGAGGTGGCTGTGGCTTGTTCTGCTTCTTTGATCTTCCAGTGTTGACCCAAATACCTGGCTCCAGGTTTGTTTTTATTAATAAGACCTTTTAAGATTCCTGCTACAAATATGTGTAGTAACGTGCCTTATACTAATATTAGCACAACACAAGTTCTGATTTTTTGAAGGTCCTGGATTTTGTCATCTAATCCTAAAGCCAGGCTTCTTGTGTTAAAAAAAAATACATTGATGCCTCTGGAAATATTTTCCCTTAAAAGCATAGACAATCACTAGTTGATTTTATTTTGTGTTCTAAGCATGAATAATTCTCAAGAATTATAGTTCAAATAAACAGTTGACTTTGCAAAAGCTGTTAATTCTGAAAGAATATCTGAACTCAGTTCCATGCTTTTTTGGAAGTTGCCAAGTTTTTTTCCTTGGCAATAAGAGACCAGCAGTGCAGTCATGTTTTATAATTTTACTTTAGTCAGAATTTTGTGGCTTTCCCCCCTAAATGACAGCATAGTCATTTTGAATTACTAATTCCAGAGAAGTTGGCTGCTTAAGGAAGAAAAGTCATTGAGGCTGATCTTGCCAACCTCTCTCCATTGTAAATGACCCAGCTGATGAGCAGAGCATGTGCTGCTGCTAAAGCCAGGTCTCCATTTTTGCCCTTCTCTTCTAATTTCAATACTCATGATTTATATCAAGCTACCTCATTTTAGTATAAAATGTCCTCTTGATTTTTCTCATTATGCCATAACCTGAAGAACATTCAGTTCCCGGAAGATTGAATTGGAACCAGAACTCTGTTAATCACAGATGATATACTTACTCTTTTGGGAACAGTGGAAGGCAGGTCCAGGCCAGAAGATTTGCTCTGTGGGTGGCAGAGTCAATCCCAAACACTTTTATAATGAGCATGGATTCTCTTGGAAGTGACTTTATCTCAAGAGGAAAATTGATTCTGAAAAGTAAAAGAAGTATCAATTTAATCATGATTTTACAAACATTTCCTTGCAGTTATTTGGGAAAAATATTTGAATATTTGAATTGAGATATCCCCCTTGAAAAATTTAATGAGATATACAAGATAATGATACTCAATAGGTAATAATTTTACTTCTTAAAATTGTGACACATAGAGTCATTTAAATATAGCATAACCAGATTCTCATACAATACTGTAAGCACATAGGAAAGACTGGTTAATTCATCTTAGGGAGTAAATAACTAGGGGTGGACCGTGGTTGTTGTCGTTGTTATTGTTGTTGTTATATGTGTCTGTGTGTGGTGATGGCATGGTTTGTATGTAAGATCAGGAGTCCTCTCCTTCTACCATATGGTTTCTGGGGATCAAACTCAAGTCATTAGGCTTTTAGAAAATGCCCTTAACTGATCAACCATTTTTCCAGCCCAAGAAAACATGAATCTTTCAGGCTGGGCTGCAATGAGATGGGGTTTCAGAAAACCATTCCAAGAAGGGAAAAATGTGTTCCAAGAAGGGAAAAGTACATAACACACAGCATGGGGAAGAGAGGAGGATTCTTGTGAATTAAAATATTCCCTGCTAGGGCAGGAGAGAGGCTCATTAAGGCTCGAGAATCTAATGAAATCAAGCTTAGGAAACTCAGGAAGTTTGAAGTTTAAGAAAAAGTCATGAGATTCACAAGGTTCCTCTGCAAGGTTACAAGCCGCAGAGCTGCTGGGAAAAGAATGCTCTCTGCCTGGAAGAGCTGCCTGCTTCTGGAGCTGGGAGCTCAAGAGATGTGTTCTTTTCTGATTACCCTGTTGTCAGTTGTCAGTGCTGGGGTGGGCTTTACAGTATCCTCCTGTTGAGTTACCTATGCTCCTATAATTAGCTCTATAAGCTGATTAGCTCACCAACTAGATTTGGCTAGAGTTGTGTTTTGGTATATTATTAGTTACATATCTGGGTGAATACATGTATGTCACACCTCTCCAGGAAAAGTCAAGCAACACACAGACTAGGAAATATGAATAAAAAGATTAGTTGTGCCTGAGAAATAGTGAGTCATTCACAGTGGCTATTATAAAAGATGAAGTCAAGTTGAAAGAAGTAGAGGATGATAGAATTAGAAGAACATGTGCTCCTTAATTCTTAAGAACTTTGAGTACCAATTATAGAAATTTGAACTTTTTCCCAATGGCAAAAGAGAGTTCTTGAAAGAAAAGGATGGAAGCATAAAGAGTTATTTATGACTTTAAATTTGGAATGAGCTGGGACCCAGGAATTTGGGAGTTGATCAGAGCAACAGAAACACATACATCTGCTGGATATATTGCACTAGAGATGCTCTGAGCTCAGATCCTGGATGGCACTGGGTTTTGGGGGAGAAATGGGGTTCAAGAATGATGAAACACCATTCATCTGGCAAAGAGTTTATTAGAGAGCTGGGCAGCAGAGGGTGGTGTATTGAGCTGGCAGGCAGTACTAGCTGGTTCTGAAGAATAGTGTGTCCTGTTCAGGGAGAGCAGAGATTTGTCTTTAAAGTCCCTTACAAAGATTGGAGAGGGTAGACTATGTGGAAACAGGCCCAAGATTGACTGGCAACACTCAGCTATATTCATCTGCAGCACATATGTATAAAGAAGTACCTAGGGGATAATAGAGCTTCTCACACTCACAGAACCAGAAGAGAATTTTAGAGGTACAATGGATACAAAATTTTGACTGACAAGAAAAAAGGATAGCGAGAAATAGATGGTGAGTTCTAGTTTCTACACTGTAATATAGCAGATAATTTAACTGATAGGAAACAGGGAAGAGGATTCTGGGATTGAAGTAATTTAATGTAATTTTAGTGTATGATGTTATATACTAAGTTAATAGCAACTGTGAGCTATCAACAAATAAGCTGCACATGGGAAGGATGAATCCCCCTTTGGGATTGGAAAGTGAATGTGTTGGAAAATTGGCCCTGCTGGTTAATAAGATGCTTTTCATTCATCATTTGACTCTGCCTTCCTAAACCTTATTTTCCTTATCCATGAAACTACTGTGGCATGACACATAGTAGGTTGTATTTTTCACTCCGTTCTTTATTTTTTTTCCAGTCAGTCACACAAAAATTTATATTAACTGCTGTGTACTTAAGATTTTGATTTATAAAAATGTTCCTTTTTGGAGAAAAAAAATGCAGTTCTAGTAAAAGTCAGGGGAGCACGACTGGAGGAAAGACAATGGTGATGGGAATCTGCTTTTAAAGATGAACAAAATTCAGACTTACGAAAACATTGTATATTTTGGTGTCTAAGTATTTTTCACTTATATGATTTCAGTTTCCATATTCATTCAAATGCTTCTGAGCTTAAAAGAATCTCTGAAATGACACAAAGTGTTGACTATAATGTAGAAGGTACAGTAATTTCTTGAATGTTCTTTTATCTATAATTGGCTCTATATTATAATTCCATTTTTCTGTTCTGTGATGGAAACTATAATCTTATTCCATTTTTCACATAACCTAGAAAGTTCTTTTTCCTCAGAAGAGCTGGTTTTTCCTATATAACTTGAGCTTTTCACATTAAGAATGATAAAAACAGAGATATTACAGTTGATGGTAGCTGCCAGTCTCCATTCGTTCACTTTCATAAAAACCAATTCTAGGAAAGAGAACATGCATGCTAAATAGTGCTCCGTTCATCTTCTGAATATGTATGGACTCATATTCACTGGAATATTGTTTCTGTTTTTAAACTTCTCCATGACTACTTAAAAACAAAGGAATGAACATTTTAGTGCGGGGAGTGGGGGGGGGGGAAGAAACATACTTTATACAATACTGCAATAAGGGCTAAAGAGTTGACTCAGTACTTAAGAGCACTTGTTCTTCTAGGGGATCAGATGCCCAGCACACAGATGTCAGGTGGCTCACAACTTCTTGCAACTGCAGCTTCAGAATCTGACATCTTCTTCTGGCCTCTATGGGCACCCTCACATAGAAGGCATATACTCTTACAAACACATGTACATGCATAAAAATAAAAATAAATCATTTAGAAAGTAAAAATGAGTTGTCATTATTCTTTTGTCTTTTATGTAAGATACTTTTTGCAAACCAGAGACAGCTTGGTGCTTAGTATTAAAGTCTAGCAATGAAATGTACTTTCAATTCCAATGAAACAAATACATGCTAATAAAGTATGTAAAAACTGTTATTGACATCTAGGGAAATGGAATGTAAATATGTTTAATGGAAGCAAAATGAAAAATGATTCTAGGTTGAAATACCTAACTCCATTGGGAGAATGCAAGGATCTCTTATAGAAAATAACACTTGAACAGTTTAAAGAAAATAAATACATAAATAGAATTTTCAAAAATACTAATGAGTTCTTCATTTTTCTATAAAGCTGACTGTATAATTATACTTTTATTTTTCTCTTGAGGTGAAAGTGAATTTGATTTTTGGAAATAACCAGAAATGAGTTTTAGTCAAATTGAATGAATAATTTTATCAATTAACCAGGTTAATAACATTTTAAAGGAGCCTTTGGTTACAGAAAAATCATCAATTAACCAATAACTCTTACTGAACTTTTTTCTACATTGTACATTTTTAGCTGAGGGATCATGAAAATTTCTTTAAAAAAAAAAAAGAAAAAGCAAACAAAACACAAAGTAATCTATATCACTCAGAAGATGCCAAACAAAATTCAAAATAACACATCCATTTGAGAGAAGTTCAAAGTTCAGACCAAGCAGTGAAAGAAAAGGTGGACATCCACAGTGCAGAAAGGGTTAATTGAGAAGGAAGTTAGCAGGTGTTTGCAAGGTGGATGGAGAGAAGCAATGCATTTCTGACCCAAGAGAACCTTTAGCAAAGTGTGATCTCTGTTCTTTGCAGGGTAGATCTGATTCAGAGTCTGGCAAGGTGGAGAGTTAGGGACTAGGGTTGGTCCTAGAAGTGAAGACACAGAGGTATGTAGAGGCCAGGATCAGACAGCCAGTGCTCAATACTAAATGATTTGGATTTTGGTTTAAATGAACTGGAAAGACAATGGAGAATTTTACAAATAGAACTAATTCTGAATTTTAAAATGGGGCAGACAATGGAAGTTGCATCTTTGGCTAAAAGAATTAGGAATCTTAAACAAAGAAGGGATCCTGGTGAATGTAAAGTCACAGAGTAATTTGAGTTTGGTGTGGAGTGGGGAGGATCTTGTTGTATGTGGGAGAACAGAAGGCTGAGCACCCTGTCTTGGACACACACACAGTCTCAATTGCCTGTGCCAGCACTATGGTCAGATAGATGCAGTCACCTAACCATACCCTTAGACTCCTAGAAGCACGCACATACATTTTTCAATGAGTTAGATTAATTCTAAGCGGCAAATTGTCGTCCAAAGCTGGACCTGGTGAAAGCTCTGAGAGACAAGAGGAGGCACATTGTACTTGGCAGGTTGAGAATGCTGATCTCAGAGAAGCATTAGAGACCACACAGAAATGGAGCAGCGGCAGGAGTGGAGAGGGTTGCTTCTGGAAACTTGACAATGCCATGGAGGGGGTGGTAAGCCCAAGAGTTTGAGCAAGAGGGCTTGCGTTGTGTGGGGCAAGGGAAGGGTGCAGGGATAGTGTCAAGAAAGTAGCTAAGGGACTGCAGATATGACTCAGCAGTTGGGGAGCACTGGCTGCTTTTGCAAAGGACTGGGGTTCAATTCCCAGCACTTGCATGGTGGCTCATAACCATGAGGGGATCCAGTGCCTTCTGGCCTCCATGAGCATTGCAAGCACATGGCACACATACGTACATTCAGGCAACCACTCCCACACAGAGAATAAAAATAAATTAATCTTAAAAAAAAAAGATGAGGGTGCTTGATCTTGGGATTTAAAAAATGGTTACCAGAGGAGGAAACAGGGCCTTGCCCCACCTAATTAGGAATACATTGACATAACATATATGTACATATGTGCTTATCCTCCCACCCCCATTGACTATTTTAACAAATACACAACTGACTTATGTGAGAAGAGAGACCGCATATGACCAGGTGATTTCTTTCTTCTTAGCTGAAATCATCTTAGTTAAAATTCAGGCTATTCCTGATCTCCGGTATGGGAATGAACAATAGTGCCTCTCCTATTTATAATTTTCCCTGCTTCTCAATTCAGTCATATGGATGGGAAGGTTGGTTAAGGTTTTCAATGGACTTTAAGTCTGTTGAATGAACAGTTTGTTTATCTACTGTACTTCTGTACTTACCATACCATCAGTTCAGTTAACTGGCAGCCAGATTCCCTCTCTGTCTCTCTGTCTCTCTCTCTCTGTCTCTGTCTCTGTCTCTGTCTCTCTGTCTGTCTGTCTCTCTCTCTGTCTTTCTCTCTCTCTCTCTCTCTCTATGTGTCTTGCTCTTTGTGTGTCTGTCTGTCTAACTGTCTGTTTCTCTCTCTCACACACAACATGGTCTGTTTAAAATGCAATAAGGGCCGACTTTTCTTAGCTAGCCAGCACAGCCAGAATAAAGATTAAACTTACATTTCATTCCAGTTGACCAAAAGAAAGAATGATTTTGTGACTGGCATGGATCTGCAGCTTTTCACTTGGCACAGCTTCTTCCCAGCATATGTGAGCCAGCAGGAAAACGAAAATGCTTTGTAGCTGAAAAGAAACATTGATCCAATAAGCACAACACATGGGAGGAGACGGTTTCCTAAAAGGGTCAATTATTGTTATTGTCAAAGTCAAACGATAAAAATACAGTTACTTGTGTAAAGTGTGCTTTAAAAATCACTATAAAAATTTATGTTGGATATGTGAGAAAGACTGCAGAATAGGCAGCCCCATGGCTTTTCCGTGCCTACGGAGACACCAGTTCAACAACACTGACCAGTTTTCTCTGGAAAATCTTGAAACCTATTGTGAAGGTTCTATACCTAGATTGCAAGAGCAGTTACATCCAAGCAGCCACGGAAATTCACAAGATTCAGCTCCAGCCCCTCCTCACCTGCCTCCTCATCCTTGGAGGTGCCAATGGGGGTGGAGGAGCAGCGGGGCTCACAACACCTGGATATCCCCTCAAGAGGGATAGAAAAGGCTGTAATTTACATCTAATGGAACAGAGACACAGGGATTGTTGTCACTCTTGTGTGCATTTAAATGCTGATAAGAGAAGGTACAAAACCGGGGGCTGCCGAGAACACAGAATAAAGGCAACAGTCTTGTTTTGCGTGGCATTTGTTGCCCCTGTACTTTGTTTTGGAGACACTCCTCTCCATTTGTCTCACTCCTCTGTAATCCAGGGTAGCCTGGCCTTCACTATGTAGTCCAGGCTGGCATGAAGCTCGACGTGGTCATCTTGTTTCAGCTGTTCAAGCCTGGACTATAAGCACCAAGCACCATAAAAATCTACTTTTTGAAAACATAATTATTTTTATAAGCACACATTTATTGTACAAAGCAATGGTTTTGAAGCTTCTTTGAACAGGATATTTTCCCTAATTTTTTTTCAGCTAATTCACGGCTGCTATGTATGAAAGTTTCTGATTTTTGTATTTTAACTTTATAATCCATAACTTTCCTGATAGTTTATCAGATTTAAATGTTTTCTGGTTGATTCCATAAAATATCTTATGTATAAAACCATGATGCTGGCCGGGCGGTGGTGGCGCACGCCTTTAATCCCAGCACTCGGGAGGCAGAGCCAGGCGGATCTCTGTGAGTTTGAGGCCAGCCAGGGCTACCAAGTGAGTTCCAGGAAAAGGCGCAAAGCTACACAGAGAAACCCTGTCTCGAAAAACCAAAAAAAAAAAAAAAAAAAAAAACCATGATGCATATCATTTACAAATAAAGATATGAAGCTGGTCAGGTGACTTCTGCCCTTAAGTCTCTTTATTTTAGATTTCATTAAGTTTTGACCTTGATCCATCAAAGTGATCTTGAATTCTGTTTGCCAGTATTTCATTGAGAAAATTTGCATCTGTGTTCATCAGGAAACTTGACATGGAGTTCTAATTTTTTATTGTGTGTTTATATTACATGGTTACCTGGGTAATCCTGACTTTAGAGGATTTCCTTCCCTTTCTATTTTGTGGAACAATTGGAGAAGTGTTGGAATTATGTCTCTCTTCAATATTTGGTTGACTTCATCAGTGAATCTGTATAGTTTCAGGCTTTAATTTATGAGGAGATTTTTTTCCAATTTGATTTCATTGCTTGCCATAGGTCTTTTTAAATTTCTTATATACTCACATTTTAGTTTTGACAGGTACTAGGTATTTAGAAGTGTGTCTATTTGTGCCAAGTGTTCCAATGTTTGGATGTAAATTTTCAAAGTATTCCCTCCTGAGTCTACTCAAAGAAGAACTTTTTAATCTTCAATTAATTAATTAATTGTAACATGAATTTCTAAATGGTCTGATTAAATGAAAAACTCAGGAGCCAGGTGTTGGGGTGAATTCTGAAAGACCAGAGAAACAGAACAAGCCACAGCTAGCCTCACCTCGCCAACTTCTCAGCTGACCCTATTTCCTCAAACTGGAAGCCCCTGAGTCCTCATCTGAATGGATCTCAGCTGAACTACTGCTAAAAGCCTATAAGCTTAAAAAGCCTAAAGTTCCTGGTCCTCATGCCTTATAATAACTCATAGTTCTATTTCCTGTCATCACTTCCTGGGGATTAAAGGTGTGTGTGGTGGTATTGTGTTCCCCAAAATATTGTGTACCCTAATAAATTTATCTGGGGTCAGGGAACAGATGGCCACTAGATACAGAGGCTAGAAAATGAAGGCACTCACGCCTTTAATCCTAGCATTCCAGAGATAGAAATCCCTCTGGATCTCTGTGAGTTCAAGGCCACATTGAAACAGCCAAGCATGGTGACTCACACCTTTAATCCCAGAAAGCCAGCCTCTAATCCCAGGGAGTGGTGGTAGAAAGCAGAAAGGTATATAAGGCATGAGGACCAGAAACTAGAAGCATTTGACTGGTTAAGCTTTCAGGCTTTGGAGCAACACAGTTCAGCTGAGATTCATTCTGGATGAAGACTAAGAGGCTTCCAGCCTGAGGAAACAGGATCAGCTGAGGAATTGGCAAGGTGAGATAGCTGTGGCTTGTTCTGCATCTCATCTACCAGCATTCACCCCGATAACTGGCCTCAGATTTGATTTAATTAATAAGAGCTTTTAAGATTCCTGCCACATATCGCTTCTCGGCCTTTTGGCTAAGATCAAGTGAAGATTCCTGCTACAGGTGTGTGTCTTTCCCAAGCAAGACATGAGATCACAAGCGCTGGAATTAAAGGTGTGTGTCACCATGCCTGGCTGTTTCCAGTGTTTTGAACTCACAGAGATCCAAATGAATCTCTGCCTCTGGAATGCTAGGATTAAAGACATGTGCCACCACTGTCTAACCTCTATGTTTAATATAGTGGCTGTTCTGTTCTGACTCCCAGATAAGTTTATTGGGGTGCACAATATATCAACCACAATTAATTATCTCATGGTTTGACTAGGATTTTGCCAATATTGTTACCCTTTTCTGTGGTGATATTTTATTTGTACTGAAATGTTATTTTAATTTTATGTTAATAAATAAAGTTGCCCTGGGGTCAGAGCTATTAGAGCCATAGCAAGAGCATGGTGGTTAGAAGAGCTAGGTAGATTTCTGTGTGTTCAGGGATACAGCCAGTATTGGAGACATACGCCTTTAAGACCTGGAGGGCGGTACTTACAGGCAGAGATGAGGCAGTCATGTGGTTGGGTTTACAACCAATGAGAAGGCAGAACAGAAAGATTATTTAAACAGAGACACAGGAAGTACCTCCCTCTCTCGGGGAAGCTAGGAGCACTGCAGGAGGTAAGATTTTATCTCTGAGCTCTGACCTCTTGGCTTTCTCTTTTACATTGGCTCTGTGTTTCTTATTTTAAAAAGACGATTGGTTACATCTACATCTGGCGCCCAACGTGACAAGAATCCATTAAAAACTGCTTGGGGCCGGCTCCCTAGGCCCGGCCCAGGTCTGGGCTCAGGCTGGACTGTGAGCTGCTTGCTTAAAGCCAGTGCTACAAACAGCTCAGGCCTGCCCTGCTAAACAGGGCCCCTGCCTGTAAAGCCAAGCCTTGACTCGGCTCAAGAGGGAACAAGTGGCTGGCTTTAAGCTTTAGCCGGCTACCCCTTCGCTTTCACTTTCACTTTCGCTTTCGCTTTTGCTTTCGCTTTCTCTCTTGCTTTCTCTCTGTCTCTGTCTCTCTCTCTCTCTCTCTCTCTCTCTCTCTCTCTCTCTCTCTCTCTCTCTGGATTCACACCTAGGACACTAGGTGGCTCTTTTGAAATTCGCTCGGATTTCTACTGTTCTACGCAGATTTGGTAAGTCATAAAGGAAAAAATGGGTTTTCTGTGTACATTGGAAGAAAATTGGGTTTTTGAAATTTTAGGCAGTCTGACAATGGAACAACTATATGAAAAGATTAGTATTATGGGAATTATGCAGTTTATCACCATGCTTATTCTCATTTTACTATTTAAAAAGATAGTCGATTTAAGTGCCAGGATAACAGCTTTAGAAAAACCTGTTAATTTTAACAGTGAAGTTGGTTCAAGTTTGGATCATAAGGTTACAGAAAGAAAGCCTGTTTTCACACAGTCATCCTTAATTTATCCTGTAACCGTACAGCAGATGCCTGATCAAATGGCTACACAAAATATCTGGGCTCCAATTGAACTGATGGATTTTAAAAGGTTTAAGGAGGCAATAGTATCTTATGGCATGCATTCCCCATATGTAAAGCAAATGTTAAACTCTTGGTCAACATATAATAGGATTATACCACAGGACTGGCGGGACCTTGCACAAGCTGTTCTGGAACCCAGCCAGAGAATTCAATTTCTAACGTGGTTTAAGGAGGAAGCTAGAAACGTAGAAACACAATGGAGGGATAAAGGAATACAAGTTTGTCAGGATCAGCTTATTGGAGAAGCCAATATGCTTCAATACAAACACAATGTTTATATGATGTTCAAACCGTAATTTTATGTCGAATGGCAGCCTTGAATGCATGGGACAGAGTTGATGAACCAGGAAAAAAACCTGAGTCATTCACAAAGGTTATGCAAGGCCCAAAAGAATCTTTCACAGATTTTTTAGAAAGACTGGCTTCAGCAGTAAACAGAATGGTCTCAGGATCAGAAGCTAGTAAGGCAATAATTGAAGCTTTGGCATTTGAGAATGCGAATGCAGCATGCAAAAGAATAATCAGGCCGTTAAGGGCAAGATCTGCACCTTTGGAAGATTGGATTAGAGAAACAATTAATGTTGAGGCTGATGAGCATGGTGATACGTGGGTAGGAGAAGTAATTTCAAAAGGTTTGAGGAGTGTTAGATGTTTTGGGTGTGGAAAGCAAGGACATTTTAAAAGGGACTGTAAACAGGTCATTCCTAGAAGCAATGTTTCTTCAAGGAACAATGGCAACAGAATGCCCCTTCCTTCTGGAGTATGCAGAAGGTGTGGTAAGGGAAAACACTGGACCAACGAATGTAGATCAACAAAGGACAGACAGGGTAATCCTTTGCCTCAGTTTTCGGGAAACTCCCGGAGGGGCCTCATGCAGGCCCCCATAGCAAAACCAGTTCAAACCTTTCCTGCAGCTGTAGAGGAAATCCCTGCTCTGAGCGATTAAATAACCAAATGACTATTGGAATAAATCATGCTGGTCAGGATGATGAAAAAGAGAGAATAGAAAATTCAGGAGAAAACATAAAGAAAATTTTTTGGCAAACTTCTATTAATGAACAGAGACCAAAATTAACGATAAAAATAAATGGTGTTTTGTTGTCTGGTCTGGTAGACACAGGTGCGGACATTACCATAATTGCACCAGAATTTTGGCATCCAGCTTGGCCTCTTCAAGAGGTAAACGTTCAACTGTTAGGAATTGGGACATTATCTGGAGTGAAACAGAGTGCAAGATGGCTGGAATGTATAGGTCCAGAAGGACAGAGAGGAAAATTAAAACCATATGTCGCTAACATAGCTATGAACCTGTGGGGTCGAGACTTGTTGCAACAATGGAATACTCAGATTAAAATCCCTCCAATCTCAGAAACAAATCATAAACTAGCACATGTTTCTGAGAGAAATATTAGAAGGCATTATTTTGAGTGGTCACCAGCCATCCATATTATACAGGAACAGGGCACAACAACTGATAATCCTCCAAAAATACCAACAGCTCTACCTTTAAAATGGTTAACAGACAAGCCTGTATGGGTTCAGCAATGGCCTTTAACAACAGAGAAACTCCAGGCTTTAGAAGAGCTGGTAGAAGAACAGTTAAATGCTCAGCATATTGAACAGTCAACCCAGCCCTTGGAATTCTCCTGTATTTGTTATTAAAAAGAAATCTGGTAAATGGAGAATGGTAACAGACCTTAGAGCAATTAACAAAGTAATTCAGCCGATGGGCTCTCTACAATCTGGAATTCCTTTGCCTACTCTGTTACCAAAAGGATGGCCTCTCATAGTTATTGATTTAAAAGACTGTTTCTTTTCAATACCCTTACAAGAAAAGGACAAAGAAAGATTTGCTTTCACAGTGCCTACTTATAATAATTCTCAACCGGTTAAAAGATTTCAATGGAGGGTCCTCCCACAGGGAATGTTAAATAGCCCAACTCTGTGCCAATATTTTGTACAACAGCCATTGGAAGTGATACGTAAAAAATTTCCTAAATCTATAATTTATCATTATATGGATGATATTTTACTAGCTGACTCAAATGCAGATACTTTAGAAAGAATGTTTGAAGAAGTAAAGAAAATTTTGCCTTGCTGGGGATTACAAATTGCTCTTGAAAAGATACAAAGAGGAGATTCTATTAATTATTTAGGATATAAAATAGAGCTACAAAAAATTAGACCCCAAAAGGTGCAAATTCGGAGAGATAGACTACAGACTCTTAATGACTTTCAAAGATTATTTGGAGATATTTCTCATCTACGAACTATTGTTGGGGTAAAAAATGATGAACTGACTAATTTGTTCAAAACCTTAGAAGGTGACAAGGACTTAAATAGTCCAAGAGAATTATCACCTGATGCTGAGAAAGAATTGGCCTTGGTAGAAAAGAAAGTACATGAAGGGCACGTGGATCGTATTGATCCAAAGCTGGATTGCATTTTGGTTATTTTACCTTCTAGGCATTCCCCTACTGGAATATTAATGCAGAGGGAAGATATTATATTGGAATGGATATTTTTACCAAATAAACCAAATAAAAAATTAAAAACTTATGGGGAAAAAATCTCTGACTTGATTTGGAAAGGAAAATTGAGACTTCGTCAATTAGCAGGAATAGACCCAGCAGAAATTGTCGTACCCTTAACTAAGGAGGACATTGAAAAATTATGGACAGAAAGTGAACCTTGGCAAAGAGCTTGCAGTAATTTTTTGGGAGAAATTAACAGCAAATATCCCAAAAGCAACAGAATTGATTTTATAAAGAGAGCTGATTGGATCTTGCCTCGAATTGTACGGCAAAAACCCATATCTGGAGTTCGTACATTTTATACAGATGCCAATAAACAAGGAAAGGCAGGTTACAAATCAGAAAATTTAAGTAAAGTGGTACAAAGTCCTTATAATTCAGTGCAAAAATCAGAATTGTATGCTATTCTGTTGGTATTAATGGATTTTTCAGAACCTCTCAACATAGTAACTGACTCTCAGTATGCTGAAAGAGTGGTATTACATATTGAGACTGCAGAATTTATCCCTGATGCTTCAGAATTAACTTCACTATTTATTCAATTACAAGATACAATCAGGAAAAGGAGTCATCCTTTATATATAACTCACATCCGATATCATACTGGTCTGCCAGGCCCTCTAGCACAAGGCAATGATGAGATTGATAAATTATTGATAGGAAATGTGCTGGAGGCCTCAGAATTTCATAAAATACATCATGTCAATAGTAAAGGTTTAAAAAAGGATTTTCCCATAACCTGGCAACAAGCCAAAGAAATAGTAAAGAAATGTCCTACTTGTTCCTTCTATAATCAAACGCCATTACCAGCAGGATGTAACCCAAAGGGTACTCAGAGGAATGAAATTTGGCAGATGGATGTGTTTCACTTTGCAGAATTTGGAAAATTGAAATATGTACACCACACCATTGATACTTATTCAGGATTTCAATGGGCAACTGCTTTGAGTTCTGAAAAAGCTGATTCTGTAATCACTCATTTGCTAGAAGTTATGGCCATCATGGGTATACCTGCACAAATTAAAACTGACAATGCTCCATCATATGTCTCTGTTAAAATGAAACAGTTTTTTGCTTATTACAATATAAAGCATATTACAGGTATACCACATAATCCTACAGGTCAAGCAGTTATAGAAAGGTCAAACAGAACTCTAAAGGATATGCTAAATAAACAGAAAGGAGTAACAAAAACCCCCAGAAATAGACTGCATAATGCTCTATTAACTTTGAATTTTCTGAATGCCAATGAGAAAGGAACAACAGCTGCAGAGAGACATTGGGTAATAGAAAAAACTACAGAATTAAATCAGCCTATATACTTTAAGGATGTGCTGACCTCAGAATGGAAACCAGGGTATGTATTACGTTGGGGACGAGGTTTTGCTTTTGTTTCTACAGGAGAAGATAAGCTGTGGGTACCATCAAAATTGATAAAGGTTCGATTTGAACAAGAAAAACCTCTTAATTAGAGGAGGTGATAGTTCATCAATCAGCATGAACATCCAATTTAAACTAACTTGTACCTGTAACACATGTCTTTTCATTTAATCAGATAATAACTTGCCAAAAGGGAACATCCCCAAAGTTAGTCTTGGGGAAAGGTTTTTGTTTTTGTCTTTTAGGAGGATGAAGGTTAAGGAATCTGAAGGACACAAGACAAATGAGACAACTGAAGAAAAGGGACAAATCATCTATCCCAGGAAACAGAGTATATGGGAGTATATGGCATATGGGTATATATTATCTAAAAAATTTTATGTCTTCTTAAATGTTTGTTTCTGCTTTTCTCTAAAGATTTAACACTATTGGTTTTCTAATAGTCCCAGTTCAATTAAAATTTAAAGCTGACTTTGGAGTTGGAGAATGGCTCTCTCCTTCTTTAAACTCAAGCATGTTGTTAAAAGGAAAATGCAAACTCCCTGTATCATGCCAGAAAGAGCCATTTTCTGCTATGGGACAGGACAAAAGCCAAATTAATTAAGGGACTATTCTATTACTAATCTCAACTCTTTGATTCTATTCTGATTCTTTAAACTTTTCTTAAAGTATAAATTTTATATCAAAATTTACAAGATTAATAGATACATATACATTTTAAACTTTGTTAAGATAGGAATGGTCATATAGAGTACTAACTAATTCTAGAAAAAAGGCTTCAATTAGCTGCATATATATGTCTTTGTGTTCGAGTCTCTTATCAGTTTTCTGCAGGAAATCATGGCCAGGCCTAACATCAACTGAAGTCTCCAGGAAGAAAATGGGGCCCCACAACAACAACAACAATTCCACGTGGACAATAATAATATCACTGAACTGACAAACATCATCTACAGATCAGCTTTGAACTACAAGGATAAAGATAACTTCGCCCATACCCAGCAGGAAGCAATTTTAAGAATGACGCCCACATTCCCAAAGAGGTGGTGTGGGGCGGGTGGTTTTTTTTTGGTTCTTTTTAATGGGTTTTGGGTCTGGGATAATTTTCATTATTTAGGGGGGTAGGTTACAAGTTGTCAAGGGTTAGGAAAAAGGCTAAGCAAAGGAGATTAGATTTAAGGTTCTTGTTAAAAAAAAAAAAAAAAAGAAAGAAAGAAAGAAAAGAAAAGAAAAAGACAATTACTAATTTTAAATACTTTACATTATTACCAACTATTAGGATATAAAGAAATGAAAGTTAGTAGTTAGACATTACAATAGAAATTGTAGTCATATTAGATATGTTTTAAAAATTGAGCAGATGTATTTTAGACAGGTCATCTTCAAACCCTTCAGAGATCTACAGAATATGGCATTTAAAATGTTTTAATAACTTAGAAATTTTTCTTTTTTGAGACATGTCGGCTCCTGGCAGTACCAATCTACTTCAGAGAAAATATGGGCATTGAAGAAACTGCATATGGAGTTAATTTTCATTGTGGCAAAAGTTAGCCACTGGACAACAAAGTATCCTCAAATCAACAGAAAAAATGGACAGACAGAACACGAAACAAAGGACTACCAATTCCTGCCAAAACAAGTGTGGTTATGGCTTTATCAAAAGGCATCTTCTGAGGCCAGGACAATATGGCACCATCCCTGAAGTGGCCTTCACAATCTGGAAAAGGTACAGTGCCCTTTTCTTTGAAGGCAGCTGAACAGGCAGTGGGCCGATGGCTTCTGTTGTGCAATGGAACAGCAACTGAAAGCTCACGCCTCTCAATAGTAGACTGGCATTTAATAGAGGGATGTGGAGAAGGGGATGCTTAGATGAAGCCATATATACACAGCCAAGAAGAATGGACAGCTGAATTAAAAAACCATCAACAATTTCCAGAATTTAAAATCCTGAATCATGACATGACACTAGTGGAATTCAGGTGTTTCTGGTACATGGACTGCTCTCACCCAATGTGAGGTTGAACTGTTGACCTTGTGTACAACCTACTTCACAAATGAGTCTGTCAGATACCATAAGCCTATAGGCTGAAGATGATGCCCCAACACTGCAGAGAAACCTCAGGTGACTGTCCAGGCAGCTGGCTGTTTCTGTCAACTCACAAAATTTTTGGAAGTTGCTTTTGTGCACTTCTTGTTTTTATTTTTGTTAGCTAATATTATTTCCTTCTTGGGTCTCTGAGGGAGTTGAAGATTAGTTAGTTATAGTTGAAGATTAATTAGGATAGAAAGTGAATTAGATACATTTTGGACTTACTAAAATAGGATAGATAAGGGAATTATTTTCTCTGATTTGTCAAATACAAATGGACTAGACATCGTTTAGGTATTTGTTACTTGTATATATTGTATATAGTTATTGTACTTTTGTATATAGTTTTTCTTTTGTTAGTTATAACCTTTTGCCTTTTTTCTTTTTATTAAAATAGAAAAGGGGAAATGTGGTGATATTTTATTTGTACTGAAATGTTATTTTAATTTTATGTTAATAAATAAAGTTGCCCTGGGGTCAGAGCTATTAGAGCCATAGCAAGAGCATGGTGGTTAGAAGAGCTAGGTAGATTTCTGTGTGTTCAGGGATACAGCCAGTATTGGAGACATACGCCTTTAAGACCTGGAGGGCGGTACTTACAGGCAGAGATGAGGCAGTCATGTGGTTGGGTTTACAACCAATGAGAAGGCAGAACAGAAAGATTATTTAAACAGAGACACAGGAAGTACCTCCCTCTCTCGGGGAAGCTAGGAGCACTGCAGGAGGTAAGATTTTATCTCTGAGCTCTGACCTCTTGGCTTTCTCTTTTACATTGGCTCTGTGTTTCTTATTTTAAAAAGACGATTGGTTACATCTACACTTTTCCAAGAACCAACTCATAGTTTAATTAATTCTATATATTATTTTTTCAGTTTCTATTTCATTATTTCCTGCCCTGGTCTCTACTGCTTTTTCTGTCTACTCTAGTTTTAGTAGTTGGACTTTGTGAAATTAATTTGGCAGAGTTACTTTCATTTGTATTTTGTGGATTAGCTTGAGCAGTGTTAAGGTTGGTTCTTATTTAAAGGTCTAGCATAATTCTGCAGTGAATCTGAAAGACATGGGCTTGAATTAGTACAAATTGACTTCTTTTTCTTCCAAACCCAGCAGTAATTGAATGGGAAAACTTCTGAACCCTCAGATTCTCCCTGGGGGTAGAAATTCCTTAATTCATGAACTTTAAAAACTACTCAAATGCTGTGGGATGACTTTTTGTACACTGTGAATATGTGTTGTTGTCATTGGTTGATAAGTAAAGCTGCTTAGCCAATGGCGAGGCAGAATGAGGTTAGAGGGTATGTTCAAACTGAAGACTGAGATGAAGAAGGGTAGAGTCAGAAGATACCAGCTTGCCGCCCAAGGAGCAACAAGATGCCAGCAGACTGGTAACGACATGGCTACATGGCAACATATTGATTAATAGAAATGGGTTAATTTAAGGTGAAAGAGCTAGCTAGCAAGAAGTCTGAGCCATAGGCCATAGTTTGTAATTAATATAAGCCTCTGTGTGTTTACTTGGGACCAAGTCGGACATAGGAAAACTTCCAACTACACTCAAATTTTTATACACACACACACACACACACACACACACACACACACACACACACACACACACACTGTTGATTTTTTACTTAATCACACTTTAGAGAAAAGGGTGAGAGCTGTATTGTGAAGGTTATCTCAACTTTCTTTAGATTTGTAATTTATATTTTGGTCACTTGAAGGCTCCATGTATACTTGACAATAATTTGTATTCCCAAATTATGTCCTGTGCTATATAGTATATTTATATACTTTGTTACTTGTATTGGCTCATTCTATATTCTTTCCCACTTAACTCAATGATCATTTACTTCCTGAGAGAGTACATTGATATCATACATTTCAATGGCCCCATTAAACTCTTCCTGTATTTCTGTCAACTTTTGGCACTTATTTTTATCTTAGGGTCAACTTAATATTTTAACAGCACGCACACACACTATATATATATTTTTTTAAACTTAGAATCCATTTCTTAGTGTGCTCACAGTATTCATATTGCTTGGCATGGTGATATGAAAATTTGAGATTATAAATGAAGTTTATGTGACATTCATGAAAGACAGTCTGCTCACATACTTTTGATGGCAAAGGTTACATGACAAGGAGCTTCTATGAATCTCTCTGATATGCCTCATAAGGAGAGAATCCTCTCACTAAGAAGCAATTTCAGCTTGCTAATGTGTTTGGAGTCTTCATAATTACAAATGTCAAAATATTTACACATGAATATACTGTATGATATAATATACATTATTATGCACATAATGCATTTGTGTATAATTACACTGGCATTCTAATTACCATAGCAAGGTAAGCATTGTATCTTGTGAATGACTGAAGAGATTAAAAATATTTTTTGCCCTCTACTTAGCTCAGGGACTATTAACAGTTGATAGCTTTTAGAAGAGGAAGAGTCAATTTTCTTTAAGTGTGTGGTCCCTAGTACATGGGCCATGTTTCCAGAGCAGTGCCCATATCCAAGAGTATTTGGGTAATACAAATCACATACACCTTTAATCCCAGCACTCTGGAGGCAGAGACAGGTGGATCTTTGCAAGTTCAAGAACATCCTGGTCTACATAATGAGACCTTCTCCAAAAACTGTATAAACACACACACACACATACACAGAGAGAGAGAGAGAGAGAGACAGACAGACAGACAGAGACAGAGAGACAAAGAGAGAGACACACACACAAAGAAAGAGATGGGATGGAGAAAAAGAGAGCAAAAGTTGTAGTTAGGCAAGTAGGGTGGTTCTAGAATGATTGTGAGATGAGGTGAATATGATCAAAATACATTGTATTAAAGCCCAAGGAATTAACAGAATATTATTTAAATTATATTCTTCGACTTCTTAATGTAATCCCAACTTGTATTTCTCTTATTACTAGCAATGGCTCTTGATACTTTCTGGTCAACCAATCTCCTACAGGTTCTAATTATTCTGGCCTGCTTTTCCCTGGAACTGCCCCTGGATCTCAGGCTCTAATACTTGCTACAGTGTCTTCTTTGCTTCCATAGTCTCAGGTGTCACTTTTCTTTCACAATCAACACTTGTTCATTTTCTAGCTCAGCTTACTGCTGACCTCGGCTCTCCTGACCCATATAACTATTTCATAAATCAAATGACTTACAATCCTTTTTTAATTGTTTTATTAATCTTTTTAATAAGAGATTTTCTATTCATTTTACATACCAACCACAGATTCCCATCCTCCCTCCTCCCATCCCCCAGCCCTCACAGGAAAGATCCATCAAGATGAAGTTTCAATTCTGAACATTTATGCCCCAAATACAAGGGCACCCACATATGTGAAAGAAACATTACTAAAGCTTAAATTATACATCAAACACCACACATTAATAGTGGGAAACTTCAACACCCCACTCTCACCACATGGCTTACAATTCTAGTCAAAGAAGTTTATGTAGGCACTTCCAGCAAATCTTTATTGAATATATATTATACATTAAGAAATGTTTGGATTACTGTATAGATATTGTAAAAAGCAATTTATGAAAAATTAATAATTTGCAATTATGAAGATAATTATTATGCAATATATGCGTGTTATAAGCAGATAAAGTCATGCCATTATTGAGACACAGCCATCTTCAATATGTAGCAAAGATGAGCTAAAAGAAAACTTTTATTCTATAGTATGACAGGTTGGTTACAAATATGAATGGGACTCATCTAGATCTACCCAGAACTATTCAGCTAAGTCACCTCCTACATTTCTGACCCTCAATGTGAGATCTTAGTCTTTTGTATTACATTGCTAAATCTGGGAGAAATTTGACAAGTAAAAGTCAATACCTAGGTCCTCAGGGAAACGTACAAATCTGCAGTTTATCAGCATTTTATTAGAAGGCAGGCTGGCCCTGAATTCCTTAAGAGAGAAAAGGGTTGGGTCTTTTTCTGGGGACAGCCTCCAAACTCTAGTCTTAATTTGTTCCTCTAGTGAATAAAATACATAGTTTTGTTTAATATACTAAAGCTCTCACTTATTATAACAGTTCTTTTGTAGAAAAGTATTAATTTGTATCTGTAATTGCTGTGGGATGTTCTGTATGGCAAATGTGTTGCTCTGATTGGTTAGTAAATAAAACACTGATTGGCCAGTAGTCAGGCAGGAGGAAGTATAGGCGGGACAAGGAGGAGAAGAATTCTGGGAAGTGGAAGGCTGAGTCAGAGACACCGCCAGCCACCGCCAGAACAAGCAACATGTGAAGATGTCGGGAAGCCACAAGCCACGTGGCAAGGTATAGATTTATAGAAATGGGTTAATTTAAGATAAGAACAGTTAGCAAGAAGCCTGCCATGGCCATACAGTTTGAAAGCAATATAAGTCTCTGTGTTTACTTGGTTGGGTCTGAGCGGCTGTGGGACTGGCAGGTGACAAAGATTTGTCCTGACTGTGGGCCAGGCAGGAAAACTCTAGCTACATATAATAATATGTACATGCATGCATAACTGTCTTCATGTAACAATGTTATATATGTTAAAATATGCTGAAACAATTTAGACTGCACACAAGTGATTTGTAGAGAAAATTGAAGGAAAGTTAAATAGATTGTATTTATACAAATACACACTATGAGCAAATCTATAGTATACCTTCACTCATAAACACAGATGTATTAATGTATAGATGACATATGCTACATGTACATTTATGTATCAATAGATGCACAAATATATAGTATGTATGTATGCAGTATAGATATATAGTTTTAGTTGTATTTATCATGTTTCAGAGAATTTCCATATGAATTAAAAATAAGGTATATTTAATTATAACTAGAAAATTATCCACTAGAGTCACAACCAATCACATAGCATTCTTTTAAAATTCATGATAAAAACCAAGACAGGAAATACATGATGGTTACATTAGGTCAATACTAAATAAATGTATGAATTCTCTTTTCCTTTCAGATCACATACATCTTTCACATTTTACTGAAGAGATGTGTATATAAATAGCTTTCTATATATAGAGATACACTTTATTTCTATATTAATTATATAAGTATGTACACATTTTATTTTACACACACACAAACATGCACGCATGCATGCCCCTTCCTCCCAAGGCTCACAGATCTTCCAGGAAGAAGAGGAAGAAAGAGTCAGAGGTGACAGACAATGACAAGGAGCTTTTCTGGATAAAACCGGGTAGATGCACATACGAACTCAAAGCGCTTGTGACATCACTCACAAGACTTGCAAAAGCTCAAGTCAGACAAAATCCCAGCTCATGGAGGGGAGATGTGCATGAAGCCCCAGCTCTTCTGTAGTCACTATTGGTAACTGAAAGCTTCTGGGAGAAGGGGAGTTGATTGTCTTTAAAGATGAGGCCCCTTATATGTCAACCATTCTCCAGCTGATGGCCAATACCCGTCAGTATGTGAGAAGCCAGACTGTACCAGATTTATAAAAAGAAATGAAAAATTGGGTGGGTACAGAAGGGAGTGGGTATGGGAAGAGTTGTAGAAGCAGGAGTGAACATGATCATTACAATGTATGGAATTTTCAAAGAATTAATAAATATATATGAATCCTAAAATTATTTATTTTAATTATTTTAGTTGTTTTAGCTTTTCTTTCTGGTGTCAAATGCTATAGGTATAGTATGTTCATTAACAATTGATTTAATTAATTTTAATAAAGTTAATCAATGTCCTCCTCTATATTCAATCGACAAAGAATTTAAATTATACACTGTTACTATAAGTATGCTATTCTAGAAAATATTACATAAATATAGTTAACTTTAAACCCAGCGGTATTCCCAGCATAATTGTGAAAATCAAATAATCCATTGGTAATCCTTACTTTGTTAAGATACTAATCTGACAAAATGTCTGCACCACTCACAACCTTATAGAGACCAGAGAACTTGGCTATGCTTATCTGTAAATTACATACTCTTAGTGCCTGTGCATGCACTTTCTCTCCCCCTATATCCTATTAATTATTATTAATCTCTTAGACTAAATAATGAAAAATAAAATCTTAGAGAATCCACTAAACAGGATGAACACTGTCTATTTCATGAGGCACTTACTGCAGCCATTATTTTAATATGGTGAAGGGAGGATGAATACCCACCTGGAATTTAACTTTTATTAAGTGATCATAGGATGAAAAATAAATCTGCCTCAATTGATTTTCCAACATTTTATGACATATTTGCTTCTTCAAGTGAGAACAAAGCTAATTATACTCAAGAGGGAATTGTGAAGATTTTCTGCCTCTCACCTGTGTGCCCAGGGCTCTGGAACATTGTGCAGGGTACACACTGTGAAGCTCAGGTGGGAATCGAGCCCGGCATGGATGCAGGAGGCACCTCCAGGTGTGAGCACAGGCTGGAAATCTGTACAAAAGCTACCGCAGTACACTTCGATTAGCTGAGAGATGGACCATGATAGTTCAGCTGTCACTTGCTCTATGAAGCCTAGGGGAGTAAAGGATAGAGATAGGAATGTCTGTGAAGGGTCATATTTCTCATAAGCCATCAATTATAGCTTTGAAATATCTTATAATGAAATTTAAATAAAATTTAATTAAAACGACCCTTACTAACTGAAGCCAATTAGCCATCTGGGCCTCTGGAGGCAGCCTGGCATGGCTGCTGGTAGATCATCTGTCTACATATTTCCATATCTTTAGCAATACAGATTTTGAAAATATAACCTTTTAGTTACAAATTGGAGGCTCTTTTTATGATTAACTTGACATGCCAATCGATTGAAATTTGCAATCAAATATCTTCTGGTTTATATATTTTTTTAAAGTTAACTTTAAGAAAAGGACCATATTTTCTAGATGGCTTATTACTTCAAACAAATTCTATCTAAAAGATTTGTTTACCACTGGGCTGAACACTCATCACCTGTCTTGTGATGATATAAGAGGATTGTCACTGCGAGCATCAGTTTTAACTGTCAACTTGATACCATCTACAGTCACCTGAGGAGAGAATCCCAGGGAGGAGTTTTCTATGTTGGATTGGCCTGAGGCTTGTTACCTGATGCAGGGAAAACCAGCCCTTTGTGGTAGGCTCCATTCCCTAGGCTGGTTATCTGGAACTATATAAGATGGAAGAAAGCTAGATGAAAGCAAGCAAGCAAGAATCCATGAGTTTTCCCTCTCTACTCTTGACTGTGGATGTGATACTTTAAATTTCTGCTTTGACTTTCTCTAAATAATGAACTGTAACTTCGAATTGAAAGCCAAATAAACCCTTTTGTTTCTAAGTTGCTTTTTGTTAGGATATTTTGTCCTAATCACTTAAATGAAACAAGGGCAGTGATAGAGGAAGAAAAATGATTAATCAGCTAATAATTTTCCTAAAGTAGCAAAAGAATTGTTGAGGGGACAGAGCAGCACATCCTTAGACACTTCTTAGTGTCTGCTGTGACAGGATTCAAGCACACTCTGAGTCATGTCACTTAGAGAAACACATGTAACTTCCTCCAAAGTCGCTTCTGAAACACAAGTTGCTTCTTGGCTTCCAGTTGTTTTGAAAAGAATTTGACACAAAGAGCTAGCTTTTTTCTTGAGTATTCTGCACTGTTCCAGTGTTAAAGTATGTAGGCTCCCCAGGATGGAAACCAGCTTCGGCATGGCGCTTCTTCCCACATCCTGTTCCCCAGCAATTCTGCCCACAATTAAGCATTCTTTGTTGTTGCTCAACACATGCTATTATTCACTTAGTTATTCATAAATGCACACAAAATTTATGATAGACAAATTGTGCTTATTTGTCTCATTTCTTAAATAGTGCCCATTTTTGCAACAGCCTGGGGGAAGATGAGCAAAGAGAAAAGGCTCTCTAATTAAATTTCTCTGAGAAATCATCATGGGAATTAATGAAGCAGAAGCGAAAGGCAGCATTATAATAGTCCTAAAAGAAGGCTTGTCAAACCCCGGAGGCCACCCAACAGAGATTTTTCCTGAATCATGGGTGGTAGAAATTTGGAAGTTTCTAGAAACATCTTGTTTCCTCTTTTCAAATTCTTCTGTTGGTTCTTTGGAGCAAGAAACACAAACTTCACATCGATAACTCCCAATCTTGTGAAAGTGTGCCAGTGAATACATATCTAACATTATTGTTCTGTCCTCAGATTCGCATTCTGGAGAACCTGAATTATTTTGATACTTATCACATTTTACTCTTTACTGTTAGTGCAGTATTATCTGGGTTATTATTTGCTTCTGTGAGGTTGCTTACTAATATGTCCCAAAGTATTCTGTGTTTCCAGAACTCTGGATGAAGAATCCATTTCAAGTGCATCATCAGAGGCTGTAGAGATGGCTCATTTAGCAAATACCTGCTATAAGGGCAGGAAAACCCAAGATGAACTCCTCAGGGCTTATATCAAAAGCTAGGCATGGGGGCTAGAGAGGTAGCTCAGTGGTTAAGAACACTAGATGTTCTTACAGAGGACATGGGTTCAGTTCTAGCACCCACATGGCAGCTCACTACAGTTTGTAACTCCAGCTACCTATTTTGGCCTCCGTGGATATCATTCATATCAACAATACATGCAGGCATATACTCATAAATATAAAAGAAAAGAAATATTAACAAAAGACTTGACACAGTGGTTCATATCTGTAATCTCTGCACTTGGAGGTAGAAATTGATGTCTTCCTGAAATTTGCTATCTAGTCATCTAGGTAAACTCCAGCTGTAGTAAGAGACCTACCTCAAAAATTAATGAGGGGTATGACTAAGGAAGCCTCATGTTGGTGACCTCTGGCCTCTAAGCACATGTGCACAAACACCTGCACACGCATACATCTACAACAATGACATCATCAAATTATTTTGTGAATCAAGACCTTGGGCATGGTGGAGAAATATGGTGTATATTATGGAGTATAAATCTTCGGGCACATTGCTGTTCATTTTTTTTTTTTTGGTAGAATCTCATATTCTAATGCCCTGAGGGGTATGGGGGAAGAAACCTCACTACACCACTCACAATAGAAAAGGGGTGGGGTGTCATATCAGGATAACTGTGCCTGCCCTCTCCACAGACGATCATAACGATCTGTGCAGGAATATTTGAGGCAGGCAGTGTCTCTTCTATCCCGCATGTCCTGGAGTCTTCTGATCATCCCTTTGGCACTGACTCCAGTGGTTTCTCCATCCCCCTGCCTCTGCATCACCTTCTATGACGACACATGGAGGTAACTTTAATATCATTGAACAGCTCTTTCCGACTGTTGGTCTCAAAATGGAGACTGTGTGTTTCTCATGCAACTCTCAGCTAGAAAGATTAACTGTGTGGAAGGTGGGTTGTTTTAAATAATTCTCACAGGCGCCTGTGCATTCAGTGTTATCGGTTGTTAGTCATGTTGTCCCTAAAAGATGCTCAGGTGTTCCTCTTCCAAAGATCATCTCCCTGTGCAAACATAAAAACCTCAAACCCACAATATCCTATTGTGTGCCTATTAGGACAGCTGACGATTCAAGAGTTTAGTCTTGGGTCCCAGAGCTCAAGAAGTGGTAGAGCTGATGTTGGAAACCAGATCTTCTGATCTGAAAGTAGACCCTGCTCTGAAGCACGTAAACACACATCCACTCTTTACAGAAGTGGGAAAGTCCCCTTCAACTTTCAAAGTCATCATCCCAGATTCTCAGTGAGTGCTAATTCAGAATCCACCCCTTCTGCCTGGTCTACCAGCTGGTCTTTCAAACATAGCTTGAGTTTACATTTCAAATGACTTTGGAGATCAATGTTTGCAACTTTTCTCACAACAAAATCTAATTCATAGTAAATTTTTTTTTGTTTTTCATTACCTTTTTTTGAAGTCTCTGATTTCTGATGAAAATTCTAAAAAAAAAAAAAAGGAAGTATATGTTTTACTATTCAGAAAATCATCGAACCAGTCCAAAACCAACACACTACAATTTCGCTGAGATGAGAAAATGATAAACATATTTCTCAGTATTATTTATCTGTGATGCACATTAAACACTGGAAATCTATATTGTATAATAAGAAAGCCTTCTGGATATTGCAATGAGTAATGTAGGTTATTTGATTTTTTTAAAGAGAGATTGCTCAAATTGGCTAAGCTTTTCATTATCAGAGAACTCTGCAGACCTTGTCTAAGCTCCGACTCTCACCCATGACAGGAACTAATCTTCTGTTAGAAGTACATTTCAAATTCTCCTTGTTCACCTCCTACCTCTTATTATTAGCAGACATCTAGACACAAGCTTTGGGGATCATCTTAAAGAGGTCCAGATGAAGTAGGAAAAGAATCATATAGATTCTCCACCTGGTCTTATTTCTCTCCTTTTTAAGAATATTAATTAACTCATAGTTGAACACAGAACATATATTAAATAATATCAGAAATAAAAACCACAATCTGAAATTTTATCGTTTTCATTCTTTTCTTTGTCATTTTTATTCATATCCACAACATGATAACTGTATTTACGTGAGTGTAAATCCTTAGCTGGCTTGAGGCTTGCTGGTTCTAAGTTCATTACCATGAAAACTATACATTGTGACTCACAGGCCCACTAAAAATTATATTTCAGCATAAAGGAAAGTTCAAGTTTCTAATATTTATTCTAACTGAGGAACTTTTGGAAGACTGAAAAATAACCATTTTGCATATGAGATCTTGATACATTGACCATGCTTGAATCACACTCCTGGACTCCTACTGTTCTGCCTCAGCTCTTTGGTGGTTGAGACAAGAGTGAATTACCATCCAAGTCATTTTTTTCTTTAATTAAAAATATTAAAGTTTGCCTATAAGGAAGTCAATTAATTAAAAAGCACACTTATTAAGTAAATAAGCTAGGGAATGGCTGTTTTCTTGTATCAAAGAACTTCTGGAGGGTTCCTTTAGAAAGGGAATATTTCTACTATAGCAAAATATAATTAAATTTAAATGCAACCTTTTAGTTCAGAATGCCATTTTATGAACTTCAGAAGCCTTTGTGTTAGGTACACATTTCACTCGAATGTAGCATCAATCACGAGTCCCCACAACTCCAGGTGATATCTTCATCCTGCCCAGGTGGGCCAGACTACTGAGCTGTTAGCCTAGCTTGGCTAGAATTCAATTTATTCATAAATGTACACATGTTTTATAAAATCACCATGACATCCACCTACAGCACAATAGGAAAGAACATATTTTCCACTCTATGCTTCAGTTTTCTGGATTATTATACAAAAATATATTAAATGAGTTTCTGAAATACAACTTGAAGGCTAAAGATTGCTTCCAGTCCTAAGTGGGAGCATACAGGAGAATAGAAGTGCATTTATAATTTAATTATTTATTTTGCCAAGCTTTCATTTATTAGATACTTAATTACTTCCCTACATGGCAGGAAATAGTGTCTTGCAAAGAAAACCGAAAATGAAGCCAAGAAAAAAGCAAAGCATCTCAAATTTGAGAGTTGCTGGCTGAGACTTGGACTGCTCTGTGTTTGTTATCTTAGGTTCATAGTGGGTGGACAGTTTGGTTCTTGTTGACTTTTTAGTTGTAATTGGTTACTGCACAAGTCATACAAAATGCATTTAGTATTCTGTGCCAGTATTATTCTATATGTCGGCTCACAAATAAGACAGGATGGAAAAGTGATAGGCAGGATCAGTGCATACAGCATGGAACAATGAACTTTAAAGTCTGTAAAAAATAATTAGGATCTTGGGGTTGTGCCAGAGTTGATTGAACTACCTATTATTAAATAAATTAAAACTCTCAATTCTCAACCTTCCGTGTTTCTGTCCACTCAAATAATTTCCTTCATGAAAATATGTGATATGAGTTCATGAAAATATGTGATATGAGTTCAGTTGCAAAGAAAAAAAATCACACATTTAGTGCATAAACACACAAGGACTATAACGCATAAAGATAAGCTTTGCTTGAGCATAATTACTCATGGCATTCCCAGGAAATAGCCAATTTTTTCCATAAAGGATTCTTTTAGCTTCAGATTTACTGAGAAGTTGGGTGTCCTGGAGAAAAATTTTACTGTTGATTTTTAGGGGTTTTAGGAAATGACTCCTTGGGAGATAAGACACTGTATTCCTTAGAGAAATTTAATATCATGTGAAGTGCATAGTCATCAAAAAAATTTAAATCCAGCCTAATGGTCTCCACAGAGAAGACACCTGTCAATACTTCCATATCCATTCTGCTGTGACAAAGGTCCATGTTTGTCATAAAGCTACTAATTAATGGCCATGAGATGATGGGGTCAGGGATGGGGCTTGTATGATGTAAAGCCTCCATGCTGACCTTGGGAGGAAGACTCAAAGCTACCGCAAAAATTATCCTCATCACCTCTGGGTGTTAACAATGGTTCTGATTGAAGTTCCACCATTGAAAACCAGAGAGGTTAATGAATTTCCCACAATCTGATTCAGATAGGAAATAGGAGAGCTTGGATCCTGATCACATTTGCAACACTACAGGATCATGTTTTGTTATCAGTTCTAAATGCTTGCAATGTCTCCAAAGAGTGATAACCAAAAAGACATGAATTATTCACTGGGAGCTAATTCTCACTGGTTTGGCATTCTGACTTGATATCATTTAGTGGAAGTGAAGTATCAAGTTTGTAGAAGTATTTATTTTCAGAATATATGGATGGTGTGCTTTTCAAGACAACAGTATTATTAGATTTTGTCCTGACACAGAAAAGAACAATATAATCAAATTAAATGTAGGTCCATCATATTTCTCACCTTATTGTCACATGTGAAGACTATAGATCTTAGTATCTATACAAAATAAGGCTTATAGACTACATAATTATTTCATTTGCTTCTGTCTAGTGGTGTTATGGTTAGTGCTATTTACTTGACACAATCTAAGAGATTAGATTCACTTAGGAGACAAGCCCATGGGTAACTCTTTGAGGGATTATATAGGTTATTTTAGCCTTTGAGCACAGGGACTACCTAGGTTGCATTAACTGAAATGAGAACTCCTACTTCAGATGGTACCATTCCCTGACTGGGATTCTGAACTATGTAAATGGAGAGAGGGAGCTGAGCAGCAACATGTGTTCATTGCTCTCTTATTCCTGACTTCAAAGGCAACATGCCAGCTACTTCCAGCTCCTGATGCCTCAAGTTCCCTGCAATGATGATGGTCCCCTGTGTGATGGACCCCTGTGATGATGGTCCCCTGCGATGATGGTCGTCTGTGATGATGGTCCCCTGTGATGACTCTTCCCTACTATAATTTGTCACACACTCCGCCACAGACACAGGAAAGTGACTCAATAAATGGGAAAGTAAAGGAACAGTTGTCTTCACAAAGGAAAACTCAGAACAAAAATCACTCTTTAACATTAAATTTGGGGATTATTGATTATCTTAAACATGGCTCTTTTTAATGCTTACATGCTTTAGTTTTTAGCTGATGTTTATTTTTAGTACATTTGGTGATCTGTGTCTAGGACATCTTAGGATTGTCACCATTGCTGTTCACAGAATGCAAATAAGTTATTTGTTTCCATTGTTTAATCACAAAACAACTTCTGATTAAAACAAGACATAGCTGTGCATTCAATTACTGACTTTGCCTAGTCACTCTGGTGTCAGCAACAGTAAGCAGCCAGCATAATTACTTACATAGCCAATAAAATAATTAGGTACATTTGAGATCAATCTTTTGAGAATTTCTAGACTAATGTATTTAAAAGTAATATCATCTTTGTTGTTCTTTTCCATGCAGATAAAGAATTCATGTATTCATGTATTAGTCCTCTGTCCTAAATACCATGTGCAACCAATTTGAATAATAAAATGATCATGCTAATATCTAATTCATGACATTGCAACGAGAAAGAGTTGAAGTAGAAGAAAATTATATAAAATGAGTAATATTTATCAAGTGTTAATTGTAATAGTTCCTCTGTCATGTGGTCCAAGCAGGCTGTGGTCAAACCCATTCTGAATGTATTAAGTAGAAAATTGAAGAAATAAACAATTCATAAATTTTAAGTTGAATATCATTCTGAGTAGTAAATGAAAGCCCTTCCTGTCCAACTCCTTACTACCCAGGGCCAGAATGTCCCCTTTATCCCCTGCATCCACACAGTATTTGCTGGGTACATATCAGTCACTTGGTAACATCTGAGTTGCAAAATTAGCTGTCATGGTTTTGGAGTATTTGTGCTTGTTACCATATTTGACTTAATGGCCTCAAAAAAGTCAGAATAATGATGCTGGCAATTGTGTTGTGTGTTATAGTATGTTATTATATTGCTGTACATAATCATTTTCATTGGTTTCTTTATGATTCTTTTATAAATTAAACCTTATTGTCAATGAATCTGTATAGAGTGAACATGATACCCTGGATGTGTTAATACGAATGGGATCTCAGTATGATCTGGAGGGAAATATCATGTTGCTTTTGTTACTATTATTTTTAATATTATTTTTATATTGCCATGATTGTTACATTTCTGCTTGGTCGTTTGCTAGAGTAACAGACATGTGGTAAATGGATTTCAGAAATATTGTTTATGATCAGCACTCACACTGGATATTTCTCTTTTTTTGATATTTCCCTTTTCCACAGATTAAAAATCTTGCATAATACTCTATTTTTCCAAACCTTTCAAAGTAGTAAATGATACAGGGTATAGTACTCAGAGAATTCACCCAGAGCTCACAGTATCAGTGTCTCCTTCACATTCAGTGAGAAAACAGACACACTCTAGAGCCTCCTGGTGGAAAAGCCAGACAGCTCTGTACCTATGCATGAGACCACCATCATCAGCCTGTACACACACCTACTAGAACACTGCAGCGCATCCTCTGAGACATTAGTGGGCTCCACATTTAGACATTTTGACATAAGTCACAAATTTCCCAAGTGTCAGAATCTTAGAAACTTCTTTTTAATTTAATTGAATTTCTTTGATAAAACGTAATTGAGCATCCTGTACTCATCAATAACTGACTTATACTGTGTGTGCACATACAAACATACATGTGCACACAGATGTGATTTCCAGTAATAAAAACATTTCATTCTCTTTAAATGATTGTTGTGTGCAGATTTAATCATATTGTAACAATTGAATATATTTACCTGCAGTTGTCTCTTCAGAAGTAGATTTAGTTCTTTTACTGCATCTGAAACTTGTTTGGTTTCAACACACCCCAGAACACTGCATATATTTTTAACTTCTTCAATAATATTATTCACATGTGGCTGTAGATGACAAGATCACATATCACCATTTATTAAAATTTGTCTTCAGTTGACCTCTTTCTCATGAGGAAGGAGCAGAATGGAAGGTGGTTTTTATTTTTGTTATGACTGTCCATACCCATTTTCTTTTCTTTCTTCAGCATCTGAGCACATTTTTTTAAACATACTGTACCTTCTTAGAGGTTTTATGTGTCTGGACATGGCTTTCCTAAACATCTTCAGTGTTCTCTGACTGTGTGAGACAAATCTAAAACTGCCATAATAGTTGTCACATGATTCAGCTTAGCGTATGGCACTGGCCCATGGTGCTGGTGGCTGGTTCCAGCCCGCAGGCAGCAGCTGGTGGCCACACTTCTGAATGCTGCCAAGTACCAGCCTACCTGAGAGAGTGCAGAACTAGGAAGCTGCTACATCCAGCTCCTTGTCCAGAACTTTTCTTAGCTTTCTCAGGCCCTATGTTTGAATATTCGAGCCACCATGTTAGACGCCATATGTAGAGTTTTTCTCTACTGCCAGCTCTCAAGTAATGACATGGAGACTTATTATTAATTATGAAAGCTTGTTCTTACCTTAGGCTTGTCTCACTAGCTATTATAACTTAAATTAACCAATTTCTATTAATCTATGTGCTGTCATGTGGGTGACTCATGGCTTTTACCTCTCCCGAATGTCCTGCTTCCTCTGCATCAGGCTAGCAACTCTTCCAAGTCCTCTCTGTCCCCAAAAGTCCTGCCTAACCTCTTTTTGCCTAGCTATTGGACATTCAACCTTTTTTTTAAAAACCAATCACAGTGACACATCTTCACACAGTGTAAAGGAATATCCCATAACAGTCTCCATTTCACATAACTGCTTTACAAACTTACTTAAATCTCACTATATAAAATAAAATGAGATATGGAAGAAAAAAAGGATGAGATAAAGGAGGAGGGATAAAATAGGATGGTAAGTGAGACAAAGATAAGGACTCAACATAAAAATATATAAACCTGCTTATTCTGGGATATTTTCTTAAGAAAATACCAATTAAATTTTACATTCACAAGTTTTTACACTAATAGGACACCATTCCACCTCTTTAGTGGAAAAGAAAACCAGTTCTTAAAGCCTTCCTATTATGATTTAAGACATTTTTATAAACACTGAAAGGAAACTTAGGGCAAATAAATAATGAATACCACAGGGAAAAAAATAGACATTCCACAGACATCAACAGACCTGACTAATGAGTAAATATAAGAGGGTGATGTTTAGTTAAGATTTGTTTTAAGTCTTTCACAGATTAAAAATATGCAGCTGTTCATTATAGCATGGAGAAGAAACATCTATGAGTAATCCCTGTGGGGAAGTCAGCTGCTTCATTAGTATGTGACTCATCACAGGTGGACATAACGATGTGGGTACCAGAATTCTACTTGGTTAATAAAATAAACCAAAAGGCTCACTCCCCTAATAGCTAGAAAGTTAAGGTTGCATTTTCTGTGCCTATCATCAATACTGGGTTGTAGTTTGTAATATCATGTTTAAGACTGAACTTCAAGAACTGGATCACCACATAGAAGATCATTCTTCTGTTAATAGAATGTTAACACAACCACTGAGGTCAGCACAGCTCTGTGATAAGGTTTCATGTTCTATGCACAATCTTCATTTAAATATTAACTTCCATATGCCTACACAATGTCTTCTCTACAGTAGGAACAATAGTAACTGACTAGAAGGTTGCTATTAAGATTAAAGGAGAAAAACCATAAAAATGTGTGAATGATAAAATTCTAATGTTTAATTTTGAGCCATTCACATATGTTTTGGATTATAAAAGAAATCAGACCTAGCCTAATATGCACAGAAATCTAACAAGGTGAGGATTGAATGTCATTAGATTGTGTGAGTGGGACACTTAAAGTGGTGTTTTCTCATTTGTGTGCTAGGAAGAGCCAGTTAATGTATATTCTAAAAAATGCATATATATTACCAATTAAAGTGAAAATTCTGAGTTGTCTTGGGTCTCTGGGAATGTGGGAGCTAGTTTACTCTGTAACAGTTGTGCAATGTGTCTTTAAGGGTGATGCCCTGTGTTGACTTTTGGCCTTCACAGGTTCCCATATATATGAGAGTGACCTCACATAACTCATATCAAACACACACATACAAGTGCATTAACATGCACTTACACACACAGGAGAGAGAGAGAGAGAGAGAGAGAGAGAGAGAGAGAGAGAGAGAGAGAGAGCGCTTTAAGCTTAGCAGAAATTCAGACACCATGAGATTTTTTATGAGTGCCATTTGATTTAGGTATTTTTTGGATATATATCAGGAGCTACCCAAGAGAAGTAGAGCAGGGTTCTTGCAATTGTCAGGTTAAGAAACACAAATAGTCAGCCAGCGGTGGTGGCACATGCCTTTAATCCCAGCACTCGGGAGCCAGAGCCAGGTCGATCTCTGTGAGTTCGAGGCCAGCCTGGTCTACAGAGTGAGATCCAGGACAGGCACCAAAGCAACACAGAGAAACCCTGTCTCAAACAAACAAACAAAGAAACACAAATACTCTACACACATGCACATAAACCCTGCATGCTCAGAAGAGAGTGGATTCACAGCTTAGCACATAATAAAGATTGATTAGCTCTCCAGGTGACAGACAGCTAGCGGGATCTTCCAGTCTGAGGTTCTGTTCAAACACTGGTCCTTCAGTAGCCTGAGGGAATGATCAGCCTGGATTTGGGTTCTGACATGAGGACTTAATGTTTCTAGCTCACATTCTGACAGGTGCTGATAGATGAAACCTCAGACAGTTGGATGGAATGGGGGAAGGGATGATTTGGAGCTAAGACCCAGAATGGACAGAGGACACTGAGTGGCTAATAACCTGTAAAGGGCAGGAGAAGCCAAGCCTGATAGAGAACTTCTAAGAATTCTGCTTCCTGTGCACAGCTTTTATCTGGAAAAATGATGGCCACATCTCTTGTTATACAAACCTGAAGATATTAGCCTATATTGTTTATACAGCATCTGTGTTAAGAATTCCAGGTCAATGTGGTTTGGCTGTGAGATGCCTCTACAGGTTCATGTGTTTATAGACATGGTCCTCTAACTGGTGGTACTCTTAAGGGGGGTTGTAGACCTATTCAGAAGTGGGGCTTAGCTGCTAGAAGCGCTTGGTGGCAGGGCTTACAGGCTACAGGTTTGCGTTTCTTCCATCCCAATACTCTTCTTTCTGTTTTAGGCTATGTGAAGAGGTGAAGAGTTCTGGTCACTTACCCCGCACCATCAGGAGCTGAAGCTGCCATGCCTGCTATTAGAGTGGACAGTAGCCCCTCAAACCATGAACCACAGCAAATCTTCTGCCTTCAGCTGTTTTTTTTTTTTTTTTTGTCAAATTACCAGTTACAGTTTGTGAAAAGCAACTATTTCAGAGGTTGTTACTATTGTGAACTTAGGCAGAAGCAAACCCAAAGCAGACACACTTTCCAACCATACACGAACATGTGTGTATAGCACACACACATACACTCATGCACACATTCATACACATATATGTGTGCACACAAACACATGTACATACATGCACACAAATATATGCACATGAATGCACACATGCGCACACACACACACATCATGGACACACAAACACAGTAGTTCTGTATAAAACTTGTTTTAAGTAGCCAAATGCTATGAAAGTCCTGTATTCACGTATAAAGGAAGATGGATTTTGGATCAATATGACAAGAGAACTTTCTCAAAAGTATTGGCTTCAGAATTGAGTAGGTAGCCCCAGGAGGAAGGAACTCCTCCACTTGCAGACACAAACCATCAGGGGAGTATACGGAGGAATCCAGCAATCCGCCAGAGTTTTGACTGGTCAATTTCCTCATGACTCTGATCCTTTGAGTTAATAAAATCACAGTTATGTGATGCTATGTTCTGTGAGACAAAGTCTGGATTTTTCTTCGAAGGTATTTGATGTGTCACAGGCCTTCCTGGCTCAGCATTCTGGAACTTTGGATAATAAACATACCTGGAAAGGGTTTGGAGCACTGGGCAACAAGGCTGACCAATGTTTCTCCTCCAGATCGTCCTGTAAAAGAGAGTGGAACACCACACAAATGAAAGAAAATCAAGCAGCTTGGGCTTCTTTAGTGGCGACAGAGACAAGGCAAGCTGCCCTTAAACAGCTGCCTTTACCCAATTCCAGATTCCACAGAAACCTGAAAGAGTGTCTGTTTAAACATGATGTCTGAAAGGATCAAACTCAATTCAGGAATTCAGAGACACAGTGAGAGTTTAGGGTGCTCTCCTTTCCGTTTTTTTTTTTTTTCTCTGAAAAGATGGATATTTTCTCTGAAGAACTTTGGCTTGAAATATAGAATATTTGGCCAATTGTAAAAAGTGCCATGTAACATACAATGTTATAAATTGTTATGACCTCTACAGAGATGCAAGATCATAAGGTAACCAAGTGAAAATAATCACAAAGACTAACAGGAGACACAGGCTCATCAAATATTTATACTTTGGTATAGAGTAGGAGAGGGTACATTCAAGTGGATCAGAAGACAGAAACATTTAAGAGAAATTTTTCATGACTGGGCTTGACTATCATGCCCTTTTGGAACTGAAGGCCCTTGAGGCACAGGTGTATGGGTGATCAGGAATGTCCAGAACAGGCACAAAATCCTGCTCATCTCTGTGGACTCTTTCCATGAGATTAAAAGCCCTGGATTCCTGGACATAGAGACAGGAATCAGTTGTTTCCCAGGTGTAGTTACAAGCCTTTGCTTTTAAGAATTAGTAAGTAAAATTAGAAATAGGTAGGGCACAGTTAACTGTCATCTGTTAGTGAATGAAGAGTCAACATTAAACCACTTTGCACAGGGGAAGCCCTACCTTGACTCCAGGATCTTATAGGATGCCAACTCTAGGTCAGGCTCTTGAAACAAGATCTTCTGCTTCAGAAGACTATGTCTAGATACAAGGAGGGATTTACCTATGGTGCCTAGGAAAGACAGACCTTCGATCTAAAGCTCAGGTACAAAGTCTACTTGAGGCTGTACTTGACTCTTACAACAGACAATTCTCTTGGCCCTAGAGCCAAAGAATTAACCACTTAGTAATAAACAAAGGGAGAGGATTGCAGAAGGAAGAGGAAGTGAGGAGACAACCCTCAGTACCAATATCTTGATGGATTGCATCTGTCCCACACACTAACAGCATTGCAGTAGAAAGCTAACAATTTTCAGACCTCAATAGAATTTACCTCAATATCTAATGTTGCTCTACACATGCTGTCTAGCATTCAATTAAAAAGAATTAAGATCCTCACAGAAATACAAGCTAATGCAGCTCATTGTTTATACAAATTAGTGAAGTCAAACTATGAAATGACCTGGATATTAGTTATGCTAGGGATGATACACCAGTTCTCCCAAAATACATCAATAGGTTCAACAATATTGTTAGCAAGGTGCCTAAGAAAGACACATGATAAGAATAACAATACGGCAGAATTGCTATCATGAGGTATCAACACTTTCTATAAAACACTGGGATTAAATAGCTACCAACTTGACATAAAGATCTGCTAGAGAGGTGTCTCAGCAGAAAAGAACACTGGCTGTTCTTCTAGAGGACCTGGGTTTGGTTCCCTGCACCCACATGTGGCTCACAACCATCTGTAACTCCAGTTCCAGGAGATCTGAAATCCTCTTCTGGCTTCCACAGGTACAATGTACTAACATGATGCATATACACACATGTAGGCAAAACACCCATGTATATAAAATAAAAAGAAATAAAATAAAGACAGAGCAGGACAGGCAATCTAGAACCCAATCTGCAAACTCGTGGCTAGTAATTTTTAAAATTGATATCAAGCTCCTGCAAGTGAGGAGAGCAAATGATTTTTAAATAAATGAACAACTTGCTGTGCACTTGAAGGGACAAAGAAGCACTGGGGAGCTGTGTGTTCTGAAGATCCGCCCCTCACAGAGGAACCATGGACAGTGAAAGGTGCTGGGGTGTGAGCGGAGTTCAGTTCCTTCAGTGGTGTAGTCATTAATAATTTGCTGCACTCCGTAACTAACCTCACATCCATGCTTATGCAGGTGACCTGTTTTAATCTCAGTGGGTCTCACACACCGACCAAGTCAGAACAAAAGACAAGACATTGAAGTATGAGAGGTTTCTTGGGAAGATGAAATGGGGTTAGGTGTGAGAGAAAGGAGGGATGAGACAAGTTAATAGGGCCTGAAATAAATTAAATTTGTTGTATGCAATTATGAAGATGTCAAAGAATTAAAAAAATTCAAGAATTACCACTCTATACACAAAAGAGTAATTTGAAATGGAACATAGAATTACAAGGCAGAAAACTGTAAATAATCCTAAAAAAACTGAGATAAAGTTGGCAAAGCTGTGGAAGCCAATCTTCAATTAATAGTATAAAAATCATAAAATATAAAATTGTAAAGTGGATTTTAAGCAAAAACTGAAGGGTTGGATAGACAGCTTCATGGTTAAGACACACCCTGCTTTTGCAAAATACCTGAGTTTGGTCGCCAGCACCTACACCAGGTGGGTTACAATGTGTATGTTATAAAATATTGAAGATGATTATTACATTTATTAAAAAGTAAATAATCATGAATTTGTTAATAAGAAATAAAAATTAACAGCAAACATCACAACATATAGCTGACGTTGGACTATATCACATTTTGATAAAAAAGAGGAGCTCTCTTATGTTGTGAAATGTACATATAGCCTAGAAAAATTATTGGTCTTTTCTCAAATGTCTGCCAATGGTATAGCAGATAAACAGGTTCATTTTTCTAATGGAATATCACTGAGCACTTAAAAATGAACATATAGCCACCACATGGAGCAAGATGAATATTTATATACAAATATATGTATATATAAGTATGTGTGCTTTGATTTCATTAATATACAAAAAATTCAATGGACACAGAGATCTGTCATTACTATTGCATGCATACTTTGGTGATGACAAAGAGAAAAAAACAAATACTTTTCACCAAAGGACATTTCTTTAAAAAGTTTTAAAAATTATTAATTTTGGTGTATGGTGTGTGTGTGTGTGTGTGTGTGTGTGTTCCATAGCAAGAATGGAAGGTCTGAGCACAGCATGGGTTCTCTCTCCTTTCACCATGTGGGTTGACAGGGTCAGCCTCAGGATATCAGACTTTAGAAGACAAGTTGAGCCATCTTGTTGGTATGAAGGGCATGCCTTCTGAACAGGACAAAGTAAAAGGGCCCAAGCAGAGCCTACAATGCCAGCCATACGTGGTCCTTAGCCAGTGTCCATAATAACTAGCCTGTGCTCTGTATATACATTACTACATGTTCTTCCTGCGATACACAACATATTGCTAAATCCCAGAGAGCAATGTTGCTTGCTTCTTTCCAGAAAATTCTCTGGTACTTTTGCTGTACTAGAATTCCAGCTTCTTGGCTGTGAACTCTCATCCACTTCAAAGACAGAGATCGTGACTTCTTTTTGTGTTTCTTCAGTCTGGGGGTAAGTGTTCTTTACATAATAGCTCTGACTTTTAGTTGTTTCAGCCTGGCCTGCATTTCTGCTAAAGAAGGCTTGATTTTTGTAATTGTGCATTATTTCCTGTGACCCAATTTTCTTTCTGAAGCTTCTCTATTTCTGACATCCTCACTCATCCTCAAGACATGTTTTTCTTTTTATTTTCTTCTTATGAAGTTTTTACTCTTTTCCTGAACCTTTTATTATGTCTCATTGTGATTATAACTGGTTTGATGACTCTATTCTGGATTCTCTATAATCCTCCTCTCTAGTGATAGTAATAAAAATAGTGGCTGCAATAGTAGTACGATAATGGTAAGGCCTGACTCATCCTCCTGTGAAGATGTTCTTCCAATCACTGCCCTTTGCTAAGCATATTACATGGGTCATTTTCACTCATTTTTAAAGATATCATTATATTACATTTTATTATCTCTACTCTAGCATTGAGGAATATGAATTAGGAAGTCTAGGTAAAATCACTCCACAGTAATAGAGTTGACAGAAATATCTCTCAGAAGCTAGGAGTTCTATTTCTGAATTCCAACCTGACTATAACTCTGTTTAAATTATGTTGAAATTGGACATTGTGAACATTTACCAGTATATTTGCTGTGACTAAGAGGGCCTCACTTCTAAAAAAATAACATGTATTGTTATATCCTGTACTCATTCTTTGTATTTCTGTTTTAAGTTTTCTTCCTCTCTGGTGGTTTATAGTTTTAGAGAAGGAGCATGTGTGAGGTGTAAGTCCTTATTTGTCCTGAGCCATTTAGGTGAATACAAAAGGTACAATATTTCTTTGATTATTGACTTGCTTCAGCCTCTGGATCATGGGCCAGATGGTGGAAGGACTAGGAAAAAGGGCTCTGAGCCCTTTCTAGACTAGGTAGACATTGCGTGGAGTCAAGCCACATTTCAAAGCATGAGTTGATTTCATGCAATCTTAGTGATGTGCTCTGTAATTAGATTCTCTGTTACATTATTGGGATTGCTTACCTCCAAAAGTCCTGACTGACATTTTAGTAGGGACTTAGCAAAGTATTGAAGTGTCCCAGTAAGCAGTAATTTTGAACCAGAAGTCAATTCTTTCAGCTAGGGTAAGATATGATTTTTATAGTGTTGGGATGAAAAAACTCCACTCTAGGAATTTTTTATGTAAATGTGTCCAATTGCAACCCAGGTCTTCAGCTACTTTACAGAAGGCCACTCACCACCTCTCTTTATCCAGTGAGCAAAATGTGCAATTATTTGCATCAAATAAGCATTCAGTAATACCTTTGGGGAAACTTTTTATTTTTAATATCTCTCAAAATTTAATGATGAATACAGGATACAGAATGTATTTAAAGTTATACTCCTGACAATTCAAAATATTCATAGAATGGAATTTAGGAAGAAAGTGTTCAATGGAAAAGTTCCATATAACCTATCTGCACAATTAGCCACCTAAGCCACAAGCCAGGGCATCCAATCTTAAATAAATAATGTCTAAATTTGTTGAAATAATGACTTCAAGGAACAAACACTTGTTGGTTCGAATTACCCACATTATTCAGAAGTATTGATGATGTTTATCTAGATGAGGGTTTGTTGTCTTGTTTTCAAATCATACATAATAACCCAAACTTGTAAGAGACGGTGAAAACATTATTTTTCAAATCGATGCTGTTTGGGACATTAATGAAATGTTACCTGTCAAAGAAGCAGGTGGTGTGACACTGGGACCTTGATGCGATGTTACTTTAGTCACTTGTTAGTAAGCAGGTACATCACTTGGAAATGGTGATGCTGTGGTCTGCCCACACGTTGTTCTGGATGTTCCACTTCAAAAGCTCATCTAACAAGCTTTTTATGAGTCTGAAGAGATGGCTCAGTGGTTAAAAACATGTACTGGTCCAGGGGACCCAAGTTTAGTTCCCAACATCCACGTCAGGTGGCTTACAACCACTTGGAACTGCAGCACTAGGAAGTCAGGTGCCCTCTTCTGTCCTCCACGGGCATCTACACTCATGTGCACATAGCCAGAAAAAACATACACATATGCACATAACTTTAAAAATTAAATCTAAGAGAAAGCTCTTTGTTTGGGATTGAGTTCATCTGGAAGAATGCGGGCACTGTGGCCTATTTATAAACTAATCTACTTGCAAGCAATGGCTGTGCTTTGCTGGTGACAATGTGAAGACAGTGTTTCTTTGATGTTTTGCCAATATTTTAGTCATATTGGAAAAATTAACAGTAGCCAATGGTTTCTTTCAAAGTGAACATATGGATGGCTTCCTATTTGAGGAATGCCATCAAGTTTCTAAATTTGGAAAGCCAGAAATGGTACAGAGCCTCAAAAATCTGAGCATGTGTATGTGGAAAGGAGATGCGTACAACACAGGAACAGTACTAAGAGGTTCAACCAAGTGGAGTCAGTTCTAATCAGATTATTAACCCTCAGAAGTGTTGCTGCATACATGATTGAAGTCTTGGAAAATTTTAAATTCTACCGGAAAGAAAGATTATAATGGGATTGAAGAAATCAAGTTTAAAAGAGAACAACTTATAAAACTTTGTACATGTGTGTGTGTGTATATATATATATATATATATATATATATATATATATATATATATATGTGTGTGTGTGTCTACATATGTGTGTATATATGGTTGTGTGTGTGTCTGAGAGAGAGAGAGAGAGAGAGAGAGAGAGGATCATGTGTGTGCAGACTCCTGTACACACACCCATGAAGCCAGAAGTTGATGCTGGGTGTCTCCCTACGTCTTTCTGTGCTGTATATTTTGAGACAGGGTCTCTCATAGAATCTGGAGCTCACTGCATTAGCTGGGTTGCCTGGCTAGTGAGCCCTCAGGATCTTCTTGTTTCTGCCATGCCAGATCTGGGGTTACAAACATGTGCCACCATATCCAACCTTTTACCTGGATGCTGGGGATCTGAACTCTGATCTTAATATGCATAGGAAGCATCTGATCTACTGAGATACCTCCCAGGCCTCACTTAAGACACTTTCATAAGATAACTGTGGGAATGGAGGTGTCTCTGACTCTTTTGGGAGCTCTTAGGACCTCTTTCCTTCTTCTGGATTGCCTCCTCTAGCCTTAATAGGAGGGTTTGTGTTATTGCGTCTTATTGTGCTATATTAAGTTGATAGGCCTGGGAAGCCTGCTGTTTTTCTGAAGGGAAACAGAAGAGCAGTGGATCTGGGGAGAGGGAAGGTGGGGAGGGAACTGGGCAGAGGGGAAGGGGGAGAGGCTGCAGCTGGAAAGTATTGTATGAGAGAAGAATAAGTAGAACAATTTTAAAAACAGTGCCATTTTCATTCACTCATACTCCATATCTTTACATTTATATTTCCAAGTTCAAGACAGGCCCAAGAAAGACAATTGCAATAAGGAGAGTACCAGACTTCAGGGAGGAAAATGAGGTGCACAATTGTCTGCTCATCACCATATTGTTAATTATTTGTATAGAATTTATATTTATATATAAGTTATGCATCCACATCAAGACCATGCTCATTCTGATTAGGAATAGTCAGTCACCTGAGAGCTTCATCTTTCTGTGGACCTCTTGATCCCACTGATTCATGAGAAAAGAAGTCCTCATCTGCTCAAAGTTACACTCTGATTTACAGGGCTTTGAGAAAGGTGGTATGGTGTCTTACTTTTGAAATACCAGCCCTTCCATAAGAGCAGCTCTCAGAAATAATGTGTCTAATGGAGATCACAACCTGGAGGCTCAGCAGGTGGCCAGATTTTAGTAGCCTTGGACTGAATCCATCATTCTCTCCTGCTGAGCCATCCTCTCCTCTCATCGCTATACTCTGGGATTGATCTCCCCACACAGTCAGCTGCAGCCTGGAAATCTATCTGCAGTTATTTTAGGTTTACTGAGTCTTTCACCTAATCATGCAAATTTCACATTTCACCTCAGCTCCATCTTGCAGTGTGACTGGGGGGACCAAGCCTTCATTATCACTTTGGGCTAATGGGATGCTTCTCTAATCACCCATCAGTCATTGTACTACTGTGAACAATAGCTTCTGCCATGAGCTGATAAATCAAAAAATCATTAGGCTGGTTATATGAGAGCCAATAGTATCTACATAACTCTTGCCAGCCTTTCACCTTGAACCTAATTGAAGTTTCCCAAAGTTTAATATAGTTTCCCAATCACACCAACTTGTTTCTCAGTTCATTGTTTTTGTTTCTGTTTTTTACTTTGCTGAATGTTTTCCCTACTTTCCACCATTCTCCTCTGATCAGGAAACACACTAATGTGGCAATGAACAGTTGAAATGTGTGATGTTTGTCATCCTTTTTGTGTGTTTCTAGTGTGCATATGGCTTTTTCGTAGCATCTACAGCATTTTGCTGCTTATAACCGTCATCTTATCTATATTCCTATGGTGGATGAAAATCTTCTTGAGATGTAGACTCTGCTTTATTCATCTCAGTTCTTTAACAAACTTGCAAAGTTTTTAAAAAAAATAGGAAATGCTTAATAAATGTTCATTGAATAGATTGCTAAAGCTGTGGAAGCCAATACCTGGTTTTTCAAGAGGTGTTTGATGTGGAAGTTGTATTTCTTTACTACCGTGGAGAGGCATTGTCTACAAAGGTAAAAATAAAAATTTAATTAAATTTGTGTAGAAAATTAATATCACATATTTAGCACAGACATTTATCATGAGTTCTAATTTTCCCAAGATTCTCTATTAGGCAAAATATAAACATTACTTGATAAGACTTAAAATTTTTACCTTGAAATTATTTTATTTTCATAGAATTTCAGAACTAATTCAGAGAGTTCTCACATCAACTCCTGGCATTCTTTAACACTTGATCTATTATCCTTTAAAACATATTTATAATTATGAACATTTCACAAGCCTACCATCCCCACAACGTGCATAGACCATATTTTACATGGTGTGATTGTTAGTGTTTATTGTCAGCTTGACAGAATATAAAATCACTTTGGAAGATAAAAGGGCTCCTGGGCATATTTTGATTTATGTTTAATCAAGACAGAAAGAATCACTGACTGTGGGTGGGTCCATTCCATGGGAAGAGAGATCCTGAACTGTCTAAGATGTAGAGGGTGGGCTGAGCATGAACACACCCTCATCCTTCCTCTCTGCTTCTTTAGTGTGCATGCAATGAGACCAGTTGCTCAGGCTCCCAATGCTGGGACTTCATAATGATGGACTGTAACCTTAAACTGTGAGCTGAAATAAACGCTCTCTCTTAAGTTGCCAGTCCTGAGTCTCTGTGATGTAGGAGCTGGTTGCTGAAAACATCTGGTAAGATTAGTGTTACATATTTCCTCAATCTCTGTCATTTGAAGGTTAGTCACCAATGACCAGTATGATAGTGTTAACAGTCAACTTGACAGAATCCAGAATCACCCAGGAAATTCACCTTGAGACATGCCTCTGAGGAACTGTTTGTATTACATTACCCTCTGCCTCTGGCAGTTAAATGAAGTGGGAAGATCCACTCTGAAAATGACAGCATCATTCCTCAGGCTTTGGTCCTGGACTAGCATTATTCACCTTTCTCTTCTTCCTGACCACAGAGGCATATATTCAGCTGCATCAAGCTCCTGTTGCCTTAACATCTCTGCCATAATTATTATACCTTCAAATTGTGACCATTGCAGAAGAAACCTTTCCTTTCTTAAGTTGTCTGAGCCATGGTATTTTAAGTAGATAAATAGCTAATGCAGCCAGTAATTTGATCTATCATGCATACATAATGAAGGCTCTTTGGAAGTCCAAAGGGTCAGTGCTTGCAAAGCTTCCAGATGGCTGACCACATTGTGCCTTCTTGAAGAGTGATGTGCCTAGAGAGAGCTGGGGTCTCTGTATCCTTTCTTGTTCTGTTGAATCACCTCATCTCTTACCTTTGTAATGTCTTTAAGTATCAACGTGGACCCATGAGTCCCTGAAGCCATCATGAACCTCAGGGGAGGATGATAAGGTCTCAGTTTAGAGCTGGTTGATCACAAGCACCAGCGATAATTATCATCTGAAGGGTAGTCAGGGAGTCTCCAGTAGGTTCTGAGCCCTCCATGTGTTTTCCTTGTGGCACAACCTCCAGGTAGATTTTGTCCACACTGCACTGGAGGACATTCAGAAGGTGTCTACTACAAAACTGAACTCTTGCTTGTTAGTAGAGCAAACTGTTTACATCTTTTAGGGTCACAGAAACTTCTATGTTGATGTAAGACCAGAGGAGAAATAGTTTGCTCTACAAAACCCAAATGCAATTCACAATCAGATATCAGCAAATGTTAGTATTAAGGAATATTAAATATGCAGTCTTGAAAAATCATTGGGCAGGTATTTATGATGGATGGGGTTGTCTTAGGCAACAGATCACTGTATTTTTCTTTCCCAAGTTCTCTTACTGTTCCAGCTTTATCTGTGTTTAGTGGGATGTGTGTGATTTGAGCACTGATTCTTGCCAGCTTTGCTGTTCAGAGCATTTTCTAAAACATTATTAACTTTATCTCCTTCTTTGTCCTGAAAATTCCTGAGCTGAATTGAATAATGAGTTATAAAGACAAAAATCTACGTGGAAAACCCATTAATATATTTTACAATAGCTTCCTTCTCACGTGTTATCCCATTATCACTTCAGCTGTCATTTCTAAGACAAAATACATAAAGTCTATACAAGCCAGTGGAGTGGTAAGGAAAGAATAGTGTGTTTTTACATAAAATCTGTTCCCAATGCTAAAAAGACCTCTGGGGACACACCCATTCCTTCACTTTGTGAATATATGCATATATCTTAGAGAAAAAACTAATTGGAAATGTTGATGGTAATTTTCTCAACTTGTAAGAAATAGATGAATCATAGAAGGTAGAGGACCCAAAGGAAAGCCCCTGTCAATAATCTAGTCATTAAGGGCTTGGACCCGTGTTGCCCGTGTTTTGATGAGAAGGAATTTTGGTATGTAGTCCAGGATGTCATAAAAAGTTGCAGTTTTCTGGATTCCCACCCCATCCCCCTTCCTAAGTGTTAACATTACAGGTGTGGCCCCCTGAGCTGGTAGTGCTTGGCATTTGAGTCTATGAAGGTATGGAAGAAAACAGTGTCTCACCAAGAGCTGAGGCCTGCGGGGGCTCTCATGGAGCTGGGAAGGAACCTGCACTAGGTAACACTGAGGAAAGACAGGTTGGAACGTAACAGAAATAGAAGCACTCACTGAAGGCTAGACCTGGCTGTGCTCAAGTCTGTAGCTCTGCATCTATGTGATGGTTTTTGTTTTTGTTTGTTTTTTAACATCTCTGTCCCAGTTCCTATAACAAAGGAGGAGGATACTGGGCTGTGGCAACTCTCCCACCTTACCCACCATTCTCAGGATGATGCTAAAAGATGGAGGAGTTTAATCTGAACCTAGGCCATCCCTGGTAGGTGTCGTTTCCCAGTTATTGCAGTAGGGCTTCTGTTTTGCTCTGATGTAACCCCATGGACACCTATGCACGGCGGCAGCCAAGGCCACTAGATGGGGGAGGGGAAAGCAGTAGCAAGTGGGAGACCAGAACAGGAGGTTGACATCTTTGAGACCATTTTCTCACAGCCTCTGCTTCTTTATCTGTGTCCCCAAAACCAGGCCCAAGTCACAATCTTCAAACAAATCAGTTGGAAGTAACACTTCCTCTCCTAGGAATTTTCCATTTATGCAGTAACTTGCTAGTTTTACTAACTCTCTGCCTTACTTCCAGCTTCTCTCTTTGGTGTTTGTTTCTCCATAACCCGTGGATAGACTGACTTTGTAAAATGAGGCTGCAGCCTTACTTAAAATTGCCAGCAACCCGAAAGTGGTTCTTGCAATTACCTGTGAAGACAAAATTTGGATCGGGTGATGTTGGAGCTTCTTTTCAGTCTAACTGCTTTATGATGATACAGAATGAGCCTGGATATTTTGGGAGTGGTTCTGGGGGAAATGGACATAAGGACACAATGGTTTAATGTAAAGATGCAGCCCTTGGAGATTCCAGGGCACCTGAGTTCAGCACTCCTGCTAACACTGACTTAGGAGCCTGGGGTCAGTCATCTAACCTCTCAGAGCCTCCATTTCCTTGATTTTTAAGCAGATAAGATGGGTCATCACAACATTGAGAGGAGATTTAGGTGAGAAAATGCATACAGAATATACAGTAGCTTCATAAAGTGATGAGTGTTATTAATATTCCACAAACCAATTTAACTAACTTTACAGCAAGCTTTGCTTTAGGATTTATGCCAACCCTGCCCTCCACACACCAGAGTTACACCTCCTACACCCCAGGTTCTTTCTGGTTCCGCTCAGAATAGTTGAATTCCAGAGAAAACCAAACTACAGCCCTGATGTCTTCTGCTTTTACATCCTGCTGCATCTATTCTAAGCAACACAGGCATACCCTTAGGTGTGAGGATCAGTTATGAGGTGTCCATTCCCTGTCATTTGAGTTTTCCAATTTGAATTCACACTCCTCTATTTATGACATACCAATTACATGAGGGTGTCCAGAGGAATTTAAAACAGGTGATGGTGACTTTCAAGGTGTGGGGATTGAGCTTTATGATGAGCTGAGTTACACGAATGTGCAAATTCACAAAATGAATAAGAAAAACAAATCTTTGGAGTGTAATAACCAATAGCAGAGATATTTCAAAATGAAAGTCATATTATTTCTCAAGTACATCTGAGTAGCTGTGAAGACTGGATAATTATTAACAGAGGTTGCCAAAGGGAGATATCTAGTAATGTGCAGTAGCCGACACCACACCAGTGAAGAGACAGCGTTTACAATTGACAGAAAGGATATTTGATCTGGCATTTGAGAATTCAGTGAGAAATAAAACATCTTACCTGGATATTTTCCAAATATGTGTAAATTCTAGAAGTTGGTTCAGATGAAACAGACTGTGGTCATCTTCACTCTGTAGACAGAAGAATGTATTAATATTTATGAAGTGAATAGGAATGAGGAGCAGATAAAAATAGGCTGTAGCTTCCTGCTGTCATTTCCGTCACCTCTTTTGATAAGCTCCATTTGTCATTTTTATACTTTGTCTTAAATAACTTCCACTACATTCCTTAACTGTGTGAGCTTTCCTTCCAAGTGAAACAGGAAGCTGAGCCTTGGATGAGGATAAACCCAGAGGATGCTGGGAAAACCTCTGGCTATCACCCAGATCAAACAGTAATTTCTCCTAATAAGGAGGAAGACTTTTGACACCAATTTTCCTGCTTTCCTCTTCTCTTTCTCCCTCTCCTTCCCTTTCTATTTTTCCTCCTTGGGGCCCCTCCTCTTCCTTCCCCCTCCTTTTCCTCTTGTGTTTGCACAGGACAGTGTGACACCCACCTTGCCAGGTGATCTGACAGAGACATCTAAATGATTACATTTTTTTTTTAATTTGCTTTATTGTGTCCTGATGCTGAAGTGTAAGAGATCCACTTCATGTAGGCAAATAAATTACAGCTATTGGTAATTACAGATTCTAGGAGTTATTAATTGGCAATTTTTTTTTATCAAATTGACAGGAGTGCCCATCTTAAAACATTAATCTTCTGGTTCCTATGCACAGGCTCAGGCACCTGAACACACACACACACACACACACACACACACACCCCTCGATTCCAGCCTGATCGTAATGGCATTGTTGACCACACGAGGGCGACAGGGTTCACTGTTGAAACCTATTTCTTACAGTCTGGGTTGTAAGGGCTCTGAGCTCAAACACCCTATTTTTAAAACTGCCTTGTGTTCCTGACAGAAAATATCAAAAGAAAGTCCTAGGCATTGCTGTGTGTCAAGGGTAAATTCATTATTATGCCGTCTAGTTTTGTGAGTAGGTTAAATAGAAGCAAGGTGACATGGAAAGAAATAAGGTCAGCATTATACAGCAATAATTTGAGAGCAAGCTGTTGGAAACAGTGCAGAAATGCGAAGAAGTAGGAGTTTACATTAGTGTCACCAGGGCAACTATGACAGAAATTGTAGCAGTGATTTTATTTTTCCTTTTAAAACAGAGAAAGCTGAAGTTTAGCTAAATACAATTTGGTAAACATGGGAAATTAAAAAGGGGGGGGGGAAGCAAGAGAGAAAGCTGAATTTGTTGCCCTCATGTGGTCAACTGATGCCATTACGATGAAGTACACGCAATTCTAAGCTGTTTTGCACAGGTTTTGCAAAAGTATTTACTGGGAAAAGAGGCAGAAGAATTTAGGAGTGTGTGTGTGTGTGTGTGTGTGTGTGTGTGCGCGCGCGCGCCATATGACTAATGTTTTAAGATATACATTAGCTAACAAATGTAGTTAAGATGTTAGAACATAAAGAACTTCAATTTCCACAAATGTTAGATCAAAGCAAGCTTGTAAATAACTTATTTATGAATGGAATCTTTTTATTTGCATGTCTTCATATTAAATACTCATATTTACTCTGAAAACATTTTGTTTGTCTCCACAGATGTTTTTTGAGGAGGAGGAGGAAATTGGTCTTTTTCCTTTTGTCATTTATCAGGAATACTTATTTCAAGTATTTATTTATTTTACATGTATGATGTTTGCCTGCTTGAACATATGTGTATCATATGTTTGCAATGGCTGCAGCCATTAGAATGTGCTGGATTCCTGGAACTGGAGTTGAAGAAGATTGTGAGTCTCTTTGTGAGTGTTTGGAACTGAACCTGAATCCTCTGCAAGAGCAGCCAGTGCTCTTAACCACTGAGCCTTCTCTCTGGTTCCTAGAAATACTTTGTAAAGTACCTAGAAAGGCTAGAGAGACACTTTAGCTGCCATGGAACACGGTGTGCACTTTATTTTTCTAAAACTAACATAGCATATTTGTCTTAAGGAAAAACAAATTATTTTTTTTCCTCATTCAAAATCTATTACTGAGCTAGGTTTGGTTGTGCAGGCCCATGATCTCAGAATTTGAGAGAATGAGGCAGGAGGATTATGAGTTGGAAGTCAGCTTGTGCTATATGGTAAGGTCTTGTCTTTAAAAAAAAAACTCTTTTTCTATTACTGTTATTGTTCTGTGAATATTCTCTGAGCTAGAGGGAAATCTTGTTTCTGTGATTAGCTTATACAGTTGTGACAGCACTTTGGATCACATTTAAAAGAAATTTAAAGATAATTGAAATGTTAAAAGAAAGGTATTCAGTTATTTACATTGTATTTCATTGAGGTGGGAGCATTAAAAATTTTGAAGTCTACATTGATTTCTAAAGACTATTAGTTCATTTTCTGGACAATCACAACATGGGTGATGAACTGATCTTCATAAGGATTTGCACAATTAGAAAGCACAAAGGTAATTGCTGAAAGGCAACAAGTCCAATAAATTAAGTCAAGAGATAATGATGATTATATTCCTGATGTAATGCAGAAAGCTAACTAAATTTACAGTCTTCCTAGAAAAATAATATATTGTTCATAAATTTTTACAATTGAAATTCTGAAAACCAAAGAGAATTTGGTATCACTTTAAAAGCAGATTTAAGAAAGAACATTCACTGTTTATGAAGACTATAAAAACAAGGCCTGATTATTTTATGTATACTAATTTAAATAATAAAGAAGTTCAAGCTGATAAACTGTACCAGTTGTACTAAATTCATCAGTATTCCACATGTCTCCAAGAAGAAAAACTTTGTTAAACTTGTATTAAACTTGTATCCTGGTTTGCTCTCAGTTGATATGATTAAAAACCATGTCCAAAAGTAACTTGGGGAGGAAAGAGCATATTTGGCTAATGGGTTACATCACTGAAGGAGGGCCAGGCAGGAATTTAAGGCAGAAACAAAGAGGCAGGAATTAAAGCCGAGACCACAGAGGAATGCTGCTTACTGGCTTGCTACCTTTCATCCACAGTCCAGTCCCACTTTTCCATGGATGATACTGCCCACAATGGGCAGTACTCTTCCACATCAATTACTAGTCAAGAAAAAGCCCCACAAACATACCCAGAGTCTAGTCTAATGGGAGGAGTTCCTCAACTGAGGTTCCCTTTTCCCATCTGACTCTAGATTATGTCAATTTGAGAGCTGAAGCTAACTATGACAGCAACTATGGTGATTTAAGTGAGGTCCCCCCCCCCAGTCTCATGTATTTGAATGCATGGTCATCAGTTGGTGGATCTGTTTGGGGAGGATTAGGAGGTGTGGTCTTATTGCAGGTGTTGTTTCACTTGATGGGGGTGGGCTTTGAGGTTTCAAAACCCCATATCATTCCAAGTTAGCACTCTCTCTGCCTCCTGCTTGTGGATCAGATGCAAGCTAAGCTCCCAAATACTACAGCAGAACTGTGCATGTCTGCCTCACTTGCTGCCACATTCCCTTCCACGTTGGTCATTGACTGTAACCCTCAGGAACTGTGAGTCCATAATTAAATGTTTTGTTTTGTAAGTTACTGTGGTCCTGGTGCTTTGTCAGGGCAATAGAAAAATAACTAATGCAGTAATCACTATTTCATTTTTGGCCATTTTTAGGATTTGCCATTGAGAATATAATTAATGGGTATTGTAACTTTACAACAACAATTGTAATATGTCAAAACTGTTGATATTTTGATAAATATTGTGATTGGTGGAGTTTAGATCTTGAGTGTTTCTCAAAGGTCCATATGCTGAAGGCTTGATCCCCAGGTTAGGGGCTATTTGGCATGGGGTGGAGCCTTTAAAAAGTGTGTCGTAGTAGGAGACATTAGGTCACTGGAGTCATAGTCTTGAAAGGGACTGCCAGACCACAGACTTGCTTACTTCATAGCATTGTGATTTCTGCAGTTTAGATCTTGAGTGTGCCCTTCCTTAGTTGTTCACTCTTAATTTAAAATAAAAATGTCATGTCTTTTCTTTTGCAAAGTGATACTGGACATGTCCTTTAAGACCAAGTTTGGAGGGACAGAGACACCGAGTGCTTTTCTCATACTCTGTGAAGGTTACTGTGGTTTTCACTGGGAGTCAGGGGCAGCTGACTTGCCTGTATCCTAACTTCCATGGAATAGGCATCTCATCAGCTTTGTTCACTGTTCTGTTTAGGAGCATGGAGACTTCTACACAGAAATGGCATAGTGAATACTCATTGGAAGAATGGAGGATTTGCCATAGCTTTGCCTTTAGTCATGTTATCTGTTTTTATTACTTTAACCTTTAATTTTTGTCTTTTCATCAAAACAGGTGCTCACCATATATGTTGGATGAGTAGGAACTCTCCATCTAGAACAGGCTGGCCTCGAACACACAGAAGCCCATCTGTTATCTGTTTCTAAACAACAGCGCCACTTCGAGGGAAACAAATGTCATTTTTACCATTCTCCCATCCTGCTGGAATCAGCCAGGTGTTGGGGATGTTTACTGCAGGAAGTAAATCTCCAAAAGTAAAGCTACTATGGGACATTTAAAAGAGTGGAGGACTCAGCTGTCCCTACGACTCGCTTCTCATACTGAAGATGGGAATTTACAGTAGCAGCTGCCGACTGTGCACCTTACCCCCACTGTGTCTCTGCCTGGATGCAACAACGATGGCCATCGTGGCAAAGATGTCGCCTCAGGTTTCATTTCTTCCACATTTAGTCCAATAACCATCCTGCTTTCATTCGAACCCCACTGCCCTTTTTACTGATTATGAGACTTGTGAAGCATTTAATTAATCTCTTAACTATTGGGCATTTTTAATTACAGATGATCAGGAGACAACAGCATTTATCACCTGTTTTTTCTCTCACTTCACCTATTTAATTCTTTGAGAGCTGCAGTCGGTGCCTTCAACCTAATGGATACAGAACGGGTTTGTCAGTAAATCCCTATGGTGACACAGGCTTTGGGCAGGGTGCATGTAGCTGCGGGAAAACAAAATAAAGTCAATGAAAATACACAGTGTCCTACTTAGCTTTTCTGTCACTGTGATGAAACACTGACCAAAAGCAGCTTGTAGGGGAAAAGGTTTGTCTTATCTTACGTTTTACAGTCCATCGTGGACAGAAGCCAAGGCAGGGACCTGGAGCAAGCCACGGAGGAACTCTGCTATTGGCTCTCTTCCCACAGCGTGTACTGTCTGCATTCTTACCTAACTCCAGACCCGCCGTCAGGGCTGACACTACCAGTGGACTAGGATCTCGGCTGTCAACCATCATTCCGAAAACTACCCACAGATGTGCTCACAGGGCAATCTGATAGAGACATTTCTTCATTTAAGGATCCCTGTTCTCAAGTGACTCTGCTTTGACAAGCACACACATAAAATGAAAATTTTGACCAGTTATCCTTTATCTCAAGTCTAAACTTAGAGTGGTTTGTAAATCAAAGACTTTCTCCTATGTAAGTTGGTAGGGATAGTGTAAAAGCTCTGAAATCTCATGGCTTGGCTCAAACCTAAGATCACCAGTTCCATTTCTGAAATGTGAGGTAATTACAATGGGATGTTGTTGGTTAATATTTGATTAATCGAATTATGAATATTAAATCTTTTTAAATAAATGTCTCATATAAAACACGCTTTATGTGTATTATATCAGTGTATTAGAATTGTATGAGTTTAAGATAGATCTTTGATTAATGATTTTTTTTTTTTTGATTTTTTGAGACAAGGTTTCTATGTCTAGCTTTGCACCTTTCCTGGAACTCACTCTGTAGTCCAGGCTGGCCTCAAACTCACAGAGATCTGCCTGCCTCTGCCTCCCAAGTGCTGGGATTAAAGGCGTCCACCACCACGGCCCAGCCTGATTAATGATTTTTGGTTCTTAAGTTTATGCATGTGTGATTACACATAAGTATGTATATGTGAGTGCAAATGCTTGTGGAGGCCAGAAGGGGGCACTGGATCCCCTGGGGCTGGAGTTATGGGCAGTTGTCAGCCACTAGATGTGAGGTCTGGGGATTGAACTCAGAACCTCTGCAAAAGCAGCAAGATTTTTTAACCACCGAGCCACCTCTCCAACTCCTATGTACTTTAATTTGTACAAGACTGAAGCAGTAGTGATTTGTGAACTACTACACCAGTCAAAATTTGTTTTATCAACATGTAAATTAGAGTCACATATTTCTTCTTCCTCCCATGTGGCAATAAAATATCACGATTTCAGCTTTTTCTGCAACATTGAGGACAATTTGAAGAATCATAAGCTTATTAGTGTTGAGATATCAGTTGGACTTTGTGATATTACTCTGCCAAGATTTCAGATGAACAGTCCTGGAACTGTCAACAACGGCTGAGCCAGAAGCCAGATCCAGGAGAAATTCCTAAACAACTCTCTTTTGGCCTCATTATGTTATATTCCACATAGATATAATGCAAACTGATGTGCTATCTGACATTTACTTTTATGATGAAACACCTCATACTATATATATAAAAAAAACACATGCTAGAAATTTGTTATCTAATGGAAATGACAGGACATTGAGATTTTTGCTTAAAGCAGGTAATTGGAAGATTCTGTAGATGAAATCTGACAAACTAGCAAAGTTCATGCACACTGTGCAATTTGGGGTTGAAGTATCTCAAGACATCACACAGGGAATAAAATTCACATCTAACAGCATGAAATTGTATCATTAAAGTATACTCATCTCTTTCTTGGCAGATTATCATATGCAGTTATGAATATTAAAGTGGTTGGACTTAAGCTACATTGGCAGGGACATAAATAAATTCTTGTCTTCACACAGGACAAGAACTGTGCTATTTTTCTGCTGTCAGTGGGCTCTTGTTTATATTTGTGCCTCCTTTTGTTTCTAAGTGGATATGTGGAAGCATGCATACTATGACCTCAATAGATCTCTCACAAACTATTTTCTTAAGAAACCAATTGCCTTGTTGTCAGACTGAGTGAGTAGTCATCCCATGGTGCTATAGCCAAATAGTACAATAAATACCATAGATTGAATGTGTTAAAATAGCAGTCATTTACTGTTATAGAGGCCAAGAGGTTTAAGTTCAAGGGGGAGGGGCAATGACCTAAATTATAGACATCTGCTTCCACTGTATTCCAGTGTGGGCAATGATTTAATTAGAACCCTACTCTCTGATCTCTTCTAAATATAAGTGTGCCCCATTTGACATTGTCTCCTAAATCCTAACCCTTGGAGGTTAAGTCTTCAACTTATGTATTTTGTGGTACATGTGACAAATCTCCAGTCCATCACATGAAGGCTACAGTTACAAGTTCACATTATTGTTGCAGTCTTCATGTCACAGATTGTCATGTCACATGATTGTCAAGGAATCTTATGAAAATATTTCATCATGCTTTAATAACTATACAGAAATAAACACCTGCTCATTAAGCTAAGTAATTCCAAATTGGCAATAAGCCATCAAGGTAGAACATATTCCTTAAATGTGTCAAGTGTGCCAAATTGAAACCCACATTCAAAAAGTCTTACCTTGCGAGACAACTTTCCTGGAATGCCCCTGTTTTTCTGAAGATGAAGTTGAAAAGCAGATTTATTTTTCTGAAATACTTTGTGACTCCCTAAACAGTGATCCCTGAAGAAGAAAAAGGATAAACACAATTATATCTTCACAAAATTCTCCAAACTATGTAAAGGCATGCTTCTTCAATGACTTCATTGACATTTTTTTCTTAAAACTTAGTCTAAGTTTGGTAATGGTAAATTGTGAGTACATGCATGCATTGTATTCCTCCACACATGTGTTCATATGAATATTTATATATTATATATACATTTGTGTACTATGTTAAATGAATACCGAAAGAAGATATGCACCTCTAGCTATACATGACAACGTATTGTAATTTTTAATCTACTGAAGAAGAAAATGATTACTTGTGAAATGGGCATATTAAATTATAGTAAAGGATACTCTACATGTGTTCAGAGTTGGTTTCAGCCAGCCACTTCACCATGCTTTGGGATGGGCTACTTGATGCCATGATGTCTGTGTGGGGACCATTTTTTACAGTAGCCAAAGTGATGCTATAGAAACAGCATGGGCTTTCAAGACACATTACATTAAGTTCTATTACATTAGGTATGGCAATTAAACTTAAACTACCTGGAATTAAAGTCTTCCTTAGAGCTAAGAAATTAATATATAGATCAAAGGATTAACAAGAAAAATTTTGTCTAATTTGTTTAAATTATTATTATATAATTATAATATATAATAATAAAATAATATAATATATAGTATATGATAAAAATTAGTCATATAGTTATATAATATAATACAAATTATACACCAAAAAAGAAAAGTAAATATAAAAAGTCATTTTGTATTTCAGGTGTTTGTATTGTCTTTGTTTCTTTCCATTTCTCAGCATTTTTCCCTGCAAATTATTTTCCAAATACAAATTACATGATGGGCAAAATTAATTTTCATTTTAAAACATGCCATATCAAACAAGAATTGATTCTTCTGTGACATGAAGGACTTCTGCTGTATCACTAACAATTTGACAACATGTTGAAATGACACTTCATGCATATCAAATACATGTGAATTGAACACAATACTAAAGTGTTTTCCAAATCGTTATTGTGATTTGTAAGTTAATTTTAAATCATGTGACCTTTTATTGGTTCTTGCTATTCTGGAGAAAAATGAAAGAAAGGGGTGAAGAAAACATTAAAAACAAGAGGTGATGTGCGCTGAGAGAGGCCAGGAAAGAGAAGAGTACTCTCTGGGGAAAGTGCCATCTCCAGTCAATGCTGAGGAAGAACAGAGATAGAGGCGCCATCTTAACTAGATGTAAATATTGATGACATTGTCAAAGGGAGGCTTCTAGTGCCTATAGGATTTCTTTTTCTTTTCTTTTACAAAAATATATTTTTAATCCTCTGGGCTCTAACATTCTTCATTACAGCTGTGAATTTCAATATCTCTGACTTAGTTATTAAAAATTGTAACTGCAGATCCAGGGATTCGGGCCCTCCCTCTGACCTCCACCATCATCAACCAGCATGCAGTCAGACGTACATACACAAGGACACATACACATAAATAAATGATAAGATAAACATTTTTAAATGTATGAATGCATTTTTACATTTACTTCTTTTTCAATTTTTTTGTGACTTAAAAAACTAGGCCACATGTTATTTTTGTGTTAGAGAAAATGAAAGAGAAGCCTGAAGGAAGCATTAAAGAGCAGATAAACACATAGGTGCTATGTAGAGCATAGTGCATTAATGAAAGAAGAGAGAATCGATTTCTGTTTGAAGATTCCACAAATCAAAGAGGAAGGAAGGTTAGTGTGCCAAGAGAAAGAGAAAGGAATAGTTGGCAACAGAAGTGGGCATTGTAGGGAAGAGTCTGAGCACCAAAGGAACAGGCCAAGTGGACAATGCCGTAACTCATAGAATGTCGACATAGAAACCACAACGTCAGCTTGGATATCTAGATTTTAAGTATGACTGTTTGGCATATGTCTTAATAATTATATATAAAACTTTATGTTTTTAATTAATTGAAGCTCTATGATATAGATAAAAGTTTATGCTTCTTGTATTCTTCATGTCTACTAGTGTATAAAGAGTTCTGCAACTTTTTATTTATTCTCCCAATGAATCCTTGTCTCTAGTTACCTGCCACTTAGCATCCTAGGTACAGCTATGCACAGAGATGCTGTTCAAGATGAAAGGTTAAATACATGTACATAATTACCCCTATTTCCTACTCACAAATAGCTCATGTTATTTGAAAGTAAAATTATGGCACTTTATTTATGTAAATAATGAATAATAAGCATACTACCAAAACTATATGCAAATGCTCATATATGTCTTATGGGAGAAAAGGATTCTAATGAATGTACAAGTGTGGATACTGATTCTCATTACGCTGAGTACACTTTAAATATCTACATTTACATGGGTGTTTTTTTTAAATAAACATATAGCACAGATTAATAGGAGAGCAAAGTTCAAAGCATTATTTTATTTGGGTTATTTTGAGACAAGGTCTGTGTGGTAGTTTGAATGAGAAATGTCTCATAAGCTTGATTATTGGATCACTTGGTCCTTGGTTAGTGCCCTGTCTAGGAAGGTTTTGGTAGCCTTAGGAAGTGGATCCTTGCTGAAGGAAGTATATCACTGGGGGTGGGTTTTGAAGCTTTATAGCTTATCCTCCCCACTCTGCTCTGTGTGTGGGCAGATATGGGATCTTTTTGTTCCTACCACCATGCTTTCTCTGATTATTGCCATGCCTTCATTTCCATGATGGACTCTTTTTTTCTGGAAACATCAATCAACATGAATCATTTCTTCCTTAAGATGCTTTGTCAGCATATTTTGTCTTGGCAACAGAAAATTAATTAACATAGTCTCTATTGGTAGACCAAGCTGCTCTCAAACTCGTGGAAGTCCTCCTTCAGCAACAACCCAATGCGCTCTGATTGCTTAAGCCATACTAGCTAAATGTTTATCCTCACATTTAAAAGTACTTCTGGACTGGGATACAACTTAGTGAAAAATGGTCATCTAGCAATCTGAGGTCAATTTCCAGCATCTATGCAAAAGAAGCATCCATGAATATATTGTGAAATATTAATATAATACAGGAAAAACTATTACCCTTTGATTTCATGAACACTGACAGACAGGGCCACTGACAACTTTGGGAAATATTTCTTCAGGAAGATTCAGCAATTTAGCTGAACTTTTAACATATCCTCTAATTAGGCAATTTATATAAGGTGAATATAGCAAAATGTTAAAATATTAATGTGATTGTTAATATTGATTGTTACCTTGATTGGATCTAGGATCATCACTGAAGAGACAAGTCTCTGGTATGACAGAGGAGCTTTCTAACCTAGGTTAGCTGAGGTGGGAAAACTCTTCCTAAATGTGGGTGGGTGTCACCATTGCATGGGCTGGTGTCTTGGACTGCATAAAAAGATGAGAGCTGGGGCTGGAGAGATGGCTCAGCGGTTAAGAGCACTAGCTGTTCTTCCAAAGGTCCTGAGTTCAATTTCCAGCAACCACATGGTGGCTCACAACCATCTGTAATGAGATCTGGTGCCCTCTTCTGGCCTGCAGGCATATATGCAGACAGAACACTGTATACATAATAAATAAATAAATCTTAAAAAAAAAAAAAAAAAAAAAAAGATGAGAGCTGACTGAGTGCCAGCATTCATCACCTTCTGCGTCCTGACTGCAGTTGTGACCTCATGCTCACGCCACTTTGAATTCCTCTCCATGACGGACTACGCCCCATTGAACTGTAAGCTTAAATAAGCCCTAAACGTCCTTAAATGGTCCCTTGTAAGGAATTTTGTCACGGCTGAAAGGGACCAGATAAAATTGGTGACATGGTGGGTGTTTCTGCAAACCAGTGCTACTCAGGTACTGTCATTTCCAAACCCTGGGCTGGCAAGCACGAATCAGCAAGGGCAGTCGTGGATCAGAACAGAAGTACTTCCCTGGGGGCATGAGTTGATACCAACAGCTGTTACTCAGTAGGGAAGTGGACCAAATAGATTTCAGCTTGTCCATTCAAATGCCCTGCTTTTCTGATTACATCCATCTATAAAAAAGCAACTATCCTACATATTCTTCATGTGAATGTGGCTTTATTTTTTTAATACAAAGTACAAAACTGTATTTAGCTTAAAATGAAATTAACTAAATACAATTAAAATGTTTTTTATCTAGGAGAAATATTGTATCACAATTCATTCACAACACCTTTGCTTTTTATTAAAGCAGTCAGAACAATGAAGTTAAGCAATTAAGCTTAACAATTAAGCAAAGCAGTCTAAGCAAATAGAGTTACCTATGACACAGAGTCAATAAACATGTATGTGATGCCAACAATTTGTGTCCACTGCAGAAATATATATTGGGCTCCCCTAAGCTCTTTTCAGGAAAATATTGTAGCTACCACCCCAGGAGATCAGGCAGAGAGATTTGATTCCATCTCAAGGTTTCATTATTTCTCCAACAAATCTCTAGAGAAGAGAAACATTCTGTAGACCTTACTAATTCAAAACCTTCAAGAACAAAGACTAAAATAGTACATTCAACATTTACCAAGGTTGCGTGACTATGGGATGTCAACTTTCTCTATCAAACCATTTGTTTTAAGAAAATCGGAGAACCAGGCTATTTCAACATCAACTAATTGAAAGAGATTTAATAATTATTAGCTTTGGTAAACAGTGATTTGAACAAAAGTGACTTGGTACCTAAATGCTGGCTGTTATGTGCCTAAGTATAATTAGTGTAGCTCTACTTAGTGTTCATTTCCTGTGTCTTTTTGCAAATGCCCTGGGTGGGTTTGTGGCTCCCTTATCATATCTGTTCCTCAATAACGCTACTCCCATTTCAGATATTTTGAAATCCCTGATCTGGAGTATGCTGTGGTCCTTACATGTAGCACATATTAATAACTCCAAGCAGCCTGTATTGTTGAGTTTGAGTGATTAACTGAGAATCAATTGCAAGTCTGCTGTATGTTATTCTTGTTGTCAGCTAATTGTTATGAATAGATACTACAATTAATTTAAAATTTTAGGAAATACCCTGAGAATGAACTTAAAACTAAAGTAACACAAGACCTTCCTACTGTGTGAAACAAAACATGTTCTCAGCTGTCTGAGAGGGTTCAGTGGTGACCTGCTCTTTTATATTCTATGACAATCCTGGGTTCTGAGAAATGAAGGGTATTCAATGAAAGTTCAAAATGTATAACAGAGTCTTCAAATGTAAAAAAAAAAATCATTTGTTTGCTATACAAAATCCTTAATTTTGTTGAGAAAAAAAATACACATCCAGGATGCCTAAAACCCAATGCTTACTACCTGTTAATATGCTGTATTAGCCTAAACTGTATGTGACTTAGTCTTTTCCCCACTGATGATTACAAGTTTAATTTTTACTTTGAAAAGAAGGCAATTATACTTTGCAATTAAGTGTTTAATGGTCTAACTCATACAAATTATCTAAGAGGAACTGAAAGTTCGAGATTATTTTAAAATTCTAAATAAGATGATTATTTATTTATTTATTTATTAAGACACAGGATCTCACGTAGCTCAAGCTGATCTTTTTTTTTTTTTTTTTTTTTTTTTGGTTTTTCGAGACAGGGTTTCTCTGTGTAGCTTTGCGCCTTTCCTGGAACTCACTTGGTAGCCCAGGCTGGCCTCGAACTCACAAAGATCCTCCTGCCTCTGCCTCCCGAGTGCTGGGATTAAAGGCGTGCGCCACCACCGCCCGGCAACTGATCTTAAATTTGGTATGTAGCTGAAGATAAACTGTATCTCCTGATCCTTCAGCCTCAACTTCCCAAGATCTCAACAGGCATGATCTGAAAGACCCCTGGTTGAGATCTTTCTCCGGGAGAGACCCCAAACCCAAGGAACACACCGAAACCACAGATCAGATGCAAAAGCAAGAGGGTTTATTTAGACCAGGTACCTGGGGCGAAGTCTCTTGGAGGACTTGCGCGCTTTCTTAGGGCAAGGGGGACTTTTTATGGGATCCCAGGGGCAGAGGCGCGGTTACAGAAGCGAGAAGCATAGTTACAGGGTCCCTATTGGTTGTTTCAAAGAAGGCCAGGGTGAACTTGGGGTCATATGTGTGTGGCTGATTTGGCCTTGTCCAGGCCAGCTGCTTATTTCTCAAGGCCAGGGGCCAGCCATAAAATATCCTGATTTGACTTAACTGTCTTTCTCTCAAGGCCGCCGACCACAGTTATCTCTCTCAAGGCTGGCCATAGCTATCTCTGTCAAGGCCGGGTAGCTGGCTATGGCTGTGAACTCCTGTTTTTCTGATTCCTGCAGAATGGCGTTTCTAAGGCCAAGTTATTGGGGGGGCATAACATCGGCCCAACGCCCCATATCCTCATAATGGAGCGGGGGTCTTTCATTCCCCCATTTTCTTTTGTACCAAATGAAATCTTTCATTTTAGGATGGAGAATAAGGGGTTAGCTCTATCTCTGACTGTCTGAGCCTCTGATATTGCTTGGTTAGGATCAAAGCCTGGGCAACAGAAACCTTATCCTTGATGAATTGCACCAATCTGTTGAGGATGTATGACCCAAACAATAAAATGAGCAGGAGGATGATTAGGGGGCCCATAATGGTGGAGACAAGGGTCATAAACCATGGTGACCTTTGGAATTATCTTTTAAATTATTTCTGTTGAGCATGGCTACTTGGAGCTGTCTGAATTGGCCGGTCTCTATAAGGGCTGCAGTCCCTGTATCTACCCCAGCAGCTATTTTGTCCATGGTAATTTTTTTTCCAGTAACAGGGCCAGCGTCAGGGAAACAGGCTCTCTGGTGATGTCCCTCCTTATGTCAGGAGGACTATTAGGGGGATCAAGGGGACCCCCGGGTGAGTCTTATCTTTAGTGGGTTTGGAGAGCGTTGAACTAGATGTCTCGGTGCCCTCAGCTTCGTCGGGTTCCTTGGCAGCCTTTACATGCGACGCGTGGACCCAAGCCGCTGTCCCGTCAACCTCGGCTCTAGGTTCCTGGATTGATGGCGTCGGACCTAGACAGAGTCCCCAATCTTGAATGGGTGAGGCACCACCGGGCGGTTCAGTTGTTCCCGGCAGGCAGGGGTTTTTACACCGTCTTTTGCATCAGTTGGAGGGCTAGTGGCAAAAGAGGAGATATCAGTGTAAAGGAAATTTACAATTGGTGGGGGAGCCCCATACATGATCTCGAACGGGGTTAGGCCATGAGGCCCAGGAGTGTTCCGGGCTCGGTAAAGGGCTAGGGGGAGTAGGAGCACCCAATCTCTAGTGCCAGTTGCAAGCGTTAATTTGGTTAAAGTCTCCTTAATGGTTTTATTTGCACGTTCTACCTGTCCTGAGCTCTGGGGGCGGTATGCACAATGAAGTTTCCAATCAATCCCCAGTAGCCTGGCCACCTTCTGACTTACCTGGGAGACAAAGGCGGGCCCATTGTCTGACCCCAATATCTGGGGCATTCCATACCTGGGAAAAATTTTTTTCCAGGAGCTTTTTGGTTACCACGTTAGCGGTCTTTTTCTTGGTAGGCAAGGCCTCTGTCCATCTATGATGTAAGCTTGTCGCTCGGGGCTTTATTTTGCCCCCATTTTCTTTGTTAGTTCCTGGTCCTCCGGGCTTCCGCCATCCGGAGGGCCTGGGTCAGCGCGATCAGCTCTGCCTTTTGGGCCGATGTTCCAGGTGGCAGTGGTGAGGTCCAAACTATCTCCGATTCGGTGGTGACGGCTGCTCCGGCCTTCCGTTCTCCTTCTTGGAGGAAGCTGTTTCCATCCATGAACCAGGCAGCAGGGTTGCGGGGTTGAGGGAGACAACTGGTCTGCACACCATTTGATCTGGGGGCTGCTGGACCAGAGCTTTTACCGCATGGGAGGATAACACAGTTAATAGCTGTCCCAAAGTCAGTTTTCCCTGTATCCTTGAGCAAAACAGCAATGGCGGCTTCCCCGCGCAGACAGGGGGCCGGGCCATCCTGCAGCTACCGGGCTTTCATGGCCCCAGTCTCTGTACCAACATTTTTTTTTGCAAAGCCTGAGTTCTCGTCCACGAACAGTTTAAAGGGCTAGGACTTGTAGGGGGGTCCCTTTGGGTCCTGTCCAGATGTCAGCTGAACCTTTTTCTCGGTGGTCCTTCGATATCTCCTGTTACCTGTGGCCCCCTGGACCAAAGCTGTGCGGTCATTGAGAGGGCCTCCGGTATGGGTCAGGACTGAATGTTGAGCCCCGGTGTCCATTAGGAAGGTCACTGGCTGCCCCCCCATCTTGAGAGTTATCCTAGGTCGGGGGGAGGGGGTCTCCTGGCCTTGACCTCCCCAATCTTCCAGATTGAGGACCCTTGGTTTAGGTCTCTGTGACCCTTGAGGCTTTTTTTTGATCAGTCACGAGCCCAATGTCCTCTCTGTTTACAGTAAGCACTTTGTCTTTGTCAAGCAGTGTCCTTTTTTTGATCTCTCGTCCTAACTTTTTAACTCCCTCTCTGACCTGTCCCTGAGACATTACAGCGGCCAGGACTTTTTTGTTTGTTTTTTCTCTCCCTTCGTGTCTCTCTAAGTTTTTTTTTTTTTTTTTTTTTTAAAAAAAAACGCGCTGTCGGCGTCTCTTTCTGGTAACCTGAGCCCAATCGGTAGGGGGTATAGAGCCCCTGGAGACCCGCTAAGAGCAACTGGCCAAAGAGATGTAGGTGTTCCCTACCTTCGCTGCTTTGTCCCGCCTTCCTCGTAGGCGACCGGCAATTGGGGAGGAAGCAGGAACTCATCCTCTGCTCTTTGGGGGCCGCTGTAGGAGCCGCCGGTCCCTCCGGCGCTGTCGGGGGGGTTGTAACACTTGGGGCGGGGTGACTCGGCGTCCATGGGTGACGCCGCCCCCTAGCCACCTTCCCCATATTGGGCCGGAGCCGGTCGTGGCACATCGCTGCGGGTCGCCGGCCAGGGGGCGGTCCCTCGCCGACCCCATCCCCGGCCCCGCCTGCGTGCCCCTGCCACATCCCGTGTCCGCCTGCGCCGCCGCAGGCTCCCCGCCACCCGGGTCCGGCTGGTCGCCGGCCCCGCCCCTGGCCCCGCCTGTGCCGCCGCGGGCCTCCGCCGCCCGGGTCCCGGCCAGCCGCGCCGGGGGCCGCCGCGCGCGCGCGCGCGCCGCCGGAGGGAGGGGAGCCCCCCCAGCGCCGCCCCGGACCCCCGCGACCGCACCGCGGCCGCGCGGACGGGAGGAGGCGCGGGGAGCTCCGGCACCCGCCGCCGCCACCGCCATCACCGCTGACGGCCTGCGGGGACTGGGCAGGGGGCGTCCCGGGGCCCTAGCTTCCCGGCGGCCCCGCCTGCGCGTCGGCGCCATAACCTGCTGCCACCTGTGCACCCGCCCGCGCGTTCTCTTTTCCCGCCCCCGCCTGCAAGCCTGCCCGCGCGCCCGCCTGCGCCGGAGCAGCGGCCCGCGGGGAGAGGAAAAGACTTGCTGGTGTGGGGTTAGGGAGGAACAGGGAGTGGGAGGGATCCGCCGATCTGGCTTCCTCGGCTCCGGGATTCGGCGAGCGCTGCTGCCGCCGGGGGGCTGAGGGGAAGAGAAACGGCTTAACCCATGGGGGAGGTTCTGTTGTCAGGAGTCTCCTCATGGCAATGTATGGGACCTGGTCCGGGTGGCCATGGGGACTGGAAGCAAAAACTTTTTTTTCCACCTGTGAAATAAGACTGAGGTTAAAGGTTCCCTGACGAGGCCATCTTACATCCATTTTAACCTAATCGGCCTCGCAAAGAGTGATTTATTTTTTTTTCTTTCTTGATTACGACTCCTTCGTTGTTGGCTCGTGTCTTCACGTCTGACCAGTGTTTAAGCATGAGGCTCAAGGGGGTGATGACAGTCTGTCCTATGGCTGTTTTTAGGAGGAGAACGGTTAAACAGAAAACAAAAAAAAAACGACAGACCAATATAAATAAGACTAACACTCGCTGCGCGGCTTCGGTTCCAAACCGAAAGCAAAACCAGAAAAACCGTGCCCCCGGAGGGGTCTTTAAACCGTGCCCCCGGAGGGGTCTTCAGACCGTGCCACAGAGGGCACTTCAGACCGTGCCTCAGAAGGCACTACAGACCGTGCCTCAGAGGGCACTACAGATTCCCGTGGAACTCCCTCCAGGGTTTCAGATTTCCCTAGGACGTCTCCTAGAGTTCAGTGGCGAAGTCCAGACCCGTCGGTCCCCCCCTTTCAGATCCACTGACACAGACAGATTATCAGACGCAGGCGCGGAGACAAACAAACAACATTTAACACTCAGACAAACAGACAACCCTCAGACTGGACAGGGATGACATAAATCAAGGCCGGCCGGCTTACCTCCTGATGGTGGGTCGGTGGTCCCAGGGAGGGGTCTCAATCCCCGTACGGGCCACCAAATGAAAGACCCCTGGTTGAGATCTTTCTCCGGGAGAGACCCCAAACCCAAGGAACACACCGAAACCACAGATCAGATGCAAAAGCAAGAGGGTTTATTTAGACCAGGTACCTGGGGCGAAGTCTCTTGGAGGACTTGCGCGCTTTCTTAGGGCAAGGGGGACTTTTTATGGGATCCCAGGGGCAGAGGCGCGGTTACAGAAGCGAGAAGCATAGTTACAGGGTCCCTATTGGTTGTTTCAAAGAAGGCCAGGGTGAACTTGGGGTCATATGTGTGTGGCTGATTTGGCCTTGTCCAGGCCAGCTGCTTATTTCTCAAGGCCAGGGGCCAGCCATAAAATATCCTGATTTGACTTAACTGTCTTTCTCTCAAGGCCGCCGACCACAGTTATCTCTCTCAAGGCTGGCCATAGCTATCTCTGTCAAGGCCGGGTAGCTGGCTATGGCTGTGAACTCCTGTTTTTCTGATTCCTGCAGAATGGCGTTTCTAAGGCCAAGTTATTGGGGGGGCATAACATCGGCCCAACGCCCCATATCCTCATAATGGAGCGGGGGTCTTTCAGATCAAGGTTTAATTTTTAAATAGGATTTTCCTATTGTGAGAAAAGGATTGCAGCACCGAGAGAAGGCTCACAGTTAATAACACCGGCTGCTCTTGCAGAAAACACAGGTTCGCTGCCCAGCACCCACATGGGGCTTCACAGTCCTCCATAACTCCAGCACCAGCGGATCCGATGCTCTCTTTTGGCCTTTAAGGGTACCTGCATGCATGTACACATATTCACACATGACACACAGACATTCACATAATTAAAAAATGAAAACAAAAGGAACACAAGATCTTCTATAAAGAGAGGGAAAAGGGGGCTCTCTGGTGGAAAATGCTATCAATCTAATCAATGCTCATGGTGAATGAAGAGACAGATGCTGCCATCTTAATTTGAATGTAAAGATGAACGACTTTTTCAAAATGAAGCTTCTAGTTACTATAGGATTTCATTTTCTTTTCTTAGATTAAAAAATTAATCCTCTGGGTTCTAGCATTCCTTGACAACAGTAAAGTAAATTAAACAATAAGCAAAGTTTGTGTTGTTTTATTTAAATTAAGATAAACTTGACCATAGAATATTTTTTAAAAAGGATATTCAGTTTCTTCACAGAAGTTGCTGGTGGTTTCCTATTGACAGAACAGTCATGATTTATTCAGCAAGAGCTGAACAAATAAATGAATAAATAGAGCTAATTTTATTGTTTCACACAGTAACAACTGAGGAGAATTATTTTTAAGTTAATTAGAAAGTAAGACCACAGCTGGGTGGTGGTGGCACATGCCTTTAATCCCAGCACTTGGGAGGCAGAGGCAGGCGGATCTCTGTGAGTTCAAGGCCAGCCTGGTCAACAGAGCAAGTTCCAGGGCAGGGTCCAAAGCTACACAGAGAAACCCTGTCTTAAAAAAAAAAAAGTAAGACCACAGATCTTTGAGAGAAAAATTTAAAACAGATTCACGGTAAGAAAACCGTGTATTACTTGCAGATGTTTGCCTCCAGACAAAGAGCTAACACTACACAGTAGTGTCATTCTTCATAGATTATGACTATCATGTGAGGAAACACTTGTGTGAGAAGTGTCAAGTTAAAATGGAGGCATAGTTGTTGCTACTCCAGAAGGAAGACAAACACAGTCAGTAGGGAATGACTCATCCACCTCCAGGTGTCTATATTCCTCCTGCACCCAAGGATAAGTAAAATTCATGTTTCTGACTTCAGGCTGCAACTGGTGAGTCAGAAGGCGCCAGACTGCTGGAGGCCATGTGGGTTACCAAGGAGACCTCTCTCCATGGTTATTATACTGGGGGCTGAGGGGCAAGAAGGTGGTGAAAGAGTTTAATGTTTTATGAATGAACCCACTGGTTTCTGTCTCTCAGTTGTACTGCTGCTTCATTCAGTTGTTAATTTGCTGGTTCCATTATTCCGTGGTTCATAGTACTGAATATTTTATAGGAAGTTTGTATGGGATTATGGTAAACCTGAAGAAGTTTCTGTTATAATTCTTGAATTTACTTTCTATTCATAATATAGCATATTATATAAAATCTCATTTTAAAGGGATTAAGAAATTTGACATCAGCAGAGGAGAGCTTGCCTTGTCAACACAAAGGAATAATCATATTTCCCATCATGGGGAAGGTTTGTTTTGATGACATTTTGTACATTATCCTGTATAATTTATTTATGTACATTATCCTGAAATTAAAAAAAATGGATGTGAGCAGAAATTTGCGATGACAGGTAAAATACAGTAATACAATATGAAAGTTCTAGCCACGTGAAGGAAATGTAGTGTGTTTATGGATGTTCTTATTTCTTTCTCTTTTCCTTAAACTTTCTCAAGTCGGCAGGAGCTTTGGCTTCCCCAAGGCATAATTATCTTTATGGCTATTAATGAACATGTATTTTTGTTCATATTTGCTGGAACTGTCAGTCTTTCACACCGAGAAGATATTTCTCCTTCAGAACTGTGCAACATCCTGTTCTGTCTCCTGTATCCCATCTTTTTCTTCCTGCCCTTGAGTTTACAGTGGTCTATTGCACCTTTAATTTTCCATTCCCTTAGTCCTTTCTTGTCAGCTCATGAAAACCTCTTAGATACCTCTCATATGCACTTCCAAATATCCAGACTATCCTTTGCATCCAAGCCACCATGTTGTCTGGCCTTTCCCCCAACCATTACTTCTCAAACAGTGTTTTTCATGCATGTTACCACTCCCCCAACTTACATTTTTTTAATGTATATGAATATTTTTCCCTACTTGTATTTATGTGCACCATGTGTGTATGTGCGTCTGGTGCCTAAGGAGGCCAGAAGAGTGTGCTTGGTTTTAGAGTTATAGACAGATGTGAGCCTCCATGCTGGTGCTGTGAACCGAACGTGGGTCCTCTGCAAAGGCAGCCAGTGCTGTTAGCCACTGGGCCCCAGCCCTAGTCTCCTTACCTTGTATTCTTAATTCAGTGAAATGTTGCTTCTCCAACTGCAATGATATTCATCTTACTCCTACTTACATCATTGTCAGCAATACCCATCTCTTAATTCTTTTGATAAGTGTTTTATTCTGAATTATGTGTGTCTGTGTGTATCTGTGTGAGCATGTAAACATGAGAGTAGAAGAGGAGGCCAGTGGAGGCCAGAAGAGGGCATCGGATCCCAGAGCTGGAGTTACTAGTAGCTTTGAGACAAACAGTGTGGGTGCTGGGAACCAAACTCATGTCTTCTGCAAGAGCAGTGTATACTCTTAACCACTGAGCTGCATCTCCTAACCTCCTAATTATTTTTAGTGTTTTTGTTTGTTTAGGACAGTCTTGCTGTGTGTCTCAGCCTTGCCTAGACTCATGATTGTAGCATGAATCTTAAAAGGTCTTATTTATAAAAACAAATCCAGAGCCAGGTATTGGGGTGAACACTGAAAGATTAGAGAAACAGAACAAGCTACATCCAACCTCACCTTGTCAATTCCTCAGCTGATCTTGTTTCCTCAGACTGAAAGCCTCTGAATTCTCATCCAAATGGATCTCAGCTGAACTGCAGCTAAAAGCTAAAAGCTTCAAAAGGCTCTAGTTTCTGGTCCTCACGCCTTATATACCTTTCTGCTTTCTGCCATCACTTCCTGGGATTAAAGGCATGTGTCACCATGCCTGACTATTTCCAGTGTGGCTTTGAACTCCCAGAGATCCGGATGGATCTCTGCCTCCAGAATGCTAGGATTAAAGGTGTGTGTGCCACCATTTTCTGGCCTCTGTATCTAGTGGCTGTTCTGTTCTCTGACCCCAGATAAGTTTATTAGGGTGCACAATATGTTGGGGAACACAATACCACCACAGATGATGAAGTTTCAGCTTCTTGAATGCTGGGCTGACAAACAAACACCACTGTGCTGGGATCCAGGGATTTAAAGTGTACCTTTTTAGCTACATTGCCACATAAGGGAATTCTTTTACAGATTTATTTCCTTAAATTCCAGAAAAAAAATGTTAAATGTCCTATGGAAAGTTCATAAAGAAAAATGAGTAATTATCATATGTTTTGTAGGTCTTTTCAGCTATAACTATTCTAATATAGATTTTATGCTTTTTTATTTAAAGAAAAATGTAAATCAAGGAATCATTTTTGCTTTTATAAAATACAACACATGTATTTAAATCTTTTATATTACTATTTTAAAAATAATTTGTGAATGTCATATTTTCATTAAATTATATCTCAAGATGTATATGGTATTTATTTAGAGTAATGTGGAAATTTATCTATTTTCCAGTTTTGTGTGGTATTTTTTTTTTGAGGGGGAGGGTTTCAAGACAGGGTTTTTCTGTGTGGTTTTGGTGCCTGTCCTGGATCTTGCTCTGTAGACAAGGCTGGCCTCAAACTTACGGAGATCTGCCTGGCTCTGCCTCCCGAGTGCTGGGATTAAAGGTGTGAGCCACCGCCACCTAGCATTGTGTGTTTTTCCTTTTTTTAACCCGTGGGATACATAAGATATACCAAATATCATTATAGCCAAAGATTTTTGTGTATTTATGAATTTTCCTTAGAAGTATGTGTAGAAGCAAAGGATTGAGGATATAGCTCAGTTGGTAGGTGCTTACCTGGTATGCACAAAGTCCTAGGTCCTATCAACACCTTATAAATGAAATGCAGTGACTCAGACTTCCAGAATTTGGAAGGAGAGGCAAGAAGATCAGAAGATAAAGGAGCAACATAGCAAGCTTGAGGCAAGCCTGACAGACATGAGACACAGTCTTTCGAGAGGTAAATTGTAGAAGCAGAATTGTTAAACGGATTAAAGACATTATAAAGTCTTCTGATGTACTCTTTTGACCAAATTCCCTTCAGCTCATGCTGTCTCTGTTTACATCTTAGCAACTGTTGGAATGATGTCAATTATTTTACTGAACTTCCTCAGTATTTTAACATTACTTTTATTAAAAAATAATATTTGATTGTTTAATTGCATGTTTCTTACATTAAACTCTGTCAGTATCCTTGTCTGTTTGAATTATGACTCACATTCTTTAGCCTGTTGATGGTTATTTATAAAAACAAATTATTGGTACATTTTATGTGTTTTGTGACTATTGAGACTGTCCATCATGACTCCTGCCTGAGTGTTCATTCTTTAAGTAGAAGTTGGCCATTGACATTTCTGTGTACCACTTTCTGCTCTTGCTGGTCACCTGCCTTCCCCTCTGACCTGCAGCCAGTCAGTTTCCAGTGTTACGGGAATACTCACACCAGGGCCAGGAAGACGGTGGGATTGTGTGGGAGCTGTCTGTGTATTTTAATTTTCTGACCAAACATTTGTACATGTCACTTTTAGTGCTTTGGGAATGGGCAGCTCTGGCCCTCTGTTTCTACCCTATTTAGCCCCTGCAAAATTGTGTGTATTTTCCCTACAACCTCAGCACAAAGGACTATTATTATTTCTTCCCTGTATTCCACTGAAGTGTTTTACAGTGAAAAGTCACAGGAGTTCAAGCAAATACCAGCTTGAATTTACATTTATTCTAGCTCTGTTTGACCTCAAAGAAAAACTGAAGGTTCCCATGTATAAAGTAGTGGGTACTATAATAACTATCTCCTGGATATGTTACAAGATGTAAATGTCTAGCCAACACAGAGCAATTGATTACTATTTACTGACAGATGCTATTGTTACCATTGCAATTTTACCTAGTAGAATATTCCAGATAGGTTGGAGTGTCAGTATGAAGGTTTAAAATATTTCTTATTTCATAATTAACTTACTGCATGTTACATGGAGAATTTATTTCTCTTTATGTGAATTGTATGTACCAATGTGTATGGAAGTTTGGCTGACCATGCAGATATGTGTGAGCCAGAGGCTTATGCTAGCATGTCTTCCTGACTCACTCTCTACAGTAATTATGAGACAGAGCCTCTCACTGAACCTGGAGCTCATCATTTCAGTAGACTTGCTGGCCAGAACGCCTCCAGGACCTACTTGTTTTGTGCCCTTAGCACCAGGCTACAGGACTGCATCCCCATAATGAGCTTTAGCATGGGTCCTTGGGGTGTGAGCTCTGGTCCCCATGCTTCCACAAGCACTTCCCCTATTGGGCTATTTCTCCAGCTCCCCGGGAGTTTCATGAACAGCTCTCTACATTTCTTAAGAGATATCCTTTAGAAAAAATGATATAGTAATTAACTGAAAAATAAAATTTAAACAGCATGTCCATGTTTCTTTGGATATTTTAAAGAATGTAAATATTTTCTGAATATTAAACATAACTACATCAATATTGGCAGACTATAACTCTTAAATAATAGTATGTAAACATCACACATATATACTTTCAGTATAATACTCCCTCAATTCTTTTTAGGGAGCTAATGAATGTAATTAAGTCATGCAAATACTTTATAACTTCCTCATTAGTCCAATCTGATTAACAGAAATTTTAAGACAATTAAATGACTATAAAAATATTGAAAACCATTTTGTTGTACGTAACAAAAATCATATTAACATGAAAATATGTAAGGTATTCTATGGAGCATTTTCGTGAGTCAACAACTGAGCTATTTATGGATGCTTTGCTTATTGGAAACAATTTTTAAAGGAAGGTCCCCTTAAAATTGTTCTACATCACATGTTCTCGAGGTCCCACCTCTTTGGTGCTATAGTTTCCTGAGTTATATTTCTTGCTGCCAAAATATGGTGCATATATTTGAAGCTCTTTCATGCTCTTTGATCTTATTTTTTTGGCATTGAAGACCAGGTATAAACTTAGAAATTTATGTATTCAAAAGATAAGTTTTAATATGGATCATGATAGAATTAAATAAATTAAAACATTTTCTTGAAGTTGAATTGAATATAAGTTACAGTCCCAGACTGAGGGAAAGCACCAGCCTAGCTGTTGAGTGTGTCTCGAGCAGATAAAGGATGTTTATTTGAGTTGTGTAGCAAAGCAATCATGACTACAGTATGATAATTATTGTTATAATTCACAACACAAAAAGTCAAATAATAAGTCCCAACAGTCACTCACAGTTAATCTGGTACACTAGGTTATTGGATTGTCTATGTTCATCTACATGTGGTTCAAGTGCATTTGTGGTAGAACAATGATCAAATGGACCGCTCAAAGAAAATGCTTCTTTAGTCTCATGAAATGTTGGTAAAATTTATAATCATGTACAAACACAAAGGAAGAACATGACTGCAAAACACGTTAGTCTTTATGCTCCACTACAAAAGTATTTATTTCTTCTTAGAGATGACTTCTATTTTACAGGATGGTCCCTAAGGAATGTCAAGTAAATGGTTTGTTGTGATAACAGAAAATTATTTTTAAAAAATTAAATAAATATTCAAAGTTTGAATTCATGACATATTTCAGGTTGTTTTAGTGAACTGTCTAAATTATCTAAATAGGTGTTTAAAATTTATTTGTTTTTTTCTGCATGTTATACTCTACCTACAAATACATTTGTTTATGTATATACATATGTATTGACTAGAATATGCAGATGAGGAGGCACTTGCAGTGTTTTTCTTTCTAGGACTTTTTGACCTCTCTTAATAGTATAGTATACCTTCTAGGTCCATCCACTTTCCTGCAAATTTTGTGATTACCTTTTCATTTAGAGTTGAATAATGTTCGTGTGTGTGTGTGTGTGTGTGTGTTGTGTGGTGATATTTTAATTGTGCTGAAATGTGATTTTATTTGTATGTTAATAAATAAAGTTTGCCTGGAGATCAGAGGTCATAGCGAGCCAGGAACAGAAATCAGGCGGTGGTAGCCCATGCTCTTAATCCGATCACATGGCAGGCAGAGTCTCTGTGTGGTCAAGGACACAGCCAAGCATGATGACATGAACCTATAATCCCAGTACCAACCATAGAGACCTGGAGGTCTGTATAGACAGGCAGTGACGAGGATGTCATGTGGCTGGGCTTAGAGTCAATGAGAAGGCAGAACAGGAAAGCAATACAAACACAGGTTAGGCAGGAAGAAGCTCTCTCATGTGGGAAACTACGGTTAGTGGTAAGCTAAAGGGCAGTCAGTGGCTCTCTGCTAATTCTCTGATATCTTCAGCTATTATCCCTGTATTTGACTCCGTGTTTCTTATTTACTAAGACTGTTTAGAATTTTGTTCACATGTGTGTGTACCAAATTATCATTATTCATCTGCTGATGTACAATTTGGTTGATTTAAATTAATTTCTATCATGAATAAAGGAGCAATAAATATCAAGGTGCACTATCTCTATAGTAGACTATGGAGTTCTCTGGTTATATTCCCAGGAGTGAAACAACTGGGTCATACAGTAATTTCCTTTTTAAATTTGTGAAAAGTCTTCACACCATCTTCCACACTAGTTGTATTAATTTGCACTCTTATCAGCAGTGTGTAAGGGTTCCTTTCTTTCCATATCCTCTCCAACATTTGTTGTTGGATTTCTTGATGACAGCCATTCTGACTGGGATGAGGCTCAGAGTAGTTTGTAACAGGGAACAGGAGGAACTGAATGCAGTAATGGACATGAATTATGAAAGAGGAGATAAAGCTAATAATTTATCTAGTTTTAAGTCTGCATTGGCTCTCTCTCTCTCTCTCTCTCTCTCTCTCTCTCTCTCTCTCTCTCTCGTGTGTGTGTGTGTGTGTGTGTGTGTGATAAATGCATAAAAATAAATTTGATAACTGAAAGTGCAAAATCCAAACCCAACCCACAACTTTTGAATGGCTGTTCAACTATCTAGAAGGTCAGTGAGATGTATAGACTTTGGATCTGGTTGATGTCAGTGTTTTTATTTGCAAATTTTAATAATAAATTCATAAAAATATATCAACTATAAACTAAAAAATTACTGTTTTATGAAAATGATTGTAATTCTTAATCTTTAAATTCATATATTTTAAAAATCATTATTTCATCAACACACTTTTAATATTCTAGACTAAAACATTATTTATCACCAAAGAATTAATTTGTACTTTAAATTGTAATCTATCCAAGGGAGTTTTATTACAGATAGAGTAGCCAACACATCCTGAGTTTTAAAGCTGAAATTCTGATTCACTGGGGATCACCATCTTAGGACATATGAAATTGTTTGTCAACCTAAGTCACAGTTCATGTAAAATATCTTTTCTGGGATGGAGAGATGGTTTAGCAGTTAAAAGCACTTGCTGCTTTTCCAGAGGATCTGGGTTCAATTCCAGCATCCTTATTTCAGCTCACACTGTCTGCATCTCCAATTCCAGGGGATCTGATGCTCCCTTCTGGCCTCCACAGGCACTACACACACATGGTACACAGACAGATATACATGCAGGCTAAACACCCATACACATAAAATAATAATACATAAGTCTATATATTATTATTATTATTATTATGTAATAAAATAATACTAAAATGAAGAGTACCAATATGATTCACAAAATTTCCAAATATCCGCAAAGAGGGTAAAATTTATTTGTAAGTTATAACTTAATGTCATGGGGCTGATAGTGTCAGTAATTGAGAGTTTCCCTGTAAGTGTGAGGCTCTGAGTTCTTTTCCCAGCATGGTTCCTATATTAGGTTGTTTTTTTTTTTCATGACTTTGATCCAATGCAATAGCTGACCAAAATGGCTTAAGGGGGAAGGGTTTATTTTAGCTGAGCATTTTAGAGGGTGCCATTCATCAAGTTTGGGATGCTAACATGGGAAGGGTGCTCCATTTGTTTAGATGGGCGCTTGTGGCTGTGGATCTCATGTCCTGGTGGACCAGGGAGCAGAGGTAGATGGGAACTAGAAGAGGGTGTAACCTTCAAACACCAACCCCCTGGTGACTGATACCCTCCAACTGGACACCGCATCCTGAAGGTTTCAAAAATGTCACAAAACAGCACCATCAGTTGGAGATGAAGCATTCAAATATCCAAGCCCATGGGGAGCATCTCACATGAAATCCATTAGCACATCCTCAACAGAACATAGTGTTTGTAAGATGTCTTTTTAAAACGCAGCAAAACAAAACCTTGCTGCTTAAAACTGACAAATTATAGCAACCAAAATTGACTTTAATAAGGTACTTACATCTGTAAAAATTCTTCAGAACCACATATACTTAGAAGATACTCTTTGGGGAAAAGCTGCTCATTTGCACATAAAAGCAGAATCTCAGCAATTAGGTCTTTGACAAGATAATTAGCTGAAAACAAAAGTGAATAATAAAATTGAGTAAGAGCTTATGAAACATTGACTGTGAAGCTTTTGAGCACAAAACCTGATAATCACATTATGAAGTATTGGAGCTAGCTAGCTCCACCAAGGGGAATTAAAGTACAACACATTTATTTGTCTATTTAGTAGATTCACAGTTATTTTAGATAAAGGGTGCTTGCAATTATTTTCAGTTCAGTTCAGTTCAGTTCTGTCTGAATGAAAAATGTCAAAGCTAGGTATTATGTTTCTCATATTAAAACCATTTGATCTGTTATTGCTCTGAACAAAAGATATGCTTTGGAGGCTGGGATGGCTCTGCAGTTAAGAGTAATGGCTGTTTTTCCAGAGGACATGAGTTCAATTCTCAGCACCCACATAGAAGTTCACAACTATCTTTAACTCCAGTTCTAGGAAATTCAAGGTTGTGTTTTCTCTTCCAAGGAACCAGGTACATGCACAGTGCATACACATGCATGCAGGAAAAACTTCCATACACATAATAAAAAATAAAATAAAATAAACTTTTAAAAGAAAAAGAAAGATATGTTTGGGACTGGAGAGGTAGCTTAGTGGGAAAGAACACTTTCTGTTCTAGCAGAAAACTCAAGTTTGGTTCTCATCACCCACATCTGGAGCATCATAGACACATGTAACCTCAGTGCCAGGGGACATGGTAACCCCTTCTTCTTCTGGCCTCAGCAGGCACTGCACATACATGTGGGAGGTATATACAATTGGGCCCACACATACAAACATAAAAAATAAAAACATTTTTAAAAAGATATGCTATTGACTTTATATTAAGATAATTTTACTACCATCAAAATGTAGTTCTCTGCTTCATGCTAAATCCTGGATATAATACAGACTTCATTATTTTTCGTAGATTTATATAAACATGTTCTTCTACCTCTGGGGCTCAGTTTCCTTATAAATGAGTTTGTAATGGCATAGTCTCTGCCCTTTGGGAATCTGACATGTGATTAATATAAACAAAATAGGTCAATGTTGCCTTGGAATAATCCTCTTGTACACTGTAAAGATTTGTCACTTAAATTGGTTTAATTAAATGTTGATTGGCCAGTAGTCAGGCCCGAAGTATAGGCCGGGTGACCAAACTAAGAATGCTGGGAAGAGGAAAGGCGGAGTCAGCAGATGCTAGCCAGCCACCAAGCAAGCATGACACATAGAAAATGAGGTAACATGCCATGAGCCACGTGGCTAAATATAGATAACAATTATGGGTTAATTTAAGTGTAAGAATTAGTTAGTAACAAGCCTAAGCTAATGGCTAAGTCTCTGTGTGTTAATCTGGGAAGTGACTCCTGGGTATAATCAGGTGTACAGGATAGAAAGTTCCATCTCCATTTACACAATGTGGATAAATGTTTCATGCCCACATTTTCAGTGTGAGCTGATGAACTTTTAGTGTGAGCCAATCACTGAAAGCACGCCGTGTTGACTCTTGAAGATATTCAGACAGTAAGAATTTTTAGTAGACAACTTCAAATGTCCAGCTGCATTGTCCAGTGGAGCTTTGTATGCAATTCTGTTTACTTTGGTTTATTTTACACCTTTCTTCTTCTTCTTCTTCTTCTTCTTCTTCTTCTTCTTCTTCTTCTTCTTCTTCTTCTTCTTCTTCTTCTTCTCCTCCTCCTCCTCCTCCTCCTCCTCCTCCTCCTCCTCCTCCTCCTCCTTTTTTTTCTTCTTCTTCTTGAAAAAAATGACTGAATGAAACTGGGCAACAGAGTGTTGTAAATGGCATTGCTGCCACATAAAGGAGACATGCTACATTTAAAATTTAGATTTTTTTATGGTAGATCAAGATGTCATTTAAAAAGGATTTAGAAAAACAAATAGCAGAGGTTTTGTGGGAATGGCGAATGGCCATGCATTGCCCTGACCTAGAGTACTTAACCATATTATAACTTGGGAATATTGAAAGGTTGGTATGGATTAAAGTTAGCTCAAAATGAAACCACTGGCAAAATCCTTAGCAAGGGGCTCTGGTAAACATCAGAGAAAGCTGCTGATTGATCTTGGCCAGAAAGTATCTTCAGGGGCACCTGGATTTGACTTTCCTGGTGCCAGGGCTGCAGGTGCTGTGCTACATAGAACATACATAGATTGTTACTTAGTTACGAATATCCTCTTAACGTTCATGCAAGACTCCACAGCCCACTATCTAAATTCTTTCTCTTCTGCTTTAGTTTTGTTGGAGCAGAAGAGTCTGAGATTTACTCTCAGACAAGGCGGGCCTTAAAGTGTCATGATGGGGAGCTTACACAGGGAGAGATAAAGGACAGTTAGTGCAATATTTGTAAGTGTTATTCCTAGCTGTGGGATGAGGAAACCTAGTTTCTGTTGTCAGGTCTGCGGGGAAGAATACAGAAGAGGAAGTCACAAAGAAGATTGGTTCTGAAGATCTTCTGGATTCCTTCAGTTCCAAGCAACCAATTGCACCAGACTGTGGAGCTTTGGAGAACTGTCTACTGAGCTCCTGTGAAATAGTATCTTCTGTCACCCATTTCTTGTTGCCTTTTGGATGTCTCATATTTAGTATGCCTGAACCTGAAGCCACTATCTTTATCCTTGAATCTTTGAATCATCAAGTGAGACTCCTCATTCACATATTGTCAACACACATGCATATCAGGGCTTCCTTTAAGTAGATTTTATACCTGTATTTTTATTTTAACCCATGATAGAATCATTCTGTCAATTTCATATCATCTCTCACTTCATGTAGCTCTTCTCATTCTTTAACCCTCAATTCTCCAGCAACTTAAGCAACTGGACTCAGATCTCTGCTGATTAGTTCAAAATGCAGCACCATTGGCTAGAGAGTCACAATCCAGCTTTTAAATATTGAGCGATGGATCTAATAGAGAGATGGACTGACTATAGGTTGTTAGACAAACAGTATGTGTGCTTGAGAGCTTAGTTATTTTTCTTGTTTTGGAGAAATGAGACAGTGAATGAATCAGCAGAGGACAAGGTGTGGGAAACAGGGACACAGGGAGAGCAGCTTGGGGCTAAAAGGGAATTGTGAGCTTCAGCATTGGCGTTTTAAATTCACCACTAAGTGTTCGATGCATTCCTACTCTTAAGCTCTAGAAGAAATGTTCATATTGCTTAAAAACTTTTCTTTTCTGCTTCAGCCAGCATGAGTTGGTTTCAAGCAAGATGGTCTTAACTGGTATATCAACACACCATGTCTGTGTCTGTAATCCTCTGTACTTACTCAACTAGAGAGAGAAAGAAGAAGGTATAATGACGAATATGAAACAGTGAAAACATTTCCTAGTCCATTGTGCACTTGAAAATTGTTGTCTGTTGTTAAGTAATAATCCATGTAGTCACACCTGGATGTTTAATAAACAAACATTGCTCTTCAAAATAGAAAGCCATAGAACAAAAGAACAGGACGCTATATAACTTTAAAGAAATCTTCAAGTGATAGAGAAGAAAATGTCTAGTAAATATAATATAACATAAATTTCTAGGAACCATATTCAGAGACTCATTCTTAGTCAACAGTTCTGATAATTAAGCTAGCATGAGCTGCATAGAGCTTGTAAATTTCTTACTGTGGGAGCAGATGCCATCTTTCTTTTTCACAGTTTATTCATACACCTGAACAAAGTAGTTGTTCCTGCTGGGTAGGAAATGACATTTTCACGTATACATCATTTTTATCTGGAAAATTTTAGAAATTCCATTTATTTTAATTGTGCCAAAATCTTGCTCCACCTGCTATTATTAATAGCAAGGAAACAAAGACTTCTGGAGAGCACTATGTAGAGTCCCTGTTCTCAACTCAGATGTCTATAATAACTAGCTCATGGTTGATTTCCTTTATTTCCCTTTAGGGCAGAATAGTTCCAAACGGTGATTCTTTTAATGATTTCAAGCCTATCTATTGTTACTGAGATTGTGTGTCTGCTTGCAAGTTTTCTTACCTTGTGGCAGAAGATGAAGGGTCTGTGCTGCATTATTAGTGAAAATATTTACTCTGAACTTGCTGTCAGAGAAGAGCTGGGATGGATAAGCTGTAGTGATGGCCCAGATCTTTCCAGAATTGGAATTAATGTCATTTGCATGATATGTTTCTCTTATTCTGGAAAGTGTATGCAAAAAAGGCTTAGGATATGATATGAAATTAAAAAACAAAACAAAACATCACACAATCATAAGGAACTCCAGCAAGATCTGAACAACCCTGAAAATCAGGAAGCAGCCACCTTCCCTCTGTGGCATGGTTTAGTAGAAATTATAATCACACCAAGAACAAGGCAGTTCTAGGCTTCTGGGGGATGCTCCAGCTGAAATTATAAAGAATATGCTTTCCTGTCAGATAGGAAGATCCACCCGGTGCAGCATCACTTGCTTCTGACTTTGGTCCTGATGTCATGGCTCCTCCTCTCAGATCCCTTGAATGCCTAGTTCCCTAAAGCTGTAAGTATGCTTTAGATCAGAGATGCGAGTAAATAAATTGATTCTTTTGTTGGTGCCTAATTCACAAACAATGTCACTATTTCTCCACAATCTTAAAGTTGTGATTTTATAATTGTTTTACAAAAACTATTGACTTATGAGTGCATGCTGAAAAAATAGCACACACTGGAGTCAAAGAATTGCTAAGATGTTAATCCATGAAGCAGACACTTTATGTTTGAATCTTCATGCTTCTGCTTTGGAATATTAGAGCCAGAGGCATGCTATTGGACTTGCCTCTTTGTGCACACAAAAGGGGCCGTTACCACCTGCTTCAGTGGTTTTATGTGAGGGTTAAAACAGAAAAGGCATAAAAGATTTAGAGACTTGGAAGCCATGTGAAGCATCACGATCATCACTCTGTATTGCCATAACTGGTCCGTGTAGGCCCATGTTTAATATGTAGAATATAAAGAAGCTAACAAATATAAAATGCTTCTCATGGTGAAGTGAAATCTTGTTGGTATTTATTTGTGTTATTTTTATTGTCATCCAAACTCTTCTTAAATCGAAAATTATGGTTCTATATTAATCTTTGGATCCTTCCTGTTGTGGTTTATGTAAACTGTTATCTAGGGTCTCACACATCCATGTGTTTGAACACTTGGTCCTCAGATTATATAACACTTTATGGAGGTGGGGGAACTTTTAGGATGTGGAGCTCAGCTGGAGGAAGTATGTCAGTGTGGGGTGGGCCTTGAGGTGTATGGCCCAGGGATGCTTCCTGTCTCCTCTCTGCTTCAAATATTGGTACATATATACCAAGATACTGCTCAGTGCATGAATAATTTCAGCTTCTACCATTTGGGGCAATTAAATTTAAAGTACAAACTTGCTTTGGAATATCTTTCTGTACACGGTGAATATGTTTTGCTTTCATTTGTTGATAAATAAAGCTGTTTGGCCAATGATGAGGCTGATTAAGGTTAAGCGGCACATTCAAAATGAAGAGGGAGATAAAGAAGGGTGGAGTCCTGGCTCACTTTGAGCCACTGCCAGGAGAAGCAAGATGTGAGAGAACAGGTAATACCACAAAGCCATGTGTGTTCATGTAAGATCTCTGTGTGTTCAGGGATACAGTCAGCATTGGAGACATATGCCTTTAAGACCTAGGGGGCTGTACATTCAGACAGTGACGAGGCAGTCATGTGTTTGGGTTTACAACCAATGAGAAGGCAGAACAACATACTATAAAAAAACGAGCCGACAGGAAGTAGGTCACTTTTCGCGAAGCTGGGACAGCAGGAGGAAGGGTGAGATTTTAGCTCTGAGCTCTGACTTCTCGGCTTTCTCTTTAAAAAAAAAAAAAAAAAAAAAAAGAAATGGGTTGAGTTAAGTTGTAAGAGCTAGCTAGCAAGAAGCCTGAGCCATAGGTCATACAGTTTGTAATTAATATAAGCCTCGGTGTGTTTACTTGGGACCAAGTAGCCTCAGGACCAGATGGGACACAGGAAAACTTCCAGCTACACAAACTCATGATTGATTCTTCCCTAACCCTTGTGGGGCATCCAGTATGAACTGGGACTTCTTTTGTGTATGATGGAATTTTACTATGTTTTATAATCATGTAGTGTTTCTTTAAAAAATAAGATTTAAAAAATTAGGTCAAAACAATCAAATCAAGCAATTATTAACATCTTTAATAGGAACATAAATGAATCCTAATAAAATACTTAACTAAACTTTTTAAATTTTAGAAAAATAAATGTAATGAGATATTTAGATCTAGTTTATTATGGATTGTGAGACTGTCTTGTGAAACTTGGTCTTCATACTTCAGTTGATTTCCTTATTTACTTTTATAGTTTGGAACTGAGAATTCCAAGAACTGAGTGAATCCTAACAGATTTTATTAAGGGAACAGTGTGCTTAGAGAGGAAATCATTGTGCATACAGACACTTAAGCTACAAGTACAATCTCTTATTTCTCTTTACTACACCAACCTTACATTTGGTTGGTTGCTTTAGTTCTCATGATTATTTAAAAAGAAATCATTGGGAAAAGTGTTTTTAAGAGTTTGGAACACACAGCACAAGTCACTGACAAAATCACTTAGTGTGATTTCCTGTCACAGTTGTACCTACATTTTATCATCTAAGAATATAAAACTACATGTTAGAAAACAGAAGAATTGCTGGAGTTTACAAACATCCCCTTCAGTGGTATATTAAGGTAGGTATTCTTCACATATGCAGGCAGGAATTACCAAATTATAGCTTTGAAGATTTATTTTTATTATTAATTTTAAATTACATGTATATGCACATCTCTCTATGTGTGTATGTGCATGTGGGTGAAGGTGCAAATAGGTGTAGAAGAGATCATCAGATACCCTGGTGCAGGAAGGACAGCTGGCTGTGAAACACCAGATGTGGGTGCTGGAAACCATGCATGGGTCCTGTGCAAGAGCAGCAAGTGCTCTTCACTGTTGGACCACTTCTTAGTAATGAAGTCATCATCAATATTGTTGTCTTCGATGATTCTAATCTAAGAATATAAAGGATCCTTTAGATTTTTGCTGTATGAATTTGCAAGAAATTAATGAAAATTGAACATTTGTACTGTCTTGAGATGATTTGCTTTGTTTTTCTGTATGTAAATGTGTTTTATATATATAATATTTCCAATGTAGTTGTCAGAGATATTTGTTTGTTTGGTTTTTATTTTAGCTCTCTCCAAGTCATTTTATTTTATTATTATATTATAAAAAGCCTATATTATAAATGAATGAAGAAGTTTTAGGAACAGAAACATCCTTTAAATTAATTAGCAACTCAAATCTTTCATCTACTTTCATCATTTAAACCTTTAAATAAATACAGATTTTTTACATTTAAGACAAAATATTCAAGAGAATAAAATCAAGAGGACTAAAGAAAATACATTGAATTTTCAAAGTAACAGAAAAAATTTCCACTAGATATATGATAACAACATGAGAAAAGCAAACACCTTTATATCATAATGTTAATGTTTAGATTAGCAAGGAGACTAATGGCATTGCTGGAAGGTTCTCTAGAAATCAATGACGTTCTCAATGGAGAAACAAAAATGTGCTTGTTCAATGTGGTTGCAACTTCCTTGAGAGAGGACTCAGCTGATAGGAAGGGACTCACATGACTGAAATGTTCTTGGTAGGAGGGTGAACCTATAGCAATTTAGGCCTGAGTCACCTGGCCCAAATGCCCCAAATATTTATGTAATGAAATCAGCTATGAATACACTACAAGTCAAACTACCAATGAACAAGGGCAGTTCTGACAGAGAAAGTATCGTTTAATCAACATTTCAATGGAAAAATAACTTGTTTGAGTGTAGAAAAGAAAAGCCAGTCATCAAGGTGATTAAAGACAGTTGGTCAAAAATTGTTTTTCTTCTATTAGCAAGCTACAGGGATTTGGCATTTTGCATGCAGAACTAGATACTGAGTGGATTTAAAAATAGAGACATTTATTTGGACACAGAAACTTCAATATTTATGAAAGAGTGATACTCACTTTCTCACTTTGTTACAAAAGGAGGCCAGGCTCCTGTTACTCCCTTGTGGTACTTCAACTATTTGAATGGGACCACCAACTGGCTGGAAGAAAAAATTGCTGATTTAATACAGCTCAATACAGAAAAAACACCAACTTGTTTATGTAATTTCATTTTCTTCTAAGGATAAGTTTGGACTTAATTTTACCTTTTTGAATTCTGTTGAAGAAATATTTACATATAGAAACATGTATAGAACTTAGATATGTGATTTTAGTTTTCAGAATGCATACATCTGTGCTATCACACTGACCTATTTATACTTAGCAGTGTTTAGATTTCTACCATCATATATTACTTACATATTCTTTTTTATCCTTGCCTTCTGTTACTAAGTGATGTATCTTTTTAAGTGTCTTCCCATTGTCACCTATCAGCAGTCCAGTGTTTAACTCACCGAGCATTGACATGCTATCATGTAACTATCCCATGACTCCTTTGGTCCTCTTCCTCCTAATGGACATTTGAATTGTTGATAGCTTTTGGCAACTATCAAGAAATCATCCTTTCATGTCTTAGTGCCTTTGTGGCCATATGTTTAATATGTTCATAATATATGAATTAAGCTTTCAGTTAGAGGGTACATATGTGACTGCTTTTAAATCACTTTGCCTCATGTATTTTGAAGCTCTATTATCAACTGTGTACACATTAAATTTATTGTCTCTTCCAGACTGACTCTTTCACCACTATAACATGACTTCTTTTATCTCTAGCAACACTGTCTTAAATCATGCTTTGCTGATGTTAGAACCATAGCAAACTTCCTTTTCAGGCTGAGAGTTAAATTCTTGGTTATTTTCTTTTTCAGTCTAACTATCTGTCAGGTTAATCCTTTTCTGGCAGTAACTGTGCCTTTATGTTCTTTAAATCTAATGTGTTATTATTGTTCAGTCTTCTTAATGTATTTATATTTAATATATTTATGGAAATGATTTGATTTCAGGTCATTATGTTTACTTGTTTTTATGTGTGTTTTTAATTTTACTTTTTCTCTTTCTCTCATTCATTTTTATTTAATTTTCTATTTATCTCTTGGTTCAATATAATTCCATTAGTAAAGTATTATTTCACTGTCTTGGCTCCCAATATCTCTGACTCCCCCATCTCCGGTTCCCACTGTCTCTGGATCACATTGCCACAGGCTCACACTGCCTCTGTCTACTGACTCTGGCTAATACTACCTCTGGCTTCCACTGCCTCTGGCTCCCACTGCTTATGAATCCCACTGCCTCTGGTGCCAACTTCCTTTGGTTCTAATCTCTAGCTCTCACTGTCTCTAGGTCCCTTTTCAATGGCTCCCACTGCCTCTGGTTCTATTCTCTGGTTAACCACTGTCTCTAGTTCCATTATCTCCTAGTCCTACCTCTCTGATGAGAAGTTTCAGATGGCTGCCACACTCCCTGAAACCTCTTTCCAACTCATTGTAAAACTTTTTTTTTTTTTGTCATTTTGACTTTAAATATTTGAATGCCATTTGCCTGTATTTGGATGACTTTGCATTTATTTGCAATTTGTTACCTTTTTGACTCTATAATTAGTTATTTTCAACTAAATTTGAGAAATTTTTCTCAACAATATTCCTTGAGCCTTCCAAATTTTGGCCAAGATGTAGTAAATCCCCAGACGCTTCTGAACCTACCCACTGCATAGCTTCCTTCTTGACAGTGCAACACCCAGCAAATCCAAGCTGCTTCTGCCCTGCAGCTAACTGCCCAGCTTTGCTCTCCAACTCAGAGTGGTGCTGTCATCCAAGCTCCACCAGACTGCACAGCTGCAGGGAACTGCCCTGTAGGCACAGACCCGGCTCCTGGCAGCTCGTAGGGAATCTGTGTACTATGCTACCTGTTGTCCAAAGCCTGAATTCAGCAGCTTTTAGTATTTTGTCTAATTTTGACAACATTTGTGACAGTAGGGAAATATACTGATTATTGTGCTGTCATGATATAAATTAGATATCCTTAAGGTATATTCAATTTTCATTCAGATAATGTGAGGTAGCATTCCTTAGGCAATGATCTTCTTGCAGAGTTAGGTATTCTTTTATTCCTATCTGTAGTTTTTACTAGGCTGCCATTGATTTGTCCTCAGGTCAGTTTGAGTCACAATCCTGAATTCAGGAAATCTGTCTTTACTGCCCCAGATTCTTTCTTTCTAGCAGAGCAAAGTATTCAATGGAATTTTCGGTTCCTCCTGTATATTATGATTGCTATTCTCTCTCTCTCTCTCTCTCTCTCTCTCTCTCTCTCTCTCTCTCTCTCCCTCTCCCTCTCCCTCTCCCTCTCCCTCTCCCTCTCCCTCTCCCTCCCTCCCTCCCTCCCTCCCTCCCTCCCTCCCTCTCCCTCTCCCTCTCCCCCTCCCTCCCTCCCTCTCTCCCTCTTCCTCTCCCCCTCCCCCTCCCTCTCCCTCTCTCTACTCTCGCTCCCTCCTTCAAGTAACTATGGTTATTGCAGTGAACATAGAATAATCAAAGAAAGTATTAGAATCAATGGAACAGTAATTACTTAATTTCCTCCTTCCTTCCCTCTTCCTTTTCTTTCTCGTGTGTGCGTGTGTGTGTGTGTGTGTGTGTGTGTGTGTGTGTGTGTGTGTGTAGACTCTGTCAGGTGTTTTCCTCCGTTGGTACTTCACCTCCTTTATCGATGCTCACTCACTGACCCTGAAACTCATGTATTTGTCTAGACTGGATGATGACTGGAAATCTAGAGATCTACTGTCTCTGCCTCCCCAGCACTGGAATTGTGGACTCACACCACCACACCTAGCTTTTTTATGTTGTTGCTGGGGATCTCAAGTCCTCATGTGTATTCGTCAACTTTCTGTCCCTCTCTATGGTGATATTTTATTTCTGCTGAAATATGATTTTATTTGTATGCTAATAAATAAAGTTGCCTGGGGGTCAAAGCTAATAGCAAGCCATAGCAGAAGCCAGGTAGTGGTGGCACACACCCTTAATCCGATCACATGGCAGGCAGTATCTGTGTGTTCAAGGATAGAGCCAGCTTGGAGACACACGCCTTTAATCTCAATACTAGCCATAGAGACCTGGAGGTCTGTATAGACAGGCAGTGACAAGGAGGTCATGTGTTTGGGTTTACAACCAATGAGAAGGCAGAACAGAAAGTCAATAAAAAGACAGACACACAGGAAGTAGGTCTCTTTCTGAGGGGAAGGATGGCAGCAGCAGTGAGGGGTAAGAAGGCAGTCTTGGTCTCAACTCTTAGCTACTGCTCTGACCTCTTGGGCTTTTAACTCTGCATTTGGCTCTGTGTTTCTTATTTAATAAAAGCGTTCAGAATCACATCTACACCCCTCTTTCTTCTTTATTGTGATCTACTTCTGACCTTATTCGTGTCTTGACACTATCAGCAGAATAATCTTTAAACATGATGCAGGAAACCATGGTTATTGCAGTGAACATAAAGTAATCAAAGAAAGTATTAGAATCAATGGAACAGTAATTACTTAATTTCCTACTTTTGTAAGGCTCCCAAGCAACTGATTGCCTGCCAATCAAGTAATTTAGGAGCGTCTGTGTACAAGGATATTTTCCCCTGCTGATAAAAAGATTTTAAATTGTCATAGTGTGACTCAAATTATAAGCATAACAAAATGTTTGTGTACTTTTATAACATAGCAAAAATAAGTAAACTCCACCAGCTAAACTTCTAGTTTTTTTAATTCATTAAAATGCATTATTTAAAGATTATTTAATGTACATAAGTGCTCTGTCTGCATACACAACTGCATGCCTGAAAAGGGCATCAGATCTTATTACAGATGGTTAGGACCCCTGGAAGAGCAGCCAGTGTTCTTAACCACTGAGCCCTCTCTCCACCCCCTTCATTAAAATGTACCAGTCTACTCTAATATAATATACTATCATAGATTATACTAATAGAACATACTAGTAGGTTTGTGCTGTAGGCCACAAAAAATATATGAAGTAGGAATTCAGCTGATAATGACAAAGCTATACCTGGAGGAAAAAACTCCTCCTGTATATTATGATTGCTATTCTCTCTCTTAGTGATATTGGTTTTTGATTATTAGCTGTTTCCTGTTGTGAATTTCTCGTGTGCTATTGTAGCTTTTCCATCATTCATTGGGCACAATTTCCCCTATACAATTAAAGTATTTGTATAACTTTCTCCAACTGTGCTAAAACAGATGCAGTTAAAATCCCTAATTTCAGGCCTTTCTGTAATTATCATCATTAACAGCATCCAGCCAGGATCATCACTGGATGGACAAAAGTCTTATCTGAGATACCTCACAGATTCTCTAAGAACAGACTTAAGCATCCAGACTATCTGCTTGAGAAAGCTTGGAAGATATGCTAATTAAGCTTAACTTTCTCCTTTCCAAAGTCTTATCTCTAGTTTTAGATCCACCCTTAACAATTAACTCAGAACTAAAGGGTTCATACTTACAGGTACATGTTGCTGTGATATAAATTGCCTAGTCAAGTTGCCTAGTGACCGAGCATACTTTCCCTGCCCTGCCAGAAAACTGTGGGAGCAGAGATAGCTTGGAGAGATAAGGGCCAAAGGGATAAAAAGTCGTTTTATTTTCAGAGATGGGAAGGAGAAGAAAAAAGAAAATGGAAAAACTAGATGGATAAGAACTGGAGAGGAATGAACTGAGATTGGAAGAATGAGGTGGGAGGAGAACTAGATGGGAGGACTAGAAGAATGAGATGGAAGGTGAGGAAGAGCCAGGTGGGGAAGAACAAGATGAAGAAGAACAGGATGAGATAGAAGGAGAATGGAGAGGAGATAAGATGGGAAAGAATTAGATGGATCAGAACTTACATGGGGCAGAACTAGATGAAAGAATTAAGATAGAACTTAGAGGGGACAGCAGATAAATATAGAGAGAAATCTGGCAAGACAGGAGCTAGGCATGAGAGCAGAATACAAGCTGTGTAGAGAGAGAACTGACTCAGAATAATAAAGTGTATGGACTAAAGATTTTTGTGTACATAGATTCATATCCTTTTCATCTAAGATTAGATTATCAGCAGGTTGTAGATTCTCCCATGGACCCTGGGAGATGGCTATGGAGGGGCTGTAGCTAGAGTTTTCCTGCCTTGCCCACAGTCAGGACAAATCTCTGTCACCCGCCAGTCCCACAGCCGCTCAGACCCAACCAAGTAAACACAGAGACTTATATTGCTTACAAACTGTATGGCCATGGCAGGCTTCTTGCTAACTTTGCTTATAACTTAAATTAACCATTTCCATAAATCTATACCTTGCCACGTGGCTGGTGGCTTACCGGCATCTTTTCATGCTGCTTGTCATGGCGGCGGCTGGCAGTGTCTCTCTGCGTCAGCCTTCCACTTCCCAGAATTCTCCTCTCCTTGTCCCACCTACTTCCTGCCTGGCCACTGGCCAACCAGTGTTTTATTTATTGACCAATCAGAGCAATTTGACATACAGACCATCCCACAGCAAGGGGCTGGACCCCAATAGTCCCCATTAAGTTTGGTGAAGTGGGAACTTGAAAAATTATAGTTAAATGTAATTTTTTTTACAATAGTTGTTAATTTAAAAACATGGAATTTTTGAAATTAATAAAATGTTATAAATAATAATAATAGATTTTTCTACTTGAGATTATTTAACTTTTTTACCAATTAGTCCAATCTTTAACTGAGAAATTGTTTTCATGTTCATGTGTTTTGTACATACCTCTGTGTTTTCCAGTGATGTGCTCTCCCATGTCCTGGGTAGAAGGGAGTCCTTAGAGAATATCAGAGAAGGTTCTACAAGGTTTACATCTCCACTTCCTTTATTGTCTCTCTTGGGTATGGAGTCCATTGAGTCCGATGAATAAGGAGGGAGAATGTTGCCTTCAAATTCCGTATGACAGCTATGATGTTCATTTCCTGGTTGTCTTTGTGGATTACATCTATCCAGGCCAGTGGATGATGGAGTTAGAGCATTGAACCTGGGATCCTTGGCACCAAGGTATTTTTCAGTGGGATTTCTCCAGGAGTCTCCCTCATCTATAATCTGATGTGTAGGTAATACAGCAGGATTAAAACCAATGGCTGATGTATTCCCAAACTGAAGCTGAGAGATGTCAGGGCTCTGAGAAGTGAATTTGTTGAAGTGTCTTGGGTGTCTTCCATATGTGGATTGCCATTTTGAACCCAAATTTGGTGCACCTGGAGCAAAAAAGGCGTTTCCTTCTTTTTCACTCTCATACAGTGGAGTTTCATTATTGATCTCTTCTACTAACTCATCAAAACCCAATCTGACTTGGTTGGAAGAAAGGCACTGGTTTGCATGGTGAAATTGCTGGTGATCATATCCACCTTCCTGTGGATCAATGCAATTTGGGTCTGTTTGCCACCTATACGCCATTTTTGACTTGGTGTAACTGAGAGGATTTTCTTGGCCCCAAATATCTCCTTGATATTATAAAAGAAGTTACAAATTTTCCTAGAAAAAAAAAAAAACTGTTTTTAGCGACAAAGGCACTTGCAAGAAAAAAATCATTTTGAATAAATATACGCATATGTGGATTGTTCACTTGGCTGGGAATAACTTTCTAGAGTACGAAAAGAGTTCATGAGGACTAATGCACAGAGACTCTGAGGGAGAGTATTGACTTTGGGTTGACTCATAATATTTTATACAGAAAAACAAGTATCCCTCAATTCTGGCATGCTTCTTTTTTATCATTATTATTTTGTGTGTATGTCCACCACTTGAGTGCCTGGTGCTGAGGAGGTAAGAAGAGGTCAACAAGTTCCCAAGAACAGAACTACAGATAGTTGTGAGCCACCATGTGGGAGCTGAGAACTAAACCACAATCTTCTACAAGGGCAGCCAGTGATTCTAAGCCCTAAGCTCTTCCTCTAACCCACATGCTTCTTTAGTCCATACAAAACCCACTTCCACTTGGACTTGACTGCTTTTCTGAGATCAGTGTTTCCTCAGCTACCCAACTTTCTATGTACACATTAGCATGAATAGTCTTAATTCCCACCCCGAACCCCAACACTGTGTCACCAATCATCTTACAATAGTTATCTAGAGACTTTCCACTCCAGAACTCCTTAAATATAAATAATTGCACATTCTTATGCTCACTTCTCTAGAACTACTTCCCTTAAATTCATTAATGAGTTTCGTGCTGTTACATTTAAGAGATTGCTCACTTTTGAAAAAGCTTTGGTCCTCTGCAGCATTTGATAGGCACCCTTCACCTTCTCTTCGTAGTGTCTTGCTGTTACTTTGGCTTGCTACTGATAACCACACTATAAATTTCTTCTTTATTTCTCAAGCACTCCTTTGTCTATTTATTATTTTTTTTCCTGATCCTTTTGCGAGTTTATTTTCTCCTGAGTTATTGTCTCACTGTATGTTATTTCATCCTATCTATGTTCTGGAGATTTATTTTACTTTTAGTTTTATATATGTGTGTCTGTATGTGGGTATGTGTCTGCAGAGGTCAGAAGAGAGCATCATATGCCCTGGAGCTGAAACAGCAGGCAGTTTTGAGCCACCTGTCGTGGGTGCTAGAACCTGAACTTGGCTTTTGCAAGAACAGCAAACACTCTAAGTCACTGAGACATCTCACCAGCCCCACTCTATGTTTTAAATTATCATCCATTTATATGACTTCACCTAGTACTACTGAACCTGCTTAGTGTTTCCTTTCAATGTAGTTTTACTGTGGTATCATTTATATAAAGTCTAAAAATACTCATACTATTGGTAGTACTAAAAGCCAGGGCAATTAATTTTTCTGTTTTTGGCAAGTTGTTATTCATGTCTACCTGTTATGCCTAAATAGGCTGCATAAAATCACTTTTCAATGTCTTAACTTTGTAGAACTTAAAATCCATTGGGAATTGTCCAGCTGAAATCTTTCAGCTATAACAATATTTAGTTACAGTGACAGTAATGACTTCACTTGTGCTAGTTTGATATTTTGTTACATTTTCATTACAAAAATGAATTAATTTAGTTGCTTCATAAATCTCAACTACCTAAAATTCACCTTACATTCCACTGTTCTCTATGGCACAAAATGTCCCCATCACCCACACAATTCTTAAACCAGACCCCAAGGTCTCATCATTGAATCTTCTCTCTCCTCTATTCTCATATATCCAAAGACCCACCAGTTAGCTTCTCACATAAGCACATCTTGGGTCCACTGTCTCCTGTATAACACTCCTCACTCCTAATTCAGAACTACCAGCTTCTACCTGAAATATATAACTCTCAAACTGCTTCTGTATTTTCTGCAACCCACTTTGATCCTCATTTTCTTTCACATTATAACATTTTATTTCAGACACTAACTGCATATTTCCATGGTTACAGGGTTTTCAGTGGTTTTCCACATGATTTTAAGTCCCTAAATGACCGCGCTCTGCACTCTCTCTCCTCTCACATTGTGTCATTCAATTGCCGTCTGTATGTGGTAGCACATGGCAGCCTTCAGAACCCTGAGGTGGATTGCTTCTTTCTTCATGGTATTTTCCTGGGTTTAGGCTGGATATTTACCTTCCTAACTGGACTGGACTGGTATTTCTCACTATATTCAGTAATCAGGGCTTAGTTGAACTCTCTCTCTCTCTCTCTCTCTCTCTCTCTCTCTCTCTCTCTCTCTCTCTCTCTCTCTCCCTCTGTTTGTGTGTGAGTGTGTCTCATCTGACTCTAATCTACACAGCTCTCCAACTCACAGAGGTATTCTTTACTCATCCAGGATTATAGGCATGAGCCACCACATCCATATTATTTCTTCCAAAGAGAAAGTTCCAGACTAGAATAGGCTACAGTGCATCTTCTACATTTTTCTTCTGTCATGGCACATATCCCATTTTAACTATATGTAACACTTCCCTCTTCACTTCTGCCATCAGCTCTTTTCCTCTTCTCACTTATCTCTCAGTACCGAGCACGTTACTTCACTTACAGTACATGCTCAGTTGTATTGGTTACACAAATGAGTCAGCAAATAAAAAAAAATACAGAATCAAGATATGAGAGAAGGAAAATGAACTGATCTTGGGGTTCATTCCTTCTCACTAAGTAAATACGGCATGCTTATGATAGTCAGCATCTCGATCTTCTCAATAGAGAGGCTCTAGAATGTTCTGGACCTCATGGCATGCTTCTGGGAGATTACTTTGGTTCTGCTAATTGACAGGACACTCCATCTACTATGGGTGGTGCCATTCCTTAAGTGGATTACTGGACAATGCAAATGGAGGAAGACAGCTAAGAAGCAGCATCCATTCACCCTTCTCTGTTTCCGCTTGTGGACGTTCTGTGACAAATTGCTTCATGCTTCTGCTGCCTTGATTTCCCATCATGATGACAGGACTTTGAACTGTGAGCTAAAACCCATTCAATTCTCCATCAATTGTTCATAAAGTGGCATTTTACTTGCATTATATTTGCTTTAAATATTTTTTTAAATCATTTAATTAATGAATTATACTGATAATACTCTACACACAAGCCATTAAATTGACAGATTAGGGAAGGTTTTCAAGAGATTTTAAAAGGCATATTGAGTAAAATATTAAACAGAAAAATTTAAAAATATGTGTAGAGGCTGGATAAACGGCTCAGCACTTGAGGGTACTGGCAACTCTTGTAGAAGACCAGGGTTTAGTTCTCAGGACCCACATAGTAGCTCACAACTATCAGTAATTCCAGATCCAGGGTATATCTGATGCCTTTTTCTGGCCTCCACAGGCATTGAATGCACATTGTACATGGTCATACAATAAGGCAAACCACCATACAAATAAGATAAAAATTAATAAAATGTCAACAAGTATTAAAATATTATTTAAAATTCTAAATTTTTGACTTATGTAGATACAAATACCCCTTTTAAGAACTGGTGTTTAATAAATATTTTTTTCATTTTAGTGACAGCCATGTTGCTTATCAATATAGTGCACTTTTTTATTTATCTGAAATAAAAGAATTTTCAAGCATATGAACCTTTGACTTCATCAGCCCGATGCACAGATCTTTCTTTAACTGATGACCCACTCCTCTTTATTCTTTGATGAGAACTGTGGTAATGGTAACTCCATATAACACTGTTCATATCATATTGCCACAGGTCAGATTTATGGAGGGCTAATTATCTGGCCTCAAAGAGAAATCAAAGGCAAAACAGGTTCTATTAAGGCAAGAACAGCCCTGACTGTGGTCTCCATCCTCCACATGCACAAAGGTGGCAATATCAGCTAAAGAGCTCCAGTGTTTAGAATAGGAACACAGATGATATTTTCCCCAGAGTGCAAAGAATAAAAAGGACCTTTCTAAACATGTCAGTTCTTGACCCTAAAAGTTCTGGGTGTGCTTGCTGCTTAAAAGGACAAAACTTAGACGACGTGCAGAGTCTAAGTAATGGATTAAGGAAAGATGATCTGGAGTTCACACAAACTTTAGACATAGAAATAAGATCAGTTTTTTTTCTTTTAGATTATAAATAAGTAGAAGATAAAATGGATGAGAGTTATACTAGCATGGAGCACATCAAAGGTACCTAAGCTAATCCTTCTGTAGTTTCAGAACAATGCAAGGAAATGTATAACCATTACAGCTAACATGATTTCTGAAAAGACTTTGAGATGGAAGACTGATTTGCGGTGCTGGAGCCTTTTATCTGCCACACTAAGCTTGTGTAGGTATCACAGCTGCAAATAAACCTTCAGACTTGAACCTTAAAGATTCCTCATCTTCTTCATGGCAATCTGGTCTGTATCATTTACATTTGTTATCTAGTATATATTTACAATGTCCATAATATTTATATAACCTGTGTGTTCTTTATATCACTCTACTTTTTAACTTCTATTAGAAATTGGGTAATATAGTAAAAATTGCAACTTTCTTAGTGTGTTCACCTAAGTGAAGGCAAAAGGTAATCGGAGAACAGTTACAGTTGCCATTTTCACAAATCACACATTTTCTTGATCATGGTTGGTCCTACAGAAACCTCACTTCCTTTTCAACTCCCTAAAACTTCTTGTGTCTGAATGATTTACAGCTGTCACTATTTTGGAAAGATACTGGCATGCCATGATACATAACAACTTATATCTTCACACTTGTGCACCAGGCTTTTTCTTTGGGGCCACCAACCAGCTCCCAAATCATGACACAGAGACTGATTATTGGTTTTGAATGCTTGGCCTAGCTTAGGCACGTTTCTGGTCAGCTCTTTTAACTGAAATTAACCTGTTTCTCTTTATCTACCTTTTACCTCAGGGCTTATTGCCTTTCTTACTTCTGTATATCTTTCGTGTACTGCTTCTATATGTCTGGCTGGCTGGCGTCTGCCTGGCTTCTTGCCCTGGGCATGTTCCTCACTCTCCCCTCCTTCTTCCCTCGTTCTTCCCTTCTCTCTCAAGCCTCGATTTCTCCTCTTGTTTATTCTCTCTGCCCACCAGCCCTGCCTATCCTTTCTCCTGCCTAACTATTGGCCATTCAGCTCCTTATCAGACCAATTAGGTACCTTAGGTAGGAAACATGAAACAAATGCAGTACATCTTTACATAATTAAACACACATCCTTATGTCATTAAACAAATGCAGCATAAACAAAAGTAACACACCTTTACACAGATAAAGTGATATTCTGCAGCACGAACAAGTGTAACACATCTTTGCCTAGTTAATATTTCAGAACACATATATACTTCCCACCTCTACATTTATTTATTCAGGATCAGTTTTCAAACATTTTAGGTCAAGCACTAGAAATACAAAAATAGAATATGTGAAATGAAGCTCTTTCCTTCCAGGAACACATAGACTTAAATTTGTAGTTAAGCTAAGTATGCTAGAGTTACACTGATGGACAGTAGGGACCGGTAGATCCAAGGGGGGTTATGGGTAGAGATAATACTGGAAAGCCAATTTTTCTTGAAAGAGTAAAATAAGAGTAAAATTTAAGAGCATTTGAGGCTCACATATTAGGTGTGTTATTGTTTATCAGGTTTAACACCTCAGAGATGATCTAGTCCATGACATGGGAAACTAGTTTCAATGACTTACTTACACATACTGTTGTGACAGTAATTAATTCTGTTCCTTGGGTATGTCTTACTAGTAAACAGGCATACAAAGACAGCCTTCAGCTCCTATGTATAAGTTTTGGAGATACTCTTGAGGGGCGCTTGTTTCAGGCCAGCTGGGAGTCAGGGCACAGCTACATTCTGATAGCTCTGGTCATGGGAACGGGCACTTGCTGCAGCTGCTTATGCACAGCCAAGAAGTGCCAGGCAAGCCTGCATTAGAGAGAGTCGCAGGACAAAAAGAGTGCGAAGTGCTGGGTGGCGGGCACACCTTTAATCCCAGCACTCGGGAGGCAGAGGCAGGCAGATCTCAGTGAGTTCAAGGCCAGCCTGGGCTACAGAGTGAGTTACAGAAAAGGTGCAAAGCTACACAGAGAAACCCTGTCTCAAAATAACAACCTCCTCCTCTACACACACTTGTGTTATTAAATAGCCTTCTAATAGATGAGGGAACTAGAGGACTATTTCCAACAATTTACTGATGTCCCAAGACATCTTTTACATTAAAACCATTTGTGGAAGCAGTAGGATTAGTTATGCAAATATATAGAATTCTCAGTTTAATGTAATGAAGAAAATGAACTTTCTAGGCAGAATTGAGATGTGGAAAAGGAGGTTGTTTTCTAAGCAGAGGATGCTAATTTTGCAAAGCCATAAGGAATGGAGGACACACAAGAGTAGGAAAAGGAGGAGACGGAGGAGGAGTGAGGCTCAGAAGGAGAAAGCTGAGCAAATGAAGGAAAGATCAACATGTCAGGAGAAACTGCTGCAAGCAGACCGAAGTGCTGAATCACGGAGTAAAAAACACCAGCATGGTTTAAAAATTCCATAGGAGAGTTTGTGTTGTTGGATGCTGACAACAATGTACTGCACATGGAAATTGAGATCTGGTATATGATATAATTAAGAGAAGAAAATTGGCCTGGAACCTAAAAGGATAATTAGAGCTCCTCATATTGCCATGGCTATGGAAGACATGCTACTCATAAACTCCCGAGGTTTGATTTTCAGACAATCAAAGAGACAGAGATATATCAATGTGAGTACTGCTGGGAGTTTGCGAGCGCATCTGCTGTTGGTAATAACAGAGAACAGATTGTGAGGCTACAAAAATAGAGGCTTTATATTATCTCATGTTTTGGGAAATATGAGCTATAAGGCCTGTGTCTGGTGATGGCCTTCCCTTGGGGAAAAGTCCTAAAGTAAAATAGCATAAGAAAAGATTGTGTGTGTGTGTGTGTGTGCGTGTGTGTGTGTGTGTGTGTGTGTGTGTGTGTGTGCATTTGATGTGTGCACATGTATATGTGTCCCTTCATATAAAGCTACCAGGGATCCAGATATAATATAATAACCATAATTAATCTTAATTACCTCCTGGAGGTTCTACTTTTAACACCACAATTTTAACCCACAAAATGCCCTACAATAGGGATTCATTTTTAATACATTACCCAAGTCATAGCCACAAGCACTAAATACGCCCATGTGTTTTTAGGTAACTCAGATACTTAAATATTTTAAATATGGCTCAATATAGCTGCCTGCTTTAAGAATTTAGTGAGGGAGATGAAGACTTTCTGAAATGATCAGGATTAGTTTATAGAGTTAAAGAAGTACCCACCATCTTTCCCTCTGCCTTCCTATTATTAGTTGTAGTGTTTTCCTTAAAATAGCCTATGAGTAGTACTACAAATAGGATACATATCAGAACCACTGCTGATCCTTACATATTGTGGTTAGCAGTATTAAACCTGTAGGTCACAAACCCTTTAGGGGTCAAACAACCCTTACACAGGAGTCGTCTAAGACTATGGGAGAACACTGATCTAGACTGTAGTAATGAAGTATCTTAAGCCACAAACTAAAAAGCAGGGATGGGACCTTGTGACAGGCCCAGTACTTGCTGACAAGATGAAGGACTTATGTCCAGTCCCTGGGAATTACACAGTGGAAAGAGAGTACAGACTCCCACAAGTCATCCCGTGACTTCCACACACTTGCTGTTGCATACATGCAGAGGTTTACAAGATTACACATACACACCATACACATATACTCACAGTAAATAATTTAATAAATGTAATTAAAGTATTATTTTACAAAGATAAATCAGCATTGCTTGGGAGACTAACTGACATCAGGGTGAATAATTGCTGGGATAAGCTGGGCTATCTGAGACAAGGTCTCCCTCTGTGGTCCAGGATGGCCTTAAACTCACAGTGTAGTCCATATTAATCATGACTTTGTTGATTCTCTTACCTCAGACTCCCATGAGAATACAAGCTGCACAACTTTGCCTAGCTCTTACTTTTATCCATTTGATAATTTGAAATGAATCATGAATAAAGTCTTTAAATATTTTATTAGAAAATAACAATAGCCCTTGAGCCTAATCAAGTCTGTGTACAGTTCTCACATGTAAGCAACATTTCCTCAGGGTCAACTCTAAGGCAAGAGGAGTTAATGGAAGTGAAAGTGATGGGTCAGGAAACTCACCTTCCCATCCACTCACAGGTACACAACTTGCTCTAAATTAACTTCCTGTGACTCAGATTGATTCATTATTGCCTTTCATTAGGGACAGCCAGTTCTTCACAACATAACTTGTCAGTATGTGGCTAAAAGTTCCTGTCGTTTTATATTTGGGGATCTACTGTATCCTCTAAATATAAATGCTTCTGGTTTGCCTTTTCTACTTAGTTCCCAAATTTATATACTTCCAATAAAATACGAAGGATATATGTGCGTGTGTGTACATGTGTGTATGCATGCACTTGCATGTCTCTGTGTGTGCATATGTGTCCATGCATGCACATGCGTGTGCTGTATTCATCTTTGTTTCCATCTGGCTGTAGCATCTCTGTTAAATATTAATATATCTTAGAAAATTTTCTTATAAAGGTTCTGCTCACTGTTGTGAATATTTGCCTAAGAATGGAAATGGAAGGAAAGTAATTCGCTGTTATTATTTGAATATGGGTCTGGAATCGAAGTGATAAACAGCTTTATCTCATAAATTAAACCTCACAGAGTGGTAATTTGGATGAAAGAAGACAAGGGGCAGCTTAACGAAATTATAAAACAACATGCAAGGTCTAGTTCCTTATCATTATCTTTAGATGTGACATTATTTCTTTAGGATGTCATATGTCTACTAAGGTGACTCAATTCATCAAAAATCTTCTAATGAAGAAGCCAGAATCCTTTTATAGTTTAGTATCACCAGTTGCAAAGACTGGCAAGCATTTTGTCAATCCTCTTTATACCATATGATAAGTAAAGCAGACCAAATAGAAATGGAAGAGACATACATCACACTACATACACATGACACACACGCGTGCATATACACACATACACACACACACACACACACACACGCACACCACACATACACCCCCCCCAACACACACACACACACACACACACACACACACCATACACACACACACACACACACACACATGCACACCACACATACACACACACAGGCAGGCACACACACATACACACACACACATACATACACATACCCACACAAGTACACCACACATGCACACTTACACACCACTGACGGGCGCTTACTTTATCATCTGAAGGAACTGTAGGCCCAAGGCCCTGGTAGGCAGATGGTTAACTCTCTGTGGCTTCCTCAGTGAGTGGGTAAGTGCTGGTCAGTTCTCTCCACCTCTTGCCCTTCTGACTGCAGCCTTCTTCAGTTGCAGCCTCCAACCCCTTCCTGTGCACTATCCATGACTAAAATTTGCATTAATGCAAAATACGCATTGTCAATGATTGCCCAGCATTTAGTTTGCACCTTCTGGGAAGGGAGATAAGTTTTGGGGATGTAAATGAAGAGGAAAGGCCAGTCCTGGCAAAAGAAAACCTTATTCTTTTTAGTTACCTTGAGCAAGCTTGTCTGCTTGAACTAATTAACAGGACAAGAAAAGCAAAAACGCTTGTGGTGCCGGGTCCTGGGCTTGTTTGCATAAGTTGGCTGTTTGAATCCTGGGACTTATGCAGGGACGCTTGGCTCCGTCTGGGAGGGGGGCACTGGACCTGCCTGGACTGAGTCTATCAGGTCGATCAGGTCCTCGGGGGAGACCTTGATCTGGAGGAGGTGGGAATGGGGGGTGCGTTGGGGGGAGGGGGAGGGGGTGGGAGGGGGAGAGCAGGGGAATCTGTGGCTATTATGTGGAAGTGAATGGTGTTGTAAAATAAATAAATAAATAAATAATAATAATAATAATAATAATAAAAAGCCTACCTGAGCTACAGGAGGAGTTCAAGGCCTGGATAAACATGTAACCCCCCCTAGATATCACACACATGACATTTACTCACACAGACACACATTCATAAGAAAAGCAAAAACGGTGAAGCCCAGAACTCATAGGGAAATCAAGTTACAGCTAGCAACAAGAAAAGAGAAGGATATGCTCACTTCCTGTTTTTCATGCTCAGAATGTTGGAGACTTGTCCTAACAGAAGCTAGGCACACAATGAGAAAAGCCAGAATAAGCTACAAATAATTTGGGTAAATGGTGGAAAAAATGCTCATTCACAGTGGATGAGTAATTAGATAAAACGTCATCATAAATGCATAAATATTCTTCAAGACATAAAGTGTTTGTTAAAAACTTATTGTCTCCCGGGCTTCACAGTTCAGCATATGATCTCAATAGTTGGGAAGCAGATAAAGTAGACACTGTAATTTTGAAGCCAGCCTTGTCTACACAGTGTGTTCTAAGACAGTCAGACTTTCATAGTGAGACTATGTTTCAAAATAAACACACACTCACACACACATGTACAGGTAGGTATACACACAGGTACACAAATGCATACATGTACACATGCATGCATACACACACATAGAGAAAGGACATACTAGTTCTAAAAATAATACTTGCTTAAGTAAATTAGCTATATATCTTTTGAAAATTAAGAAACAAATTTTTTAAACAACATACAAAATAAAATACAAAATAGCATTGAAATGAAAAATTGTTATAAAGGAAATTAATAAAAGAAGATATCAAATATTTAGCATAATGAGATAACATAATCAAAAACTGAAAATATAATCTTTGACTTAAAATATTAATTAAATTAATAATTTATAAAGCAAGGATAGGAGTTTTAAAATAAAAATTTAAAAGATTAAGACAGCAGAAAAGGAAGTGGTGATGTGAATGGATAAGATGTAATGCTAAAATTTTAATGCATAGAAGAGACCAATCATTTCATCAAGAAAACTCCCAAAAGTAAAGAGGAAAAAGATTGAGATGGATACCAATGCAGATAAAAAAAGATAGTTCTAAATACTTATTTAGATCCACACACAAATATGGTACATACACACTTATAAAAGAAAAACATACTTGAAACACTTTAGTGAAAAAAAAAGGGGATAGAAAAGTGACTGTGTTCAACTTTATCATTAGGGAAAATTTTCACGATTCAGGAGGTAAACATGTTTTCTGCCAAGCATTCAGTTTGCCTAGCATACATAACAGAAAATTTTTCAAATTTTATGTAAATGAGTACTCAGAAATCATTGTAGTTTTCTAATGAGAAATGTGTATCACGAGAAGTTATTTCAAAATCAGTTGATATTATCTTAGTTTAAAATATTATTGCAAATATGTTAAGACAATACTTTAAAAAACCATTTTATGGGAGGGGAAGATGGGTAATGAGTGGATAAATGCATGAGGACCTGAGTTTGGATCCCTAGCATTCATGTAAAGGCCATACCCAGGGTATGTGCCCTCCTCAGCACTGGGGAGGCATAGACAGGTAGATAGCTGGGCTCACAGGCTGTCCAGCTAAAACAGTGAGCTCCAGGTCTGGGAGAGGCCCAGCCTCAACACATAAACAAGGGAGTGGTAGAGAAAGACAAGTGACATCAATATCTGGACCACACACACACACACACACACACACACACACACACACTCACACTCACTCACACACACTCACACTCACTCACACTCATTCACACTCACTCACACACACTCGCACTCACTCGCACTCACTCACACACACACACTCACACTCACTCACACTCACACTCACACTCACACTCACTCACTATTAAGAAGCAAGGAGAAAGACCTGAGATTATTTAAACAAAAATTGAAATTCATGCAAAACTTCCATTTTATAATCAGAAAGGGGAATATTACTGCTGCTATTTTATCATGTATTAAAATAAAAGGTATATATATATATATATATATATATAATTGGCAAGGATTATGGAGACAAGTTGAGGAAAATAACATGTATTGTTTACAGATGACACAAAGGAATTATATTTGCTAAGTTTCTAGTAACAGCAGGAACCAGCTCATTACAGTTGTGGTTCAAGAACAGAAATCTGAATGAATCAAGGCTTCTCAATGCTGTCTTTCATGCCAGCAATTAATCAGAAGTAGTTGATTGAGTGAAAAACCTTACTTGGGGCAGATTTGTTCTTACTGTGATGTAGTGGGTAGCCATTCCAGCTTGGTTCTGGAAGTTCCAACCCCCATTGAGACTCTGGCAACTGTCACGCCTATGAGGCGGGGCGAGGGGAGGCGCCTGGGGACCCGAGAGCTGGATGGGCTAGCGCTCTCTCTGGGCGCTCTCTCGGTGCCAGAACGCTGACCGGTGGAGATTGACTGTGCAGAGCTCCGGAGAACACCGCTGGACTGCATTACACCTTCCCCAGACCCTGCGGCCTACCCATTACTTAATTTGTGAGTTACGCCATTAAATAAATATCCTTTTAACTACGTGGAGTGGCCAAAATAATTTCTCCAATACTGTATTATCTGGAGAAAATAGATATATCTTATCTCCTCAGGAAAGGTCACACAACTCTGAGTGTCCAGCCAGGGATTTTCCTTCTTGTATGGTGCCCAAAATTCCCCCAAATGATAAAAGTGTGAGGTGAGGTGAATGATTTAAAATACTAAATACGAGCTAGTAAAAAAGAGCATTTTTTGATCAATTGAGACACTTCCATTAGCTAAATACAGTGAGCTGTAAAGTAGTATTCAGAGTGGCTAATTATGCATAAAACTTTTCCATGCTCTTATATAAAATCAATGTAAATTTGAGACAAAGACTAAAATAATCCTGAAACATTTACTATGTCTGTGTGTACCTGCAAAGTAAGTTGAAAGCCTGTAGGAAAGAAGAAAATGGCCAGTGAATAACTGAGAAGGGGTTTTGAACACAGACAAGGTTTTCCCATTAAATTCTTTAGAGAATCTTGTATAGTACCACATATGTGGACACACAGAAACGTACAGAGGCCCTCATATATATACACAACAACAAGATAACTAAACTGATGCTTACAACATTATTTCACTCCTATGAGATGAGAATGTCATTAGGTAGACTCTCAAGGTTAACTGAGATTTGTAAATTAGATCATAGGTGAGATCTATGTGACGTAGGTCTAGGATATCCAATTTTCAAAATTATTTTTATCATTCAGGAAGAAGTAAAGTCATAGTTTTAGGCTTCTGCAGAACACATGTTAAAGTTTTGATGTACCTGTGATAGGGAATGTCCTTTCCTACTAGTCCTCAGAGAATATGGAAAAACAACAAAAAATAAGTCAGTCGAACTGGAAGAATTATCTACTGTGAGTATGTGTACAAAAAAGGGTTATACTGTTCTCAAGTGCCTTGTCATATCTTAAGTTAATTGAAGTAGAATATATATTATTAAAAAATCAATGATTGATGTAATTATATGTAATATAATTAAATTTTTTATTGATTATATACCATTTAACTTTAATATAATATAGAATTAATAATATATATATTAGTAATACATAGAGAAAAATAAAAAATACACATGCCATAACTAGATAAATGTACATGTAAGTCAACTGCAAATAACATATAAAATCTACAGATTGTTAAGTTGTGTTTGTAAAAAGGAGCAATTAACAAAGGTAAGTGGAAATTTTATTATGGATACACCAGAAAGAAAAGGATAAAGATTTCTTAAAATTCAAAACCCGGAAAGATATCCTAGGTAATTAGTAACAAAAGCACAACAATAAGCTGGTATGGCTATATTTAAAATAGATAAAATAGGGCTATAGCAAGACCGTGTAAAATCCAGAAGTGAATACTATTTGCCACGTTGGCATTTGAGGTTTGTGCCTAAAAAACATTCTCAAAACATACATGGCAACCCTTTGCTGCACCACAAGAAAATACTAAATCCACCTTCTCAGTGGAACTATTAAATCTGAATCTCACATTTATATATAAATCAGACAAAGTATCATTAACTTTACAGAAAATTTGACAAATTTAGTTTGTTAATTTGATGTAGTGGCCATAGATATTGTACCAAATAATTAGAAAATATGCTTTGTTTCCAAGGACAAGTATTACTTATAGAATCTGACTGCACATTTGGCTACTATTAATATAATTAAAAGGAAGTATCTAGGTTATTCTCCCTTAATCTGCTGTAGTAAAAATTAAATAAGGACCATATGTTCTTAAATTTCAAAGATTCCTACATAATTCACAAAGGGGGAAATCAGTAAGATAAAAAAAAATAGAAATAAAATTTCCAAGAAAAAAAAACAGTTTTGCTTGGGTAAGTTCAGGGATACACAGCACATCTACTTTTAATCTGGAGATGAAAATAAATCTTCAAAATATGCAATACAGAACCAAATATTCAGCAGAAAAAGAAATGGGAAAAATGACTGAAGATGCACATATTTTTCATAAGAGAATCATTGCTAAGAACTGATAATTTGAAAATATTTGTAAGTAAAAAATTAAGATTCATTTTGTCATGACAATCTTTATGCTTTTTCATCAGGACATGAATTTGAAAGAATAGCACTGATTTAGTTAGAAATAAATGCAATAATTTTATAGACAGGAACTGACTGTTTTGTCATCTTTTCTAAGTGTCATGAGAATTATATTAATTTTTGCTTACTAGGGAAATTTTCCTCATGAAAATTGATATCAGTTATGATGACACATTGTGAAATCATGATCGGGGCCTTACAATATCAACACAAGAGCCTGCTTATCAGTGTACACTTGTCTGTTTCACTGGATAAAATCTCTCTGTGTGTCTCTCCTTCTCTGTCTCTATCTCTCTGTCTCTCTCTCTCTCCTTCTCTTCTCACAGTTTAGTTACATTATTCTCATTTCACAAACTTGCTTCCTAGCTGGCCCAAGTGCTGTAGAGGACAAGAAGCATGCCATGGAATGAGACATCGAGTTGGGATAAGAAAGGCTTGATTCAAATCAGAGCTGACTGGTGTTATTACCAGTGCGTGTGGCAGGTGTTCATCCTCTCTCCCTGTGCTTACCTGAGACACAATTTTGCATCTGAAAATTCATTCCAAATGAGCAGTGTACACATGGCACATGTTAGGGTGAGTTTTAAGGTTTGGGGCATATCTTACTTCTCTTTTCAACCCCATATATCAGAAAAGTAATTGTCTGTCAAGTCAGATGGTTAGGGAAGTAACACATTAACGCATATTGGTCCTCAGTGGATTTTTTGTAAAGAAGTAGGCAGACAAGATACAGCAAGATCTCAGCTTGAATGATAGACAGAAACTGCTCTTCTCCCCATGACCTGTTGCCGGTTTGGAACCCATTGCTAGGAGGACACTGCTTCTATTGAACAGTAGGTTCTCTTTGCCGTGTCACTGGGGATACACCAGACTGGAAAACATGAATGTGAAGGATAATCTACCAGAGGACTGAATGTAGCTCACCACTGTCAGAAATGTAGAATTAAGGGCATTTAGGAGACAGCACAAATAATATCAGTGGAATTGAGGGGTATAACAGCCAGAGATAAGAGCAAGAAGAGGAGCCAGAAGGGAGCAGAGAAAAAGAGAGAGAGAGGGAGAGAGAGACAGACAGACAGACAGAGACAGAGACAGAGACAGAGAGAAGAGGACAGGGGCAGAAACAGAGGAAAGGCAAGAAAGAAAGGAAGAATCAGCTTTCCAGAACAGGGAGAATTACGTGCCAGATCTCTAA